>NC_083548.1:947559-1263412 GCF_018135715.1 Danaus plexippus | reverse complement strand
TATGACGAATGCAGTTAACTTTAATGTTGATAAAAATATTTTTGAAAATTGCGTATCATAAATATTTTTAATATATCAATTTTAAACCAATACTGCAAAAAAATGGAAGCCGGATGTTGTATGAAGATCTGCGTCTCATCTTAATTTTGCAAGCAAAAACATGTCTGATGCCGAAAAAGGATTACATACAAACAAGTGAATTTGAATTCATGTTCAGAATAGATTCCAAGATGCATATTCTACTAAATTTTCTTGAACTCATCATATTTTTAAATTCTACGCAGTTGTCATCTAGTGATTGACGGCGAGTAGTGAGGGCAATTACCGTAATATTACGAGAAATCTAAGTATGTCTCAAATTTTATGACATGAATGATTTATGTGTAACATAAATACTAAACAGAATATTTAAATTACACACATTTATAATGACATAAATAATTTATCTAAATTATTAATTTTTTGTTGATAAGAACATATCAAAAATATAAACAATGTTACCAATTAAAAAAAAAAAACATGTATCTTATTATAGAATGTAATTGAAATGATACAGAATTGGTTCTGATCCAATCAAGTCTCGTACCGGTCCATTAGATGACTAATGGATGTATATAATTTTATTTAAGTTCAAAGCGAACGTTTTATAATATTCTGACAATATGAGATTAACGATAAAGGTTTTGAGAACGATACATGGCATTCAAAATAAATAATATATGCACTAAAACTATTGCATATTTTTACTGATACACATTAACAAAGCGCTGTTTGTTGTTTGGCTCGTTTACTTTTGAACGTGTCAGATTTACTCAGAAGCTCACTAGCTGATGAGCCAAGTAATAAAAGCTTGTAACAGCAACACAAATGTAAACTACAATATTTATAACAATCTTAAATACATAAAGTTTTTTATTGAGAAAAACAATTAAGGTTTAATTTACATGTCGTTTAACTTAAAATATGGTAACATTATAAGAACTACCAGGCCGTATTTTATTTTCGTTTTATATAATATGTAAACTCTGGGTTATAATATCGAATCTGATTATTTTTGGTTCCAAATAAATTCAGACATAATTTTAAGTGACACAACCTTTTCTAATTTACTTTCGCTTATTTAAAGTTTGTTATTTTTCATTTTATGTACTAATCTAGAGTTGGAAATCAAAACTCAAACAGTTTCTGTAAAAGTTGACATAAAAACCCTGACTAATCTGAAGTAAGAATTAAAACAACTTACCGTACAAATAACGAACAACAAACGCGACCCTGTTATCCCAGGTGTACGCCATGGTAATTATTACAAATAAATTTATAAAACAGATAGCGGAATCAACAGGCCGGCGAACGCGTTTCGACTGTCAGCGTCGCCCGCGCGTCGTCTCGTCGACTTCAAGTCTAATATAATAATATTGCGAGTATCACTACGTCATGATGCGATTCCAATAGACATCCTAAATATATCTACGTAACACAGGTCTATCGATTTCGTTGGCTTAGCGCTCAGAATAGCGATTATTAACCATGACATTGTATTTATATAAAAATAGCACAGCGATAACTTAAATAATCAAAACGGGATTCATATCTTGTAAAAAATGTATTCACTTAGCTTTATTGTTGTATCGAATTATGATATTGCCTCATTTTGAAACTTATAATTAAAGTGACTTAACAAGAAACATATGTGTATAACATATTTAAAATCTTTAATAAAATAACCTATTTATTACGCACGACAAAAAAATAACCCCAATTATGAATATACCTTCACATCTCACTAGAAAAAAAGTAAAATGAATAATTTTTTTATCTTGAATGCTGTCTAATAAATATCATTTTGTATTCCAGATGACTACTTTTGACATTGCCGTGCATAACAAATTGACATTTGTTACTTTCAAAAGTGCGAGGTTTGATAAACAATTAGTGAAATACAATTAATTTAATTTTAACTAATAACTATTATAAAAAATGCGTTTAAATGTTAGCTCCACGGCTTCACTTTTTAGCGCATTACTTATAGGTGAGACGGAATGATATACGTATAAATTATGGTCAACTATGTTTAATATATTCATCTAAGAATGATTGTCAAATATTCTGAATAAATTAATAACAATTATGATAAGAACTATAGTGAGCGAGTCTTTCACTTACATTTCTCATAATTTCAATTATGTTTTAGCTCTTCCATCTTTGACCTCGCAGTATGATATTAACGATGAATCTGATGCTCAAAAAGAAGAAGCAGATTTCTCCACAGTCGACGAGTCGGAATCTCTTTTATCGAACGTAGTCTCAGATGTAAATAAAACACTGACGAATTTCTACAACCATGTCACATCAGCTAATGTGTCCACAGATTCAAATAACACACATTCAGCCAATGAAACTCGAAAACTTGTCAAGTGCAAAGAAATAATATATGACCCAATAGATACAGAGCCGGCTGTGGAAATCATTAATGGAAGTTCTCTTGCCAAGCTGTTACAAGTGAAACCTGACATAACGAGTCGTGACGTTGAAGCTGATTGTGTTCTGGTTTTATTCTATGCTAGAGCCTGCCCGTTTAGTGCACACGCTGCTCCACATTTTAATGCTCTTGCCAGATCATATCCAAACATCAAAATGGTTGCATTAGATGCTTTAAAATACCATGGCATTAATGCTCAGTATGGCATTGTAGGTGTGCCCACACTCAAGATGTTTCATAACGGAAGACCGGTCGGTAAATTCAATGGTACTGAATATAATATACATTTGTTCAGTAGATTTGTACATGCTATAACTGGACAACACTGCCAAAGCCTATTGGTCACATCCAAAGACTTCCAAGGACCCGTATCGAGTGTAGTTGAGAAAGAAACAGACTATTTCCTTATTCTTTCATGGTTTTTCATTATAATTTGCTCAATATATTACTTTATGGAATCTAAATGGTGGAAGATGATTGTTGAAATGGTCCAAAATAACTGGAGAGAGTCCGAAGCTCAGCACGAACACAACGATTGAAATATTTATTTAGGAATCAATTTGTACATATGTTAATAAATCTATTTGGTTACACAAATAGTTTTCTTATTAATGCCAATAAAGTTTTAAGCAAAATAATTAAGACAGTACATTATATATACAATATAACTTTTAATATAAATATATCATGGTTAGAACTATTTAAGTTCCGCCGGCATTTCACTTTCATTGAGTGCGCAGATAATGTTTTTGGCAGTGAGCTCACTCATAACGTTCCTCGCTTCGATCGTAGCGCTACCTATGTGTGGTAGAACGACACAGTTTTTAAGCTTGAACAAGGTATTATCGAGTGGTAGAGGTTCGGGCGTGGTCACGTCCAAGCCGGCAGCTCTGATTGTGTTGTTTTGTAGGGCCTCTATGAGGGCACCCTGGTCAACCGTTCCACCACGGCTGGTATTCACAAATACAGCTGTTGGTTTCATCTTTTCAAATGCGCTCTTGTTGAAGATCTCTTTAGTCTCTGGAACTAAAGCTGCACAGCATATCACAAAATCACTCTGTGTCAGCAGTTCTTCGAATCCGACTTTGATAGCACCAATCTCTTTGGCTTCGGCTTTTTCGCTACGGTTATAATACAAAATCTTCGCTGTGTTGAATGCTTTGACTCTCCTGGCTACAGCTTGACCAATTCTACCAAATCCTACTATTCCTACGGTAGACCCAGCAAGACCAGGGCCTGTCATCCATGTCGGTGCCCAAGACACCCAACCACCGGTTTTAGCTTCACACTGAGCTTCCGAGAGACGTCTGGATGTTGTTAGTAGTAATGCAAGCTGAAAAATTATAGGACACAATGACTAAGTGGCTATTATGTTAAGAAAAATATAAATTTCTAATTAAAATGTTTGTTATAAATGGGTCATATGAAAAAACACTTGTGAATACTTACGGTAAGCTCAGCTGTAGCATCAGTCAAGACATTTGGTGTGTATCCTATTCGGACACCTCTTTTCCTACACTCTGCTATGTCAATATGGTCATAGCCTACAGATATAGTCCCAACAACCTTAAGAGTTGATCCGGCAGCATCTAATAATTCCTTATCTATTTTGTCGTTCAGTGTACAGTAAATACCATTCACACCAGATACAGATTGCAGAAAAACATCTCTTGGGATTGGACTCGCCTTTTCCCATTTCTTTATTTCACACCTGTACATTAAAAAATATATAATAATTAATATTTTTCAAACAGACAACATATTATGTGGGTATTAAAAAACATTACTTACTGTTTCTTAAGTAATTCAATACCAACATCTGGCATATCATTTCTAGTTATAAATATTTTATGTAGAGTGCTCATTCTTCTTGAAATATCAATTAAAAGACGTCTAGACACTAAGCTAGATGCGGAAGTTGTGATCGTTTTATAAAACATGAATCGAAGCAATATTGTCTCTTTTTCTTAGAATTTCCGGGTTGTATATAAAAACAAAACTATGGAAGATATTTAGGTGGTGGTTCGTGACCTCTATTATCTTGTTCGACCTTGAAAAACGATGGTTTGGCGACGTAAATCGCTAAGTGTAGTGCCGCCACTGTAGCGAGAATCACTTTACCCCTGGTGGATTTAATAAAAGATAAGCTTGACATAATAAAAAAAAACTAAAACCTTAATAGAACAAATCGTTCACTGAAAAATCTTAAATGAGATAATTGACTAATCTTGATAAAAACATAAAAAACGCGTAAATTCCAAAAATTGCATGGATAACTGTCAAAGAGACATCAATAGTTGACACTGACAAATCATCAGTCAAAAGAAGGCGTTTGTATCTTTTTTAAAGGCTTAGAACCGCTAGTATTTGTGTCTAATAATAAAAGTGTTAATTTGTAACTTATTTTGCAGTTAATTGTAAAAAAAAAATAAAGCTTACAAAATAAATAATTAAAGTAAATGTAAAAAAATATTATTTATCAATAGTATCTTCATGATATATGAGTACATTTTGAAATTCACATTGAATATTTCTATGATTTTTTTTATTAGTAATGATTGCGAGGTGCAAATGGAATAAATAAACATTTTTTTTTTTATAATTATAATCATATCTATGGGTTTTAAATGCTCAAAGAATTTAAAAGTGAGACGTTAAACTAATTCAAAATTACCATCGCTCTATTGAAACCTAAGTATCACATATTTAAAAAAAAAAATTAAGATCGGTTGTAAGAATCAAATTAACTTAACCCATAATATAAAAATAATATCATTCATTAATATGAAAGACTAATGTCTCACATAATTTTTGCCTAGGGTTTTTATTGTATATAAATATTACTTAATTTCTAATTTTTAATCTTTCCATCAATAGTAATATGACCTTGACAGCTGACAGTCAACTTTTACGTTTTCGAACCCAATCAGATACACCAATATTTATTTTAAAATGATTTTATTAAACCTAAAAAGATATAAAATTAACTTGATTATGAAGAAAATATTGTTTTACTTACAGTGTTATTTTTTGCAAATTTTTTTTATACGTCAATAAATATATGTCAGAGCATTTAAACTGTTTAAACTTTTTTATGTAAAGGTTGATAGTTACTAGAAAAAAAGTACTTTAATAATATTTTGCATCACATTAATGTGAAAAATGGAAAGCACTTGGAAAATAAATACATCATGTGTAATTCTTTACATTCAATGATTTTATCAGGAGAATTTAAATTGTATTTATTTAAATATATATAATTTATATTTACAGTTACCATTCTTTTTTGTGTTTATTTATTTTAGCATATGACTACAATATATTGTTCGACTTAATATTGTTTTACAGTCTATGGCTCAACACTTTTTTTTTTATCGAAACGTTTATTGTAAATATTAAGGAAAATGAGGATGAAGGAACGACGTTACGAAAGATATTTATAAAATATCTCACGCGTTGAAACAGTAACACGTGCGGAATGTTTTTTTTAAGTACATCAAAAATATTTGCTCGAAAAGATTATATTTTTGAATAGTATTAATGAGAGAAAGTAATATTATTAATTTGTCCACACCTTCCTGGTTTGAACTTTCAATTATCACACATATATGTCATAATGTCGCTACTTGCAGAAAACGTAAAAAAAAAAGGCGATGATTGATAAAAATTTAACGATTATCATAAAATTAATTATATGGTACCTCATTAAATACGAATGATTATTACTTATGATATCAATTACATAATATAATACATGATGTTTCAAATATATCGTAGAGCTTCTAAAAAACAAATAATTAGCCTCATTACTCGTAATTATCATCGCTACGAAAAAATTAATTATCAAAATGATACGCTCGCCAAACTTTCATGCGGATGACAGATATTCACTTTCGGACGGTATCAGGAATGCGAGTGGCATTCAGTGCTAGACTTTCATATCATTTGTGCAAAAACTAAACGCAGATAAATAATATAATGACGCACAAAAATTACTTCTTTGACGCCGCTGCTGTCCGGTCTAGTAAAAAAACTGAACTTTCTATCTCTTAATTAGTAAATTCAGACACGAAACAGCAGTAAAGTAAACGCTGGATCTGAAAGATTAATGTTGGTAACGGAACGCGCAAACTTTTTAATTTACACCTCGCTGGCGGGAATACAACAGCTGCCGGGAGACACGATGCTTTGTTAACTTAAAAATATATCATATATTATGTGAAGTTTCAAAGTTAATTTAATGTATTCAAACTTACATTTTCTTATTTCGTTACGGAAAGCTTATTTTTCTTAGTCTTTACAATTTGACGACATGAGACGAAACTTCTCAGCATTCCTTGGATTTGAAGCGCGGGAGACGGGTCCATCACGTTGCATGGAGACGAGCTTCAACAGTGCCGGGAATTAGCCTTCCAGGTGTAGGCTTAAGGGGCCCCTATCTAACCCATGCTAGGTTATCTCTTAATCAGACGGTAAACACACTTTATTGACTTAGATTATGTATTGGGAATTACTCATTATTACTATCATTCAGAACAAAATTTTGATAAATGTATATATATATAAGTTAGATGAAGACTACAGACCTTTTACTCGAACTATGAAAGCTTCTGTTTTTAGAACACATTTTTGAATCAAACCCTTTGAACCCAGTATATTATTGCGAAGATTTATATTTTTTTGTAAATATAAATAGGTAGTTAGCATTGAATAGTCAAAACAAGTTAATATGTCAACTAAAGATTATATAACAGGAAACATTGTGTTATGTTAATTAAATTGATCGTTTACTGGACGAAAGATATTTTACTTAATACACATAATACAGGGAAACACATAATTTGAAACTTCAACGATAGATGGCGCTGTTCGTATAGTTGTACATTTTGTAGTAAAATTATTTTGTACACTGTATTTTAAATTATTTGATTTCAGAAATAATTTCGGTTCAGCAATGTAAGGAAACGAATAACGTATTCGAAAATAAAATTTAATTAAAAAAGAAGCGAGTTGTTTGTTTAATAGTCACTGCTTTTATTTTTCTTTGTTTGTTCCATTCTCAAATCATTATTTTTTTAACTATTATTTTTACCTTATGGCATTTGTTAATTCAGGTGCCTAATTTGTATATCATTGGTTATTTAAGACAATTGTTATAATGAAATACCTATCATGATTATATAATGTATACATATAAGTACGTATTATTATTACTGTCAAACGAGCGGTCGGTTCGGAAGGCGTTAACAATGGCCGCCCGTACGTGTGACACATACATATTTTGTATAATAAATGTTTTGGCGCTGTATGCGTTATAAAACGAATGTATTATCAAATCAAGTTCTGTTACATTCATAAACATCCAATATGGCTGACATTATATTTTTATGTCAAGTTTGGAAATCGCTTAAAACTTTTTTTCAATATAATTTTGTTCAGTATCGTAATTTAATTGAATTAATAGATATATTTGAACGCCATTAATATATAAATAAATAGATATAAATGAAAATTTCCATAATAAATAATTTTTGTAGTTATTTTAGCGAAATAACGTGAATTATAGAAAATCCGCGTCGAGACCACGGAGTTTATCACAACATTTCCCACGTCAGAGTTGATGCATAACGTGTTCTACATACACCTTAATGGTTGAATGAAGGTACTGATACAGAGCCATACGGGTGTGCCGTTAGTGATTAAAATATCTTTACGAAGTTAGTTAGTTAAACTAACTTATAATAGTTACGGAATTTTGTTTTATTGCGAAAATTTTGGGAACAGATCCTTTGTGAAGTACATCTAAAGTGAAATTGTAATGTCTTCAATCAAGTAAAAGAAGATGGTCATTTGATATTTTATAATTAAAGTCTAAAATATACATAACAGCTATCATTTACGTTAAGCACTCTTAACATAATGAGATCTAAGACTTTCGCGAGTTTTATTCATTTAAATGAAACAAAATTATTTCGGATATACTACGCGGATCTTTTTATTTTAAAACTACATAATCCCGACGTTTCGGTTACTTTCCAGCAACCGCGATCACGGGCAGACGAGATGTGTGCTATGTAGTTTTAAAATAAAAAAATCCGCGTAGTATATC
Organism: Danaus plexippus; assembly: GCF_018135715.1. Lineage (NCBI taxonomy): Eukaryota > Metazoa > Arthropoda > Insecta > Lepidoptera > Nymphalidae > Danaus > Danaus plexippus. The sequence continues at coordinate 1,254,824 of NC_083548.1, read as the reverse complement.
CGAAATATATTAGTTTCATTTAAACTCTTAACATAACTTTGTATCGTAATACTACAAACGTATTGTTTTTAGTTACTGAAGTGAAACTTCTAATGCTACTTCCAAGAAGGTTGCGTTAAACGTCCAACGCTCCCGGGGAGGGGGGATAGAAAGAGACGGAGTGAGAATCAATAGGTGAGTCAATTGTGAATAGTAAGCATATAAAGTTTATAGTAAAGAAAGACTATGAGTTCGCTATAAATTTATTTCTACCCCTTCCTATTTTCATTTCCACATTACAAAGTTTCATTTCTTATACGAGAAGGGGCTCCACGCACTATTTTAATACTACGTTTATCCTTTTGTGCATAGATTTGTGAATGAAAACGTGGAACGTTCCGTGTGTAGTATGATGATGCAGACTTTTAATAAGGGTGCTGTTCTCGTAATATTGCATGCTTCTTCGACCGGGACCTTCCATGACTGTTATAAAATGGATTACGACTATTTTTATAATCATAAAGACTAGCTTCCTCGACACGTAATCTATTTGGCTTACAAAAATTCGAACAAAATAAAAAGCGAGCAACGAACACTATGGAGTTATTTTAAAAATCTATTATTAGCAAAAAAACTGTGATGATTTGATTTGCAAAGATTTATTATGACTCATTCAACTCTTTTTAAATTATTATTTTAAATCGTAATAATATGTACATAATTATTAAATCTTTCTGTAATGTTATAACTATAGGCATTTTTTCTTTTTTTGTCAAGTGTTTTATGAATATTCATTTTTTAGGGCCAGTTTTTTTTTTTCATAAAGCACTGGATCGTTCGCGTGCAGCCAGCGGTCCGTGATTCCTCGCATTTGAAGGTCTCTAACAAGGATTTTTTTCATCCACACGCTAAATACATTGATATACTTACATTACAATACAACAATACAATTGATAACTAGTCTTTAATACACTTATTGTTGTATTCGATTTTATTTATTAAATTGATAGTTACACGCAATAATCATAATAAGACATTTTACATTTATACTTCAATGATCGCTTTTTGTTTCTTAGAAATAATCTTTCTTCGTGTTTTATTATCGATGTTAAGTTCAATGTTTAATGCGAGTGGCGTCGTAAAATAATATTAGTTAAGATTTACACACCTATTGTATATTGCAGACTTTCTAAGACTAATGTCGTTATGTGGTCTAGACTGAACGTAATTAACCTAGCACATGATAACATCTCCGAAAGAAAAATTAAAATGTCAGAATTCAAAATATATATTATAAAAAAATGCTCTTAAATATTTAATAAAATATATGATTTTTATACTACCGTAATAAATTAGTCAACATTCTGCTTTAAAATAGATTTTTTTTTTAAATTTCATATATATTATATATAGTTACAAAATAAAAATAGCACATATTTATCTGAACATAAATATAACATAGTATTCTATTATAATATGTCAAAACAACTTCGCGCCAATTCGCTGTCACATTTTGACACATCGTTATATACATTTCTGTCAAAATTATTATTATTTATACAATATATCGGATGTGTTACAATTATTAACATGGTTCCGACTGCCGGAAGTTGTTTTGTTTGTATTGTGACGATAGAAGCCTGTGGTAAGGCACAGTTACATAATGATCGTATTATGAATTATTTCGGACATAGGGCTGGCACGCAGACTTTTTATGAACAAAGACCCGTGTTTATATTTAAAAAAAACTACATATTAAAAATTCATTTAAATATGTTCTTAATCGTAAGTGAGGATAAAATAATTATAGTAACAAGAAAAAAAGCAATGGACAGGTACAGTCTTTGCTTTTACATAAAATATATATTATTATTTTATCTGCAGCCCTAATCAATTTGTGCCATAATCAGTTATACTCATTTTGTTTCATATTTTGATTCAGTCGCCATTTTGTTTCATGACTTAAAATGACGTGTTTCGAACATATGTTTGGATGTAATTAATATTAATTATAATTTATGCAACCATAAAACTAAATGTAAAGTTTCTAAAATTCCGTTTTGATATACTATTGTAACCACGGATTATAAGTTTTATAACAGAATAAAATTATTCTACATTTCCAATTTCTATTTATCACAACATAATATTTAAAGCAAGTCACCTCAACTCTCAAGTTCAAACGCGTCATCCGATGCCACGCCACGCGTATTTACAAATGGCGTCCTGCTAGATTATAATTTTAAATGTGTTGACAACAATGCACCATTTCCTGTGACATGTTTAAAACGACCAAAAAAAATAAAACACAAGAGTATGAACGATACATACTTGACAACAAAGAGATGTCTGCATATTAGCTTCCATACTAAAATATTTTTATCATGACTTCGTACCTAAATTCATGTTTTTTATGAGGAATTAACGGCAAAGATTTCTATCCTTATGTTTTTTAATAGATGGTTAAATGTTGGAATTTTTAATTTTTATATATTCAAAAAGACGAAGGTGATTTTATCTATCTCAACATTAGGGTATTTTTGTCTATTTTGCCATAAAGTCCTTGTGTTTTAACAAAGGTGCTTGATTAGAGGCATTTAAGTTTTAAACTTTTGACCTCATTGGTACAGAATTTTTAAATTTAGTCTGTTTTATTGAGTGTCGTGTTAAATAACGTAAAAAAAAACATCTTCCTAAATATTTATTACGATTACCAAAAGTCGCAGTTTTTAATACGTAATATCTTGTCTTTAGCTTTGTTATAGGAGTTTTACTTCACATTTGTTGATTAATATCACATTGTTAGTAGAAAACACGAAATAGATAGTAAAAATACATATGTACATTTTATTTCTAATTACGATATACACTCGATTATGAGGAACGAATATTATACACCAACAGAACTATGACTATATGCAAATTATTTCAACCATTGTAATTATTAGGAACAACACCGAATATTATGTATACAGAAAGCATTAAAAATACGGTATAAAAGAATCATAGAATGCAAATAGAAATATTACATAAATAAAAAGAATCGTTTTATGAAGAAGTACAACGCAAGTTTTATAGATATATTACGTGTTTTACATACATGTATGTTAATGTAAGAAATTTCCACATACAATAAATCTGCCGCAATATGTCTTGTTGTAACAATAAAAACGTTTATGTTTAATCTGTGTCCCGTGACATCAATTGTCGTTATTGTAGCGTCGTGAACTCGATCTGGATGATTGAAAATGTCAGTGACGTATACAAACAACAATTCACATCATTCAGCCAGATTAATAAAATTAATATATATGTTATTAGCTTTTGTTTAATAATATTATTTTACGTCGCCCATTCTTATTTATAATGATTTTTCTAAACATGATTTATATATATAATTTCTTTTTTGAGATATAATAGGTTGATATGGTGTTTAACTTATTTTAGAGAAAGTATTCGCATCATATTTGCCTATTTTTTGTAATTAATTATAGATGAAATTTTGTTAGACATTATCTATATTCATCTTCAAGCAATAGTTTCGAAACTGTATAATCCAGGGTCTAGTCAGTATAAACTGTATGCGCGGCAATACTTTATCATTGTTATTGTGTAAAATGGCTTACAATTTCTGTAAAAAAACGCATAGACTGTTATAAATACAAAGAAAGTAAACCGAAGCAAAATGCATAACAGCCTATATTTGGTTGACTGATCCACGCTTGATGATTTGTGGAGATTATAGATAATACGCGGATCGTTGGTCATTTTTATTTCCCGTTAATATTTAAAGGAGGTTTCATTTATTACTTCTTTTTAATACTATATCTGACATATTCGTTTGTATGTCAAATTGAATATTGTATGGTTAATATGCTTCAAACTAAACGACGCAATAATTTTAAACATAAGATAAATTTGTATGATCAAGTAAGTATGTCAATGGTTACATTATTTTATTACTCTGTGTACGAACATTGACCTCGTCTGTCATCGATCACCGTCATCACCTGGTCGTAGCTCAGTGCTCACATCGTGATGACTCGCTTGCGAAATGAGGACGAATTGAAGCAAGGACTGATTTGAAATATTATATTACTAACAATAAACAAAGGAACTTATAGAATTAAGTAATAAACTTTTTAACAAAGACTTATAACTCTTATATTTTGACGTATCTACAACATGGTAATAAGGTTTTATTTATGATATTTTCGTTATTCATATTGACAAAATGATTAGTGAAAGTGTTGGAGGTTACGGACGTATTCATTGTGTGGGATCTTTACAAATAAACTATTGTTTATAAAGCCCAGAATAGTCCGAATTAGATTACAGCTACAATTATGTAAGTGTTATTAGACAGAAATGAAATTAGTTATGAATTTTAATGACGTGTTCATGATAATTTTGTTATTTTAATTTATTTTTGAATGAAAAAAATTACTTTATAACACAGATTCTCCAAATGCCTCTGTCATATTAACAAACTGTTAATAAATTCAGTTGTCCGTCTCAAAGACATCAAGTCAATACTATTGTAATTCAAAGAATATAAACGTTTAGAGATTTTCTTATTATTTTTAGTAATTCATCGATACATGACGTGTAGCTCCAAATGTGTTGTCATACTTAGTGTTACCGGGCTAAAGTGGGGTAATTTAATATGAACATCAAATAGAAAGGAAAAGTTTTAAAAACTATCGGTACTCACAGATCACACAGCATTCCGCTGCAATATATTTTTTAATCTAATTTTCTGCAAGATGGTAGTATCGGCTATGAAAAACGTAAATTACCTTAAATTTTTTATCTATGGAATGTTTTTAACGATCACTGATAACAAATCAGATTCAATTTTAATTAAGACTCTATATTACGGTAATACAATTATTGGATCTGTATTCATTATGTTTGTTTTATTGGTAACTGTGGTGACACTAGCACGTCAGACGTGGTAGGCCGAGAGCGAATATCTTCCTCGTAATTTAATAACTTATTACAATATTGTTGTGTTGTTTAGTTAATTATGATCTTTGTTTGAATTTAAACTTTTAGTTTGTTTATATTGATGTCTCAGAATATAAAAATATATAACTAGGCGTTAAATGTATGATTGTATTTGTCTTGGCAAGTGCAAGTTTTGTACACATAATGATTATTATTAATGGAGTTATAGTAAATATATGTCACGCCGCATGGTGCTGTCGCCAAATTTTGAAGAACAAATTGAATATCATTAAAACGGACAGGAAAATTGTTAATTAAATTATGAATTCAGTTCCAAATTACTTAATATGTAGTTTACTTTGAAGAGATTGCGAATTTATTTCCTATATTTTTTAACTTATACTTATCGATATGTTTAAGGTATAGATTGTTTTATATATTCAGCCATTGTGATGTCTCATTGATGTCAAGTTGTCCGTCATTGGTACGTTAGGACTAGAATAAAAATGATCTCGTCCAACAAATAAAAACATTGACGTTGGCAAAATATTACACGATTCCAGTGCGAATGAAGACATGAAAAATAAGAATGATTTATATCGGTGTGACTATCCTCGAATTTTGTAACGACATTTTACTAGCGTCGGTATTGTTTAAGATGACCCAAACTGGGAACTAGGAACTGTAGTTAGTGATTTTTTTGTTTCAGTAATCAGCAGAAGACTGATTATTAAATTAAAACCATATTTATTATTGAATGCTAAATATTTTGGAACTATGTATATCGCTTTATGTTCATCGAGTGATACAAACTTCAAATGTCAATTGTTTGATATTATATACAAGGAGCAAGTGATTATGTCTCGTATATGACATAAACACACAATTTGTATTTTTTACATCTAGTCTAATAATGACCTATCCTAAATAGTTTTGTTGACCGCGTGCCTACTGCAGAGTTATTAAACTTCGATTTATAATAGTATGATATACCCGCATTCCAAAATCAACGTATTTTAGGTTATGGAAGATCTTTATTTCATAGTTTTTAATTGTTTTATATGCAGTACGCACGTGTTCAATTAAGAATTAAATTTAAGGTAAAACGAAATTGGGGTAAACTAAGATTAACTTCTTAAAAACTTAAAACAGTATAAAAAAACACGTCACATACAATTTAGGTTAATGGATTTTTAGATGGAAACAAAAAAGTACTAAATTTTTTTAATCGTTAGGTATATATCTAGGAATTTAAATTATATTGCTATGTAGTAAATAAAATATATACCTAGAACAAGAAGATATGCAGTGGTAACAATAATGAACAGCAAGAAGAGAAATCATTAATTGATTTTTTTGTTTTGTATCAAGAAAAGCAACTACGTAGATTTGGAACAAAGACTGCATAGTGCATACAACATTCTGCCTATATGGGATAGTGATAGCCGACGTCGCATTCTGTGGTCGCATCGAGATTCGAGTCGAGACTCGAGCGTCAGTCGGCTGAGAGCGCGCGGCCGTGAACGACGTGCTGTTTGCGCTTTCATATTAACGAACTTTCATAAATATTTTTTCTTTCATTGAAAAGAAAATAGGTTTAACATTCGTACAAGTTTCAAGTGTGGTGCTGTGTGTAGCGTGTTTATTTTGTTTATCTGGAAAACAATAGAATAATGTAAGTAAAATGAGAACTTTCATTTTTAATGTAACGTAAAATTACGAATTATGTTATATTAAGCCGCGAAATAAATCACGAATTTGAAATAACGTTTTGATGTACGCCGTATAAAACTTTTACTCGGATTGCATCTAAATTTAATGTTCTTTATGTGGCACAATAGTGTAACGTCGTATACAAAAATTACTAAGTTTCTCTAAACTACCGTAATGTTAATTGTTAATGTTACTCATAAATATAAAATCAATCTTACCATGTCATATTTTGGCACACTTATATAAAATATTTATAGTGATTCTACTAATAAAACAATATTAGCAGCAAATTAACATTTACGCTATTTTAAATGATTTTTTTTTTTACATAGTTTTTCATTAAGATTAATCTTGTTCTGAAATACATTCATAATTAAGTTAGATTTTAACTTATAATCGATATTAAAAGTTACTTATTATATGATTTTTGATATTACTTAACCATTTAAATGTAGGTATATTCATTAAGTGCTAGTAGAATTCATAATATATATGTTTTAAGATATTGTTCTGACATAGCTTCTGGTTCACAATCACGACAGGCCTTGGAATGGCACGTTTGCACTTTTTTACATTAACAAGATGAAGTAAATTTAGACTTTTCATTCAAATTGTCAATTTCTTTATTTATTTATGTCATTAATATTGTTATGTACATCATATGTAATCAATCCTTATTACTTTTGGACGAGAAGTGACTTTAAGCAACGATTTTGAAATTAATGTCCGGAATTAATTTTTTTTATTTCGTAATATGAAAACTCATATTTTTCGTAATCTGTGGCTATTGAATTGGCAGAATGAATTTAAACTTAAAATCGTTTAAAACACGACCTGTTTGTAAGTGGGTCATACATATATGTTTATTTTTTAATCAGCCTGTATGAAGCACCTTATTTTGATTTAATAGCCATATAAATTGTTTTTTTTTTTAAAAAGGGCACCCAAAAACACGTTTTTATTATACTTAAATTTTTTTATGTATGGGAGGTATTTTTGAATATTATTTTCAAATAAAAAAAATCTTGTATAAACAAATATATATCAATATGTACATAGTAAATATAATTTCTTTGAATTTGTAGATAACGGTCCATTTCAGGGAATTACCTAACAGTTATCATGTATTAATATTTTTGGAGTATCTTTGCCTAATCGTTATAAAAAAGTTGATTTCGAAAAACAAAAATTAAATAACTAATATTTTATATTAAAATATCAAACCGAAATGATCTATGGTATTGTTTTCCATTTTCCAAGGTCTTTATTAACCTCCATGGTTACTAACTTTCAATTTCTGAACCGAACATTCCTTTGTTTTGGGTTCAAGGCTTGTTCCTTAACACCCGGCACGCTGATGCTATTCCGATTCTGCATTCTAAGTCAATGATCATAAAGTTAATTTTTTATTATCTTTGTTTGGAATGCGTTTGTTTTTATAGGATCGTTGAACTTAATCTGTCTCGTATTGGTTCTTAAGATTTGATAAATTAGATAAGAAATGCACTCAACACATCTAGTGATGGGAAAGCTCTTGGTATGTACCGGTCATTTATGACAGATTTCTTTTTTGACATATATGTCAATATTCAATTAAAATTAAACCGGTGAGTGTTAGTATATAAGTAATTATATTATTAAATCTAATAATGTAATGAATGTTTGAAATAAAAAAAGTCTAGTTAGTGCATGTTTGTAGGTTAGAATGACAAAAAACGCGCAATCGCCGTATCCTAATATAAAATTTCCACGTACCCACATTCAATTCCTTGTAAGTCTTTTTGAATAAAACATAAGTTTTTAACGGTCCCAACGCTATTTTCGGCTTGTCACGGCTTAGACATTACTTTCAAACTAGGTTTTCAAATTTTAAGTATCTAGTTATTTAAAAATATTTTTATGATTTTACTAGTTTTGGCTGTCTTTTTCGTTCTTTATTACTTACTCCGTTATATAACTTAAGCTCTGTATGTGTATTTGTGTACCAAATTTCAATAAAACTGAAGTTATGTGAAATAAAATTCTATATATACAATACATCCAACAATCTGTACGTGCGTGAGTTCATTTTCTATGTATGTCTGTATGTGTGTTCCACGATACGCTTTCTCGGGAATTGTCTTGCATAAGACGCCATCTGGTGGGAAGTCGCTCCGTTGAATGCCAATGCCCTTGCATCACTCCTGGCGCTGCTCTATGCCAGATAAAACTATTCAATGTATTGCTCGTCCTACTCCACAAACTATATAATTGCCTTTACGGTTCAAGAACTTAATGGGACATACGCTACTGTTAGATTTGCTAGGCGTTTGTGTTAACTAGCTTTTTACCGCGATTTCGCTTCGTATTTTGATTTTGCAAATTTATTATGGGTGTTGATTTTTAAAATAGTTAAATGCTAGATTTTTCTGGATGATATACATATAGTCTTCTTTATAATGATAAATTTAGAAGTTAATTTTCTACATGTAAACAAAAATATTGTTTTTCATACGTCCACACTGGTGCACAGTAAAATTCGAACGACTTTATAAATGGCACCTTCAATAATGTTTTATTGTTGTTTATATGTATCAGCATTTTATAAGTAAATAATCTACAATGATGCGTAACTTAATATAGTGCGGAAGATAATTTTTATTTTTTTAACAAATACTACATAACCTATCTTTATTAGAATAGCATTTAGATAACGTATGTAAACAGCTCACTTTATTTACCTTAAAGTGTACAACGTCAACCCAAAAACTGTAAGCTTCGTGGTTTTATTTAATAAAAATACAAATAATTTCGTATTTTAGACATTAATATATTGTTTTTTTTTTATTGAAACCGGCATTACACTATGGTGTTCAAGAAATTTCCGATATATGTTAAGAAATATTTTATCGGTTTTTTCGTTTATACCCCTAAGCAGGTTTAATGTACCCGTGGTATGTATTAAAAGAAATATTTTATTGGAGTCTAGTATTAAAGTACAATGTGAATTAACCAATAGTAACTTCTACATTAGTAACTGTACTGTACTAGTGAGTTTAATTTTGAGAACAACTTTGTATTACCGACCGCGCACAACTAGAGTTGTCATCAAGTCACGCGTGTATTATCTAACACGATAGCCTGACTTTCTCTGATTTTTACAAATTATGACATCCAGTTCGTATGATAAAAGTTGTTTTTTACTACACACACAATACATAAACACACACACACACACACACGCACAAATAATTATAAGTAAATATATGTTGTACTTATAATAGAAGTAAACATAGATAATTTTTTTGTATGAATCTTAGAAAGACTTACCAGCTGAAGCTGCGGTACATACAGACAGTGTAATATCAATTTCTTTATGCCCCTCTACCAGCTTATTTATGGACGTTGTTATTAAATTATATAAAAATTACATACAGATTCGTTTATTTGTCTTTATAAAGTATGGCGCGAAAAATGAAGGCCGATATTTTTTCCCATCAACGGTCTGCATTTCATTCAGTGCCAATTTCTTCTCTATTATATTATTAAACAATATAATTTTTATTATAACGAAAATCATGTTACATTTAATAAAGTATATAGAGACATACCTATCTATTGTACTTTGTTATCTCTTAGTAAATAGACGACATATTTTGTCATTTAGTCGCACAGATAATGAATACTCGATAATGGCGGCAAAACGGTTTGCTCCAAATGCCAATAACAATGGTCATGGTGCTCTCGCACACAATCATTGTGATTTATGTGCGTTATATATATCCTATTTATGTTATATATGATAACGTTTGAGGATGTATGGACGTGAACTGTGCATTGACGTCAATATTATTTGACGAATTTTAATTCAACTTTTCAGTAATGTAGTTTAGACGATGAAATAAGACATAGGTTATAATTTATAACATATTTGTCTAATGTTCTTTCGGGATCACGGCATAACTAAGTGTTAGTAAAATTATTCTTGTATTGTGTGAAGGGACGTGCCTCGGAGTATAGACGCCGCTGATAGTTGGTTACCACATACATTGTTTGAATATCCTTTATATATTACTCAGCTTTTCTTATACATAACTGAGTCCAATACCGAGGTTAACGCGGACGAAGTCGTGGACAAAAGTTAACTTTTAACATAGTTGTAAGAATAACATTGTCTCCTAATATAAAAAGTTTTTTTTTTCCATTAATGAAAAGTCTTCACTGCAATGCTCACTTAACAGCCAATATAAAAATCTTGTTAATTTTTTTTTAAATTTATATTCTATCTCGATTAATTCATATTCGATTGATATTCCAATTAATATTATTTAGAAAGTCAATACATCACAGCTCTCTAATTAAAAAAAAAACGTGTTAAACTTCGATAATCAAATATCTGTTTTCGCACGTCACCTTACATAATGAGTATTGAACGTATAGTAAACAAATTAACTTCCATTACGATCTCTTCACATCAGTTCCGTTTCCGGAATATGACTTGACATTTTTTCAAAGTGTCTGCATTCATGAATATTCTACTCAACAGACAAATGCATCCGCAATGGAACTTAGTTCGCTGACGAGACGACAGAAAATGCTATCATGACAGGATGTTGCCGCCATTTGTTGGCGCCAATTATCATTGTCGTAATTAATTATATTTAATCTGTATTTTAACTGACTGACAGCTATAGTCTATGGCCAGTTATATAGGGAACACGCGATAAAGACTGATAAGGTTTATCGATTTTAAACAGAATTGGTTTTGTTATTGTTTTGATGAACTTTATTTAAAACAAATTTGTTACTCTTATCTTATAATCAAAAAACAGGTGATATATGTTTATTTCTGATTGTTGGTGCGCTCACCTAAATATTAAATGTATTTTTTCCTTATGTAACTGACACGTGACTTAATCGGTCATGTCTTGATATTATAGATGAGAAGAAAGTTTATAATTTAATGAGTGTTATGTACATATTGATTTTAGCAATGGAATATTTTTATTTATAGATTAAATATTAAAATAGAAATTTCATATATTACCGTAATTTAAGCTAAATACTCATTGACTACAGAAACTAACTCATTATTTTTTTATGTTTGTTTGGTAAAATTTAATAAAAAAAATGATATAATAGAAGGAAAACTATATATATGAATACATATATATACTTTTTAGACCGACTTGATGATTGTATATTATATATTCCTGAGCATATATCAGCCTTTCATGGCACATATATTAATATGTTTCTAATACTTATACGTATAAGATTATATTTCCTATATCATCCCCTTGACAAGCTACAGAATTTTTTTATCTAGAATATATTTTAGTTTAATCTAAGAATATTTAATTATGTTTATGTATGTAGAAATTATTGTTATCTTAGAAATTATGTCGGACGTATTCAATATGCGAGTGAAAATGTTCCTCGACTGTTAGAAAGTACGTTGATAATTGTCACAAAGCTCTCATAGCTTTGACAGATACGTTACATTAGGTGTAGTAAAACTACACTATGACGGTGGACTTTGACAGAATAGCGAATACAATATATAAAACTAGTTGTTGCCTGCGGCTTTGTCCGCTTTAATTTCGCCATTAGTTATATATGTTTAGCCGACAGGTGAACTCTATTCCGCCCTAGAGGCCATAAGTAAACAGATATTGGAATTTATTAAGTTTTTATATTTTTCAATCGAACAGAATTAAATATCCTACGTCCGTTTCCTTGTTCTAAGCTATCTCCCCGCCAATTTTCAACCATATCCCTACAGCTTTTAAGTTATAAATAGCGTAACTGACACAACTTTCTTTTATATATAGATGTTGAGGTGTCTGTATTAATTGTTTTTTTAGGCTAAGGCTTCATTCGCACTGGAATCATATAATGTTTTGCCAATGTCAACGTTTTTATTTATTACACGAATTATAATGTTGAATACAATGTGGAGAAAACACGAAAGAGTTTGTCGAATGGACTAAAGGCGTTTATTTAATTGTAATTAACTTAATCATATATATGTACTTCGATTACATATATTGAACGTCAAAACTGACAGTTCTATGGTTAACCATATAATGACTTAAAGTGTATCTATCATATTTAATAGTATATAAATTAAATTTCTGCTCTGAATACTCTGTAACGTAGAAATAAAACAATTTTCGTCATCTATTTTCGCCTTACGCTTTTAACATATGAATTACAATTAAATTTTTCGTGTTATGGCACTTAGTCAAAATGATCTAACAAAGCATATATATAATTTTTACTGATTAGAAGTAAAAGCAGAAAAAATTGCATTCTGCACACAACATTCAGCCAAAATTCCTTCAGACTTCAAAACATTAATTACAGTAGCACAGATTATATATATAAACATTAGGTACTTAGCTCGCCACTATCGAGTTTATTAAACCGGCTGACGTTGCGAATCGAATGGGTCGTCTGCACTCGCACGTGTGCTTATCGCAATTGAAATCAATTATGAATAGCTATTATGGTTTAGAGTTAAGTAAACATTATGACATACCGTGGCTTTACTTGTCCTTCTACGAGTAATCAATATCGCATTACGTTCATCTTGATTTATCAATGTACTTAGTTCGGCTTGTGTTTGAATTTATTATAGGAAGTTGGCAAATTTGCATCTCTTCTGTTACCCGCAGTTATATAGTTGCATTAAATTCAATTCAGCATTCTCTGAGCGGAGATAATAAACTGCCTCCTATTGCAAAACTTGCTACTATTTATAATAACGGTTAACTGAATGAAAATCCTTTTTATTTTCATAAATTAATACTAACGCTTGGTTCTCACTGTTTTACAATATGTTACAATAAAAATAAATAACCATAGACACTTAAACCGAGCATAGACAAAGGTTAAACACAGAATATAAAAATTGTTTATTGATATGTCAAAACGTAGTGTTACAATGTATTTTTTTTGCATTTTCTTTTGTTTGCTAACAAATATAATATTCAGTAAACCCTTCAATATTATTTTTCTAACTCTTCCTCTTCGTCTTCAACTTGTCACGCTATTAAAATTCGATCAAGAGAACCGTTACTCAAAAAACTGTACAATACTTTAATGGGACTGAACAAGCGTTAACCCACCAACAAACTGATAGAGACCACTCAATGTATTTGCTGTTATACTTAAAAAAGGATGTTATGTATTAACTTGTATACAATAAGTTAAAATTTTGAACCAGATTTTATTTGAAAATTAACTTCAATACTTAAGAGTACTAAAATAAAAATGACTTTCCCATACAGATGACATAAAAAGGATTGATAATTATGAATTCATGGTAATTATAGCAAGTCAATCGACTTCCTTTTCCTACTTCCAACTGCACAGATAAATAAAATTATACTTTTTACTCTTACACAGATGAAGCGGAACATATACTTGCATTGTACAACAATATGCCATTTCTTATGTTGGTGAAAGATAACGAAAAGATAAAAAAAAACAGTACATTCCGTATAATATTTCCATACGCGAATAGTTTTAGGATAACACATGTACGGGTTAAATATTTTTTATCTATAACTCCCATCTGTCTCGGTAATAAACTCGATAAATATTAAGTTGTGATTAAATGACATAATTTAAAAACTTTTAAATTACAAGTAAAATATGCTTATCACGAGTCTCCCGTATAACATGTAATAAACTACGTTAATACTATAAAATGTCCTGATATATTAATAAATACTTAAAACGCTCCGTATGTAGTGAAGACTCAAACTTGCAGTAAGCGGACAGATGATCGATTAACATTCTACGCTACAGACACATAGAAACCTAACGCGTTTAGAAACTTGCTTTATTTTCACTAATTAACAAATTAACAACGATTTTTCTTATTTTATATCTCATTTATATGAACATGAAATTTGATATATATTTTTTTCAGCGAACAAATGATTAAACAGTCGATTAAAATTAATTGGACATGGACGGGTTTGTTTTATAACCAAATAATTTTATAACATTCTCTAATTAAATAATAATTAGTAAGATTTAATTATAGATTTAAGCCGGTGGTAAAAAGTTTTAAGACGCGCCCGCTGGGAGCAACGACCGTAAAGTTTCGTAATTGTGAGAATTTCGTAATTCCAAAACTGAATTTTACACGAATCTTGTTGCAATAACTTTCAAAGAAAGGTTTTAGTTGAGAGCAAAGTATTGCTTAATATCACTAAAATTTCATTTCAGGTTAATTCCTTTGAAAGTAGGCATTGAAATATATATTTTGCAATACATTTTTCTAGTTTTCAAATATAATGGCAATGCAGCAATGCTAATATTTAATCCAATATTGCCAAGTTAGCGCTGCGTGCTGTGAATTGTTATGTACGATTTTCAAAACACGTGCGGAATTAGGACAGCTTACGTTAAAAGTAAATGTTGGACACAGTAACGGTTAATAAAAAAAGTTATCAGAGCTATAGACACAGCTATAGTCTGCCATAGAGAATATTGAATTAAATTAAACCATATCGAGCTGACTTTTCAAGAGTCAATAACTAGAAATATAAATAGTTATGAAAATAAAAATGTCTATTTGAAAAACAAAACATAACTAATACTAACATATTTGTAACGTGACCTACTTTCCTTAATTCACTATACTATTTTATTTTCCCGCCACCTTTTGTTATCTGACAGCTGTCATTGTGACAGTTCTTTGTTTATTCGCTACGGACGGTCACTAAATTTCACTGTTCTCGTTTAACAAGGATGTTTCTTGAGGCCAACCAAGGTCGTTACAATACAATACAACGTAAAGTTTTGTTTCTTAACTTTTATTTGATTGTTCTATATACAAATATTTATATCTACCTACTCTATTATAATACATACCGATATATATATTGGTACAGATTATAAAAAGTCATGAAAGCTGAATAGAGTTTTTGCTCTAATAACAACATGATTTAAAATTTATATAAACAGTTTCCATTTTCTAACTGATGAAATCTTTTATATTCATTAAACTTTCAATAATACATAATTTTATGTATGTATTTAAGTCTGTAAAATCAATTTTATTTCAAAATTATAAAATACATGATTTAAATTTTATTTATTATCTATTTCAACTACAAAGTCTTATTAATCTTGCATTATTAAATCCCTTTTATAATATCCTGATTTACACAAAATTACAAATTCATCTTAGACATTATTATTTATATATACGTGTGTTTTAATGTAAAACCTATACGTACTTAATATATTTTTTTAAGTTTATCTGCCAGTTATATATGTAGGGCAACAATACATTTATTGTTCTAAAAAAAAAAAAAAAACGAAATTACGCACATAAACTTATCAACGGTTTTGCAGGTTAATTATAATCTGTGTTATATTTTTTTGTTATACTTCATGATAACTGTATTCAGTTACTAGGTTATGAAAATATATTTCGCTATAAACTAATAATAAAATTTCTACAACAAATTAAATTAATTATGTTAATATAAAATTATTATAGTTAAATTAACCGCCGTCAGATATTTCAAGTCAATTAATTATTTTTATATATTTCAATATATGAAATCATTATGTTTGATAAGCGTAAAATATTATGTTTTAAGGTAAACCGGCTGTTAGCGTCTAAATATATATCAGCGTGTTGATTTAGCAAAATATCAGTTTCGTCATTTTTTATAACAATTGGGTCATGATTAATAATAAAGCGAACAAGTTGATTTAAATTTACATAACTAATTCATATTGATATTAATATAATATAACATAGTAATGAAATGTTTAAATTTATTTACTCATAGCAAGGAGGTTTCATACTATTGTTTTTAATTATTAATATCTCATATGCGCCTTATATTCAATTCATGATTTGTGACTGTTAAGCCCTGTAGGACGAGGGTAGATTTGAATACGTTTTTGCGATCAAAACAATGGTCTATGAAACATAGAAACCAATGAGTTTGTCGGCTGGTACGGTATTAGGACCACGTATTTAGGCTACGAGATACAGAATAAACTATTAAGTAGATACCTTATATAGTTACTATTTAAGTAATCCAGACAAACCGACAGTGTTACCTCGGCTACAGCGAGGGTAGACAATGAATATTCATTACCACACTCAAACACAACTGAAACATTAGTGATGGCACATGTATTTATTTTAAAACGGAATTATACGATTTTCCACTCGCATCGCTGTAAACGATATCGGTTAATAGTAATGTTACAACCTACACTATATAATATACGTCAAAAAAATCGCATTTTTTAAAATCTGTATTCATTTGTTTTAACTGCATATTGTGGTATTGTTATGAATGCTTTCAACTCACTAAATAAAGGAAGCTATACATATAATAACGCGCTTCCTGTGTAACGTGTACGACCTGACAGCTCTGGCGATCACACACGCTCGCCACATGTGTACAAAATGGCTAACATCTCAGTTTACATCACGACCCAATGGAATTCACATTTAAATAAGCCATATTTAAAATCTATATTACAAGAAACTAAAGCTTTAAAGTAATCTTTAATTATGAACTCGTCTATATAAGTATATATTTTTATTATAGAAGTACTTTAATAAAATTTGTGCAAGTTTTCTATCATCTTTGCACAAATACGCTTTGTATAATTATTTTTGCCTCGCTTGATGTAAATTGAAAGAAGGCTTGTGTTGAAATAAAAAAACTTGAATTGATTTTATTTTATATACAACAAATGCAAAATAATAATACAACACGTTGCATTATTATGATCCATATTAAACGTAACTTGTCATAAATAGACATAAAAACAAATATGGCGTCAGTTTTTTATTGACGTAAACATACCACGTGACCATGTATATTTTTTTTATAATTTGTTTAGGTGTTACATTCCACAGATTGTGATTGTAAATCTTAACAGTTAATTCAATATGAAATATTGTTAGATTTGTCATTTCAAGGTAATCGAAGCATCTCGATTTAAAATTATGCTGCACTAATGTAAAGATTAAAATATGTTTGGGTATTTTTTTTTATATAGTTTCGTAATAAAACCTATTTGAAGATGTCCTTGTTCGAAATACATATTATGAAAGAAATTAATTCATTAATATCCAGATGTTATGAATTTAAATGCAGTGTATGAAATTTGCTTTAGCATCAGGTCGCTGCTCAAACTAGAATATAAAAAGGTTATCACGTAATCATACACAAGTACATAAGTTTTTTTTTTGTTGACAAATATAGTTCACACAATTGTATAATATACGAAGTAAATAACAATACGCAGAATTATTGTCATATTTGTTACGAGGCGCGGCAAATCACAACCGGTCTGCGGCACGTTGCACCTTCACTTTTAACTACACAACTACAGCCAGAGACTGTTTATAATATATATTGATACGTGTTTAAGGAACAACAATAGCAGATAACGTTAGATCTATCTGTATCCAACTAATATTAGGAATTAGATTTTTTTATGGATATATGGACGTTTGTTGTTCTTTCACCCAAAAAGCTGCTTAACGCATCTGGATGAAATTTAGTATGATGTAGCTCAGACACTAGTATTGGATAGTGGATATCATTTATCCTGGAATTCAGTGTTGCCATAAGTGTTTTATTATTATTGCGTGAAGTCACGTGACACACTATAGATGTCACTGTCGGCTTGTCACTTTGTCTATTGATTTAATACCTCATTAATTTCTCTGAGCCCTATTTCAAAGTTCACTCGGACGAAGTCACGAGCAAATAAGTTATAAAATCTATACAACAGATGTTTTTAATGAGTTTGAGAGTAACAAATGTTCATAAATCCTCACGAAGTTTGACCTTTAAAATAATTGATGGACAAAAAGTATACCTATATTATATTATAGTTTAATATGAACTTAAAGTAGAAATTAATTGACAAGACTTTTTTTTTTTATTTATGTTCGATAATACAAACAGAAGTTTAAACAGAAGATTTCAGAGTTTTAATACGTGAAGGAAAGTTTTAATAGAAGTTAATAATATTTTAATTACAATTACATATAAATTTCATAATAGACATACACATATAGGTGGAGGAGCGTCATAACAGCCGCTGGATAAATCCATTCATTTATTTATGAGCCTTATATCTTTGGACTTGTACAATTAACTTATAAGAAAACAAAGCATTGCGACAACTTCATTTATTATAGTGATTAGGTATTACGAAACAAATGGTAAATAAATTAGTAATATGAAAAATAATTACCATTCGTGTGTACCTCGCTTTAGCTAACTAATTGGTATAAAGAATAAAAACTTTAAACATACACCATTTGATATGATAAACAGAGCCTTAAAACTGTATGCTCACAAATTTAAACACGGAGACTTCCGAGTTTTATGTACGTAGATTTATGACAGAAAACTGTTAACTCTGCGTATACAGTGTGATAATAGAACCGTGTGGTGCGTCGTGAGTTCATGACCCAAGAATTTCTGTTGCGACGCACATAAATACTGTATATAGATCGAAGGAACGAATGAACTGCTGACTGCTATTAACGATTCAGCAATCCAACAATTCGCTAAATGCAATTTAGTTGCGACTTAGAATTGTTAAAAAATATAATAAATTTAATGTAACAATACTTATCACGAAGGTTATTATTATAAAAATAGTTTTTAGAATGTGTAAGTCATCCAAACGTCTATATAACATTTCTTATGTAATTCTCTTTGTGTGATTATTTTATTACTACGGACTCACTTAAGACGAGAACTTTCAAAGTTGAGTATAATCCGGTTCATTAAGATAATAATTTTATTATAATAAATTCATAGCTCGTTCTGTTTGTTTATGTTAAGTTGAATTATGCTGATGGGATAATGTTAAGGATAGGTTTTATTTGAAACCCCGTCACCCACACAGGCGAAGCTGCGGGTATTGGTTAGTGCATGAGTACGGCGTAGTTTATTATGTGTAACCCGTATCAAAACAGGACGTTTGATAAACGACTGTGGCACCACGAATGCTTTATGAGCTGATACTATCTTGTGCTAGCTTCGTAAATTATTTATAATAATATTAAATAATTTCTTATTAAATTTGTTGTTTAATGAACTTAGCACACCTATTTGATCTCAGGCTAGAAAATGTCAGGTTTAATAGACTAGATTTGCTGAAAATTTTTTGTTACGTGGATCACAGCCAATCATAAATTTACACTTATCGCCTCACGTCAAAATTATTACGTACAATGTTAGTTTCGCGTTAAGAATAATGATCTGAAAGAAAAATTAACTTAATCCATTTTATTTTCTGTATAAAAGATTGATGTGAGGAAATAATTAAAAAATTTTGTATCAAGAATTCTATATTGAAGAAGACATTCTCACGCTTTTGGGCCGATCGTTTAAATAATAGTTGTGTTCAGAAAGTAAATATAAATAAAATACTTATTAACATATTTTACAGTTACCGTTCTTTCATACATAAATCTTCTTATATTATTGAATCGGAAACGGGAAACGCTCCGTACGTAGCGTGATGGTACGAACTTGTGCTAAGCATATTGTTTCTTAACGGTTTTTGGCTAGGTTAGGTTATACGCGTGTGTGTACATAGCTTAATATCACTTATGTGTTTTATATCAACTAAGTACTCTTCACCAACACGCTTAGTGCTCATTTTCCAGGTTAGGTTCGTCATAATTAAACAGTTCAAATTTCATACTAGCAAGTAACTATGACGTGTGCTTTCATGAGACGATTATGTACACAATGGCGACATTGTATAAAACGTGTCATGAATAATGTATTGATAAACGAGAATTTATACAATTGTTGGGCACATTCTGGGAATTCAACTGTTTTTCAGACCTTAAACTATAAGCCATAAGGTCTGTTGTCCGTCGAGTCGGTCAAACTATCTGATGAATCAGGACTTAGTTAGCCTATTACAAATTACGTTATGCCGACTTCAACTTGAGTTATAAAAAAATATTTTTTTACATACATTAATATATAAGGATTTGTTTATTTAAAAATCAAGTATAAACTTCTCAATATAAATAATTTGCTCATTTAACCGACATTGCAGAGGAGTGATGCCATCAGACAAGATGTTGAAGTTTTTTCTTTGTTCGAATAAAACAATCAGTAAGAAACGATTGAAATAATTATAACACTACAGGAGTTCTGTTTGTCATCTGCTTAAAGAACAATTGCTTTGTAATAAGTATGAGTTTTCATGGTTTACCTTCATATTGAGAGATTCATACATTTATCATCAAATATTCAATATTAAAAAAATAAGCGCCGGTGTCAAAAAAAACAAAATTGTCAAGTGTCAAGATGACATTTCAACTGTCACCAATACAGATTATATAAATATTATAGAGGATACATGACAGATTAGGTATGTAACGTGTCTAGAGCAAGTAAACAAAAATTAATCACAGTCGACTAAGGTCAATCCGCATTCATGCCCAAGGTGATACACATAACGTATTGTACGAGGAAGAACCTATTAATGACTTAGACAGCAATTACTAAGCCATTTAAATATGCTAATGTTAAAGTTCCTGACATATTTTTTACGAGAAGAAACTCGCTTCCGTAGAAATTTTATAGAATTTTTTGTATTAAACTTAGTTGTATAAATAGAAACGTCGATCTCTATGTGAGACTTAAGAGTGCATTTCACGTTTGAAAAATGTTTAATTTAATATTCGGATTGAACTAACATGGAGATAGGAATAGTATTTCCATTTTATCACTCCTTATCTCCACGTCTAGATGTCTGTCAAGGTTACAAGATACGGGTCTCGTCTTAATATTCTTCAAAAACACGAAAAAAAAGTACGAATAGGATATCGCTTAGATTAATATCGCTAAAAAAGGTTTTGTATGTGTATAATTATTGTCGCAGAGGCACGATGCTGCAACAGATCTTACGAGAGATGTGGGTTGATCCTGAAATCCTTGCTGAGCTCGACGAGACACAAAAGCAGACGCTCTTCTGCAAGATGAGAGAGGAACAGGTATTTATAAACACGTATCTATCATAATACCTTGCATTACAAATCCCAGACTCAGGTTCTTTTGGATTTCACGCTGTTTCGATACAGTATTGTCTTATCGTAAGACCATTTTATTAGGATACCACTCAAGGTTATGTTAGACGAAGTATTGACCATTCACTTGTGTTTTGATCTGTACGTTCTCAAGCGACTCGTTGATTTGATAACATCGAACGACATCTCGCCTGCCTCTGAGGATATAAATGACTGTATTCATCATAACTATTTTTAAGTGTTCACTTTTTAATTTGCACCAGACTAGCGAACTTGTTATGGCCAGTTGTAATTAACACTGCCAAAGTTATTGTTAAAAAAAACCTCTTTTTGATTCCTATTTTTATTCCGCCAATAACATTCCTTTAATTAAAAACATAATGCACAGTATACATTATTCGCGCATATCTCAGAAATTATTAGCGATTGAATTGTAATGGCATGTTTACAAATATTATATCAAAGCACAGCCTTCATAGCGATACTCTTACAAGTATTGTTCGTAAACAAAGGCGCGTTAGGATGACTTAACTTATGACGCATGTACAGTAACCGATTACGACGAAAACGACAATTAGTTAATTTTCATTACTCACTAAAAGCGTTATGTGGACAGTTAATGTATCCACGCCTTAACTCACAGAAACGGTACTTCAAGGCAAAGATCGTGCCTAACCTTGAAGCTCTAAATGTCATACCCACATTGTTAGATCAAAACTTACCCAGTTATAACTATGGTTGATAATAAAGAATTTTAAGGCTTTGGTAGATTATCTTTCCTAATTTTTTTATTATTCTGTTACAACATCTGTGATGATATGATGATAATGGACTATAATTCAATCAATTCGTTGTCGAAGGTGCGTCGATGGCAGGAGTGGGATAAAAAGGTCGGAAAACATGAGAATGAAACACGAAACCAGCAGAATGGAAAGAAGCAGGTGCAGTTCCTTAAAGGGGAGGACGGAGAGCCCTGGGTAAATATGATGTATAGACAAAGGAGAATTTGTATTCAATGTATAGCCGAAAATATTGATGATCCATTTATGTTTTCGTATATAATGTCGTTTAGTTCTAACTTATACTCTTAGTTTCATTTTAAACTTTTGGTTTTTACGTATTTACGTTTCAGACATCTACCTATGAAATTATGACGTTATAAATTTAAGCATTGTTTTCGTTTCGATGATACTAGCAGGATAATGTTGAATATTAACGATTATTAGCTGGCTTAAAGTCTGTTCGGGTGAACTGATAGGTTGTAAATGTCTAAGGTTTGGGTGATGGGTGAGCATCCAGACGATAAGTCCATCGAGACGATCCTGTGTGAGGAGACGAGAGCTCGGGCGGTCGCGCAGGCGAGGGTGGAGGCTCACCAACTGAGGAAGTCCGTGGAGAAGGAACTCACACATCTGATAGACTACAAGCCTCTCGATAGCTTGGAGCAGGTATTAACGGGGATTCCCCCCTGCATTTCATATATCTAAGCTCATTTTAATCTAATCCTCTCAATATCTTTGTGCCTTCTTATCTAAACTTGTCCCTGGACCACAAATTATTTCATCTGGTATTATCAGACATAAAAAAAGATTGATACAAAAAATTATACACTATTTTATGTCCTAATAGAAATATGGACTATTCGAAAATACCGGACTGTCCGTATACTAAAGTTATCTGATTCAACAGCTTCTGTGTTTGTTGCCGACACAACTGATAATTTCAGTATCGATTGGGGTTACGCGACGAAAGTAATTGATAAAATGTAAAGAATTATAATTAAAATGAGAAAGTGACATCGGAAAGTATCTTTCAAATGATGCTATTTATTAATTCAAAAATGAATTTCCTTTTTTAAATATGACATGTTGTAAGTCTGACCAAAAATGTCCAACGTTTTACAGAAATTTGACATATCTCCAAAGAACGTGGATTCGTTGGAAGATACTTTGGATCTATATTGTTCAGTGGACGAGTTGAGGCAGAGGATCGAGGAATTGGAGCCGGAGGTGAAGGAGAAAAGCGACAGTGAGGCTGACAAAGATTACTGCGAGGAGCATGGCAAAATGAACCTTAAGAAGAACACTTTACAGTTCAATTTCATTGAAGGGAAGAAGGATGTTATACAAGTGAGAGAATTTTATGTTTCTTTGCCTGTCTTCCAAATGAATTTAAATTAGGGAAAATAGAACAGTGACATTTGTCACACGCTATCAGCGAGTTTGATAAGATATATCTATGTCTGTTTGTTTTGCAATTATCCTGAAAAATTGTTTATTTAATGTTCTCATTGACTGTCAGAGTGATACTCTATTCTGTGGCAAGTGTAATTTAATATTTCTCACAAATTTCCAAGACTGGTGTAGACTTGTCTGTTCAAAATAACACACATAGATCAGTTTAAGGGCACACATGTGTATATTAAGAAGTTAGCTAAAGAATTTTCTCGGACGAACGGACAACCCGTGCTCCGTGACTCTCTCACCTTGACTATAACAAGCTAATCATTCAATAAACATAAAGCACAATCGCCAGTTATTTTAACCATTTTTTTTTTCATACGGTCATATTAATAACAAGGAAATTTGCGGGTAGAAATATATAGTATGGTGTTTTGTACATTCTGACTCATCGCTAGGACTCCGGGCGCGCTGGTGACGGCGTGTCCTTGCGTGTGGCGGCCTGGGAGAGGAGGGTGGCCGCGGCCAGGGCCGGGGACATCCTGCGGGGGCTCCGGGCCAGGAGGGCCCGCACGCTCAGGGATGCGCAGGCGCAGGCTCAAGGAGGAGACGCGCTGTGGAGGGAACAGGGTCAGATATATGACTTTAATACAACCCTCATAGTCTCATAAGTAACTAATGATCCTGCATATTGTGTATCTTTGTGTGATATAAAAAAATCTGTAAATGTACCATTGGGAGGCTCGCTCTTATGGCTTTCAAAAAAAAAGGCTTACATTATTGTTCCATTCAAACGTCAGTGTATTGTTTATATTTACAATATGTATATTGTGCTTTCTTGGTCGTCAGAGCGTAAGGCTAAGGAGGCGGAGGCTGCTATGAGGGAGATCGCTCGAGCGGCCCGAGAGGTTCACCGGCGGACATCTCACCTAGCGCCCGCGTGCGCCCTGCCCGGTCAGTGATATATATCAGACAGGGATAGATGTATGTGGCGCCTGCAGCCCTCGAAAAATGCATTTGACATGTCAGATAAAAAAAAAATTGCAGCCACGTATGATTATACTAGCACCCAGGGAGGCTGTCTTATAATCAGTATAAGTTAGTTACCAAAAACGTTTTCAAAAGAATATTTTAGAGCCACCGTTTTCATATAATGTAATATATTTCCAGCGAGCAAACCACCTAACAGAGAAGCCGTTCTGGACTGGTTCAAAACCAAGGAACTGCCGAAAGGGGTCGGCCTGGACGAGAACCACAAACCAGTCGACTGGTTTCATGGTTAGCGGCTATATACTTCCTAATGAACGATCAGAGTGACTGACATTAAGATCATACTGACATTGACTCCGCTGATTATGAAATACTTTAAAATATTAGATTTTTAACAATGCTTTTGTCTATCTGCTTATATTTCTTTGCGGAGTACAAAAAGCCGCTTCACGTTATTGTAAGATGGTCCCACATTTCCCTGTAGATAACGGGTTGTTATTCTGTCCTCGTGTTTTCCGTCTACCCTCACCCTGCCCACTTGTTCCAGGTCTCATCAGTCGCTGCCAGGCGGAGCAGCAGCTGCAGCGCTCGGCGGCGGGCAGCTTCCTGGTACGCGTGTCGGAGCGGGTGTGGGGTTACGCCATCTCGTACCGCGGGGAGCGCACCAAGCACTACCTGGTGGACACCGCGGACGGGTACAGTCTGCTGGGGGCGGGCCAGCTCCGACACGAAACGCTGGGTGAGATCCATACGCCCAGGCTGTGTCCGAACATAATAATAAAATAAATAGCTTCCTGAATCTAAAGTAACCAAATTACTCTTTATTACACTAAGTATTTGCCAGTGAAAGTCCTATCAATATTTGTCACAGAGACTGTCCGTAACAAACGCACAGACAAATAATTAAAAAAATATGTTTAGTGAATACTATCCAGAAGCGGTTTAATATTACAAACACACAAATTTTATTTT
Source organism: Danaus plexippus (assembly GCF_018135715.1). Lineage (NCBI taxonomy): Eukaryota > Metazoa > Arthropoda > Insecta > Lepidoptera > Nymphalidae > Danaus > Danaus plexippus. The sequence goes on along the minus strand of NC_083548.1, from coordinate 1,228,985 downwards.
TTTAATAATATTTTTAACGTTTTAATCTCTCTTTTAAAAATAATATCTTTAGAAAGTTTCACCTAAACTCTGTTTGTTAATTCTAAGCCGGGCATTTACTGAGGATCATACAAAAATTTAATTGTCTGTTAAAATATTGACGTTCCGCGATGAGAAATTAACAAGGCGTTATTAAATGTCGAGTAACTATGGACGGTTCATTAAACACAATAAACAGTTAGCGAACAAACGGCTTGTCGGAAGGAAAAGAGTTTCCGATCCGGAGACTCGTTCCGCAGCTTCGACCGCGTTCTTTGTTGTTCTGGCTCCACTTGGTCACAATATACACCTACCTAGATTTATAAAGTTCAATTTATCAAATCTAATCAATTTCTTCCTATGATTATAATCATCGCAAAATTTTTAAAACATTTTTAAAACATAATTTGATGTAAAATTAATTAATTCTCACGTTCCAGCCGATCTTATAAACTACCACAAGAGAGTGCCCATCACGGAGAGCGGCGGCGAGTTGCTGACGACGCCGTGCGCGCCCTCTGGCGACAGAGAGTCACACTTAATGTAACGAGTCTGTTACGAGCTAAGGACACGGCTTGCTGCTTACACACTCGTACATATGTTAAGGATTCGTTCTGTACTATCAAAAGTTATTCCAACTTTTTGTCATATATTAGTCAGTTTAGTCGTAAGGCCACGCGTCACGCTCGGCTGTCCGTCTGTTGACCGTTTACTTGTTACTGTCTTAGTTAAGGCGCTTCAACGATCGCGTGTAATCTGTAACGTTAGACATTGGTCAAGATGGTGTCGGCCTTGATATATGGTGCTATTTTGAAATTTAAATTTTATAAAATTATTAGATCTCGATATATTTTTTTGTAATAGATTATTGTCCTATAAAATTACAGTATTATTTAAATAAAATTATCTTTATGGTGTAATTCGAAGCCCAAACTCGTTTCTATGCCGGTCGGTGAGCCGCACGCGGGAACGCCATCTTTGTCGTATCTTTTTTAGTCATTAACTGCCAACTAGATTTATTTTCTATCTTTGACTAGTTTAAAAATAAATTTATCAAAATACTCGTCATTTTATTTACACGTTACCCTGATTTATGTATTTGAATGAAAAAATTCGTTTTCATAAAATGTTTATTACGTCGGAATAATATTTTATATACAAACCACTTTCCATACAAAACTTGTTCGGGCGTAAATCCATCTAAATTCGTTTTTGTATCACTAATGTAATTTATACACATCAAGCCAGACTACGTTTAATATAGCAATTTATTATCTATTCAACTATTGTCTAGAATTGTCTGTAGTTAGATTGTACAACTTTATCATTTACTATATAGAAAAAAAAATCAGTACAAATTAGTATTCGCAACCAGCAATAGCGCTATTATCTGCTAAGTTTTAATATTTTTTTGTACAAAATATTTATATAATGATTCTATAAGAAAATGTAATAAACCTTTTTACTCAGCACACGTTATGCGTTAAGGTTACGACATCTCACTACTTTTCGTCGGCTTACAATCTCATTGCTTTTAAAATAAGATTCATGGATTACTTCTCGATTTTTAATACGAACTTTTTAAATTTTAACAAATGCTTCAAATTTTTCCTTATCACATTTAAAGTCATTAAAGGTAAAATATTCCACGCCGGACCTCCGTGTGGCGGATGACACATATATTTATAAATATTTTTATAATAAATACGACAAGTTAACAAAAATTTCAGCGGTTGGCTTTCCACAAGCCGCGTCCATATAGTCACATATACGGCAGATTCGTCGGCGTCCTTGTTTGAGGTGTCATCTGTGGAACGGAAATGTCATCTATCAAACAATGGAAATGTCACAATGACATATGAAGTGTATATTAATGATTTGTTTGTACATATAGTGTCTTATACAAACATGTAAATAACAACGAAATAAACAATTAAAATATAATGTTCTACATATTTAGTTAATTTATAAGAAACAGATCTTTTAATGACATCATTTGTGTGACATCGGCGGTATTAACATGTTTCACAGATGATACAAAAAAATTTGAGAATAATTTTTTTGTTCTCACATTGTTACTATCACAATGGTCGTGAGTCTTGTGGGTCTGTGGTTTTTTCGCCTTCTTCACCGGACTGTTGCTGGCTGTGAAGTGAAAGTTACGTTTTTTTTACGCATTCTGTACGATTTATATTAAAAATAAACTTGTAAATTCCATTAAATAACAAGTCCGTTACATTTGACGCCGTAGTCCTACGAGTGTCATATCTTTTTACCTCCTGGTACATAAGGCAATGAGAACTCCGGCGCCATCTTCTTGGCGACTTTCTTCCCTCGCAGCAGTTCTTCATCCATCACCAGTTTACTGTTCACTCTGGAGTGGAATAGTAAACTAAATAAGTGCAATCACTCAATACACACATATACATATATATATAAAAGAGATATATATATATATGTGTCTCTTGTAAAACTACATATTTTGAAAACCATTTTAAAAAGTTTATTTTTATATGTCCGTTATCATTAAAATTTTAAAATCATTATTATGCAAATCCACTACAGCTGCGTTTGACTTCTCTACTTGTACGGGTGATAAATATATAATACAACAGAGAAATTTATGAACAACGCCATCTAACAGCCACGAAACGTATTAAATGTAACATTTATCCTGATCTCTAAACCAAATAATATTAAGTTCCTATTTTACAAACCACGTTCTCACGAGCCTTGGGGCTCACGCTTTTAAGTGGGGATGATTTTAAGGTGATAATAATATCTTTATCAGTATATTTAACTTGGAACCTTGGACCTACAAGAGAATTCCATCTTCTACGCAGCAGACGTGTCTTCTAAGATACTCCATAGTGATATAGAACGAAACCTAAATACTAAAATTCTTTGTAGATCTTATTTTAAAGACAAACCTTTTTGTACATCTTATGGGTTTAGACTTAAATTCTACGTTTCATTGTCACCAAGAAAATTTTCAATAATCGTTTGTCTCACGAGGTCCACGAGTAAATTTTCACGGTTTTATGACAATATATTTAACAGAACCAAAGAAAAGTAGACGAGTGTAAAAATAATAATGAGGCTAGTCTGGAGGTAGGACCGAGGGCTGCTCTATTCACAGTACTCTGTAGAGATCGTCGAACGAACCACCGCATGCAGTTATCATTGATATTTCTACGTAGGTTTATTCGTGAAAACTTCAAACTGTTAGTGTTGAGTTTCATCACGCGCACTTGTGCTAACTCCTAGGGCTGCTACCAGACTAGTGAACTCCCCCGCCTGTCGTCAATGTCTGCTCATATTCATACACTTACTTCTTTATGTAGGGCGTCCTGGGGTATGTGTTGACTGGTACGGGGAATGTTTGGAATGTCTCATCTATGGCCCTAGCTAGTGAGCGGGGCAGGGTCGGTCTCGTTACCCCTTGCCCCGTTCCCCCTTGCCCCGTCACCCCCTGTCCCGTTGTCCCCGTACCAGTCACCGTGCTGTTGTGCACAGCTGTGCCGGAAGTGCTGGTGCACCATGAGAGCGGTACCTGTTGAGTATGAGCTATACTTATTGGTGATACTATTACATAATACATTCTCTGTATAAATTCTTTACACGTATATTTTCTTACTACTTGTATATTACCTCTTCCGTTTCCTGCGCTGATGATTGTGAATTTTTCTTCTCGGTCTCATTCTGAGTTTCAGTATCTGAAAATGTTCCGATGTCAGAATATCGATTATCCAGCAATTGTTACCATCTACGAATATAAAAAAAATAAAATAGTCGTGTCTTTTCACATAATATAATATATTCTGTGTAAACAACAGCTTTAATTTAAAGAATCGATTTTTTTTTTACATTACTCGATTATTATATTTACTTGGTGTGTAATTATAGTCTATGAGCGACTCCTCGGCCGTGCTGTTCGTGCGGGACCTGTTCGTGTCCTGCAAGAAAAATATAAATGAACGAAACGAACGAATGAATATTTTATTTTGTAACAATTACGTTCATTCCATTGTACGTGACGTCGGCTGAACGGTGACAATAAGCATCGAACGAATCGAGTTGTCGTTCGTTCGTTCGTTCGTATTCTGGTGACTCACTGATATTATGTTCAAAGTCCACTGCTGCCTCGGCTTGCCGGCGACTCGCGTCGTTCCCTGCTGCGGCCGAGGTGTCTATAAGTATATTCAGAATCTTATTTATATATGTCGGTGTCTGTGTGTGTGTGTGTGTGTCTGTGTGTGTGTGTTGTCAGCGCGTATTGAATATAATTAATTTGAATATGATAACAATTTAATTATTCCTGTTAGGTTTCTGTCATTATTTTTTGTCCCACCTCAGTTTCTTTTCCCATTTTCTTCCGCAGCTCGTTATTGAAACTCTCCGCGAACCCGTCGGCCACGAAGTATCTGGAGGATATAATTTGTACGATATAACAATATTTATATAGCCACAAGACTAATCGAATGTTACGGAACTTTGTAGAGCATAATTCACTGTTTACTTCATTGGCAATAAAAAGCTAGCTATAGTGAGACAAGTCCAGCGACTGTTTAGCAATAATAAGGGCGTTTATTTAATCGCTCCGAGTTTTTTTCTACTAAAAACAGATTATCATAATCTGACACTCAACACACATCAGAGCCCGAACAGATCCACCGCCCGATTCAATCCAAAAAAAATATATCTAAAACAATTAAGATTTGCATCAAACTTACATAACAACTAAAATTCTAAGGACGCGTTAAAGGTAACGCTGCAGAGATTTTTACGTTATCGAAGGAATCCGACGAAGAGGAGAAGAAAAGAATGAGAAGACGTTACACTTAATAATTTTGAAACCACAATTTAAAATAATTTTACAAACATAAACTCTAATACGTATAGCTTTACACTTTAATTTTGTCTTTTTACGTCAGCACTATCAGAAAATTTATATATATATATATATTACTTACTTGTGTCTGAGTAGTGCGGCGGCGGACGGCCTGGCCCGGGGCTCGGTCCTGAGGCAGGCGGCGAGGAGGTCCCGGGCCCGGGCGGCCCCCGGCAGGCCTGAGGGGCCGCGGGCCGCCGCCGGGAGAGCAGACGACAGGCGAGACACCACCTGCTGGTGACGAGGAGCCAACTTACCTGGAGAGTCATAACATATGTTGTAAGTTGAAGTCTTGATTGAATATAAGACATTTTTGTTTTAAACCTTCTAAACCTTTACACAGAATCTGTTATGAAGAATATACACATATATATATATATATATATATATATATATATATGTAGTCTTCTGGTTGGTGCTACTTAAGAGTATTTTTTTTATTTCAGTATATATAACTCTCGACACACATTTTTTTATATGACACTAAGTATTCACATTTTTTTTTATAACAGCAATACATTAATACACATTTATTTATCAGTTTCTCGTTAGTCAAGCTCCTAAACACCCAAATGATCTGATTCTATCACAATGTTGTTCTAACGAACATATAAATAAGTTAATCTTGAATGACGATCAGCATCAAAAACTATTCAGCTATTAGTTGGTAAGAACTAACAAGTAAAAAAAGTTCCGACAAAAGAATTTCGTAATTATTATATTTCTAAAACACGCACACGCACACGCACACATACACACACACACACACACACACACACACGCACACACACACGCACACACACATATCCGTACTCCATGTTTCACTATCTGTATATGTAAAGATGGTGACCGACAACTGACCGACGATCTTGATGATGAGCGAGAGCTGGTCGATGTCGGAGTCCCCGGGGAACAGCGGCTCGCCGGTCAGCATCTCCGCGAACAGACAGCCGATCGCCCAAATATCAACCTCAGCGCCGTATCTGAACCAAAACAACATTACTTAAAATAAACGATTTATAATTTTATACAAAATATATTTCCGTATTGGGCATGAGAAGCAATTCATAAAGTACGTCACACGAATTTTAGGACTTGAACCCCCTCCACCCCGTCCATGTCACAGGACGTCACATTTTTTAATGCCCCCTCCTGATGTGACGTCACACATTTTTTAAATTTATGTATACAGTATTTAAAACATTAGCATTTTTTTTAAATCTTTAATTCACATCCAAACTAAGCTGCCTAGTATTTTTAATTTTAATATGTGACGTCACAAAACTACCAACCTCCCGTGCCCCTTGTCACACGATGTCACACCTCGGTGACAACCTCCCTCCGCGCTAACGTGTGACGTACCTAAGCTTAAATTCGTGTAAAAGTCAATAACTTAATTATATTTGCAATAAAAACGTACACTAAAAGGATCAAGTAAATATAAGGCCATTGATGTTTTTAAACTAATCAACAGAAGCGGTTCACCTGTGCTCAGCGACCAGTAACTCGGGAGCCCTGTACCACCTGGTGGCCACGTACTCCGTGTAAGGCTCGCCGGGCGCCGCCAGGGCTCTCGCGAACCCCAGGTCGCACAGCTTCACTATCCCGTTGTTGGACACCAGCACGTTCTCCGGTTTCACGTCACGATGAATTATCTGATAGAAAACGCGCTAGTTATTGCTCCAGGACAATTAATTCTACAATTTGCTAGTTGTTTCGCGCGACTCCGTTATCAAAGTTGGGTGCACACAGAAATAAACAGTGTGTTAAAACTATAGATACGGAAAGTAACCGGTAGCGACATCTGTGATACAAGAGATCTGCCGTGACCCAACGGGATATACACGGAACTTCAGGATAAATTATTGGTATCTTAAGCACCGATTTCAAAAAGAGGAGGAGCTTCACAATTCATATATATATATGTCGGAGCGTCAGAATTAATTATGATTTTATTTCCATTTTATTTTACAAATTATTACGAATTAGCTGGCAACGTCAAGCAGTTAGCTTGAGTGAGGTCACCCCGGTGTCGGTTTTGACGTTGGACAACTGACAGAGAAAAATAGGGAATGTCACCGACATTTTTGGAGTGGATGAACTCGCTGCGTTACCAACTAAATCTTGTTCCATCGTTCACTATGTCTGATAACGAGCTATCTTCTGATCCTCCGTTATCAGAAGTGGGATGTAACCGGAACGCCCCACGTGCTGCAAATACATCAGGCCGTGAAGCATTCGCGATCTCCGAACGAACTTCGTTTTCCTGATTTTGATCCGGACCGACACAATGTGGACGCACGTGCTGGGATTGCAACAGCGGACACGTGCATTACTGACGGATGCCAACATGGCGCCCCGTTAATGATTGCGTTGAGTCGTGCAATGAAAGGAGACGCATCCACATGACTGTCGACTGTGTCATTTCCAGGGATGACTGAGAAAATTTCAAGAAGCTTTTCAATGCAAGGTACGCAAGTCCTGAGACTGTGGCATCTTACCTTATTAATATGGCTGGAAGCAAAACAAAGAAAATGAATGTCTTGCTGCATATGGTGCTTCTTTGATGACCTTTATTATATCAAGGTGGAAAAACTTGACGATAGAACAGATCGCGGTAGCCACAGTTCTGGCACATATTTCGCAGTTCGCGCCTCGTATTCAACGATTGCCCTGTACCACCGATATAAACAATACAAAATGACTGCAACAAGAGCTTACAGCGGAGTCGTTTTAAAGAGAAAAGCTCCACCTAACAGTGACGTGCCAGATTTTAAGAGGATTCGCCCAGCTACAAGCCATGCAAGCATCAAGTGCTTTCACTGTGGGAAACTGGGCCATAAGTCTACTCAGTCCTTCTCGAGGAGGAATTCGAAGCCAAATGGAGACAATAACCAAAGTCGCTTCAACAACTATAAGAAGCCTGCTGCAGAACACCTCTCCGTTACTTGTTACTCCTGTCAAGGGCAAGGCCACTACTCATTCAGCTGCCCGAAGCGAAGGAGCAAGGCAACGGTAGCAGCTTAGCTTCAACTATAGAGAAGCGGGTGGACCCGTGCAATATAGATGCGCCTACTGGATATATGTACCATAACGGTGGGCGTTTTCCATTTTATTTTGATTCGGGAGCCGAATGCTCTTTAATTAAAGAATCTGTGTCTAGCAAATTTAGTGGTAGAAGATTGAATAGTATTGTTAATATGACTGGCATAGGGCAAACATCTGTTAGATCGATGTTACAGATTTTGACTATTATTAAGATTGACGACATTACTTTAAAAATCCTATTCCATTTTTACCCGACTATTGCCTTCAATATGACATAATGGTCGGACTTGAAATATTATATCAAGGCCTAACTGTCCACATGACTCGTAACTGTTTGCGTGTAGAGAAAACTTGTATTATCGAATCGTGTAGTGTTAGCGAGAATTAACAACTTTAATTTTATTGATACCGATGTACCTTTAGAACATAGAGCAGAATTAATAGACATCTTGAAGTTTTTCGAAAAGTCGTTTATTACCGGGGTACCTATGACTCACGCCAACACCGACCCTATGACCATCAGGCTCATTGACCCCCACAAAACAGTAAGTCGTCGCCCTTATCGTTTAAGTTCTCAGGAGCGAAAAATTGTTACGGAAAAAGTTAACCAAATATTATTCGTCCTAGTTTTTCACCTTTCACCAGTATCCTTGGTCTCCTATTTTAGGCAGCTTGTTGCGGGATTCTCACAGACAATGGCACCGTTATACGCGTTGACTTCGAGCTCTAATAGTAAACTAGATTGGAAGTCTGAGCATGAGGTGGTAAGACAATAAATTATTTCCAAGCTACCACGGGAGCCGGTTTTTATGATCTACGATCCAGATCTACAGATCGAGTTGCATACTGATGCAAGTGCGGTTGGATACGTTTCGGTGCTTATGCAAAAAGCAGGTAAGCTGCATGCAGTTGCTTATTTTAGTAAGCGTATTACAGCCGCAGAGTCGAAATACCATTCTTACGAGTTGGAGACTCTAGCGTTTGTAAACGCGGTTAAGCATTTTCGCCACTATCTACATGGTCTCAAGTTTATCGTAGTAATCGACTGCAACTCCCTACAGTCCACTCGCAAAAGGCTAGGTTTGACGCCTCGAGTACACAGATGGTGGGCATTTCTCCAGGACTTTGACTTTGATGTAATTCACATTGATGGTAAGCGTATGGCACATGCGGACTTCTTTTCACGAAACCCTCTTCCAGTCAAAGAAGCTCACACACACCATTCACAGGTACAGTCAAAACAAATTACTATTACTGAGTTCACTAGTAATTAGCTGTTAGCAGAACAACAGCGTGGCGAAGAAATTAGTAAGTTGGTGAATAACCTTAAAGCTAAGAAGTTGCCTGACGATATTGCAAAGACTCACGAGTTCAGATCGGGTGTCTTGTATCGCAAAATACAGCGTCGGGGTAAGTCCCGTTTCTTACCTATGAGGTGGTCAGTCATTAATGGTGTGCATGAGGGATTGGTGCATTTGGGATGGGAGAAGACCTTAGAGAAAGTGTACGAACTTTACTGGTTCTATTAGATGACCAAGTACGTGAGAAAGTTTTGTGACAATTGCATCACATACAGAATTTCAAAGTAGCAATCTGGCAAAACACAGGCCAAGCTTCACTCCGTCCCAAAGATAGCGATCCCTTGGCATACTTTACACATAGATGCCACTGGGAAGCTTAGCGAAAAAAGTGATAGTAAGGAGTAGGTTTTTGTAGTTATCGATGCTTTCACTAAGTTTGTTTTGCTCCATCATACCTTACACATCGATGCGACTAGTAGTATAAAAGCAGTTAAAGCTAGAATCTCTTTGTTTGGTGCGCCTACACGAATCGTTGCAGACCAGGGCAGATGCTTTGCCAGCAAAGATTTTAAAGAGTACTGCGATTCTGCTAACATTAAACTACACCTTATTGCCGCTGGTAGTTCTCGGGCAAACGGGCAGGTCGAACGTACAATGAGCACTCTTAAGGGGATGCTTACTGCCGCCGAGACTAGTAAACGGTCGTGGCAGGAAGCTTTGCCAGATGTACAACTAGCACTAAACTGTTCACAACACAGAGTCACGGGGTTAAGTCCTCTGGAATTGCTTAATGTCAAGGTTGTTAGGTCAGTAGACATTTTGTTAGCTAGTGATGTAGAGCCCGAAGTCGATCTGATTGTTTTACGAGATCAGACAATAGACAACATAACTAGAAATGCCCAGTATGATAAGATACGGTTTGATGATAGACTCCGTAGGATGCCTGGACCAGACTATGACGACTATGACTCTGACGATGACTTTGCTGTGCTATCTACTAGTTCTTGTTAAAACTGTAAAATTAGCGATATGTTAAATGTCGGATGCCGGGATGGTTGTCCAGGGCATGTTCGGACACCAGCACGGTTATCCATGTGTTGTCGGATGCTAAAAGGAGGTTGTCCATGACTTGTTCGGACGCCGACCTGATAATCCTGATGTTGTCGGATTCTGTAAGGTTGTCCATGGCTTGTTCGGACGCCGTTCAGTTATCCAGGTATAATCACTTTATGTAAGGTTGTCCATGGCTTGTTCGGACGCCGACCTGATTATCCTGATGTTGTCGGATGCTGTAAGGATGTCCATGGCTTGTTCGGACTCCGTTCAGTTATCCAGGTATAATAACTTTATGTGAGGTTGTCCATGGCTTGTTCGGACGCCGACCTGATTATCCTGATGTTGTCGGATGCTGTAAGGATGTCCATGGCTTGTTCGGACTCCGTTCAGTTATCCAGGTATAATAACTTTATGTGAGGTTGTCCATGGCTTGTTCGGACGCCGACCTGATTATCCTGATGTTGTCGGATGCTGTAAGGATGTCCATGGCTTGTTCGGACTCCGTTCAGTTATCCTGGTATAATAACTTTATGTAAGGTTGTCCATGGCTTGTTCGGACGCCGACCTGATTATCCTGATGTTGTCGGATGCTGTAAGGATGTCCATGGCTTGTTCGGACTCCGTTCAGTTATCCAGGTATAAAAACTTTATGTGAGGTTGTCCATGGCTTGTTCGGACGCCGACCTGATTATCCTGATGTTGTCGGATGCTGTAAGGTTGTCCATGGCTTGTTCGGACGCCGTTCAGTTATCCTGGTATAATAACTTTATGTAAGGTTGTCCATGGCTTGTTCGGACGCCGACCTGTTTATCCTGATGTTGTCGGATGCTGTAAGGATGTCCATGGCTTGTTCGGACTCCGTTCAGTTATCCAGGTATAATAACTTTATATGAGGTTGTCCATGGCTTGTTCGGACGCCGAATTGAGTACCCGCGTATATTATAATCGAAAATGATGTTAATTATTTGATTATTAGTATTCTGAATCATAGTTTACTTAAGTTAAATTTGATTGCTAATTTATGGTTGTACTTTTGTTGTTGTAATAATTTTGCTTTATAAAAGAGGATTAGTTGTTTTCTGTTTGCCATAAAATAATTAAGACTATTCCGAGTTCTTTATTTGTGCCAGGTTGGCCGAGTGGAAATTTTTATCTACTGCAGAACCTTTTCTATTTTCAGGTACATCACACGAGGACGTGTGAGATGTCACGATGGCCGTGTCGGAGCGTCAGAATTAATTATGATTTTATTTCCATTTTATTTTACAAATTATTACGAATTAGCTGGCAACGTCAAGCAGTTAGCTTGAGTGAGGTCACCCCGGTGTCGGTTTTGACGTTGGACAACTGACAGAGAAAAAAAGGGAATGTCACCGACATTTTTGGAGTGGATGAACTCGCTGCGTTACCAACTAAATCTTGTTCCATCGTTCACTATGTCTGATAACGAGCTATCTTCTGATCCTCCGTTATATATATATATATATATTATTTTTCTATCAAAATCCATTAATGACTAACGATACAGGAATCATTTCAAGATCATACAGACTATTAATTAAAAATGAATTATACTGTTACTATAAACTGACAGAGTTCTGGTGACAGTAGTCGACTCCTTTCAGCAGCTGGTACAAGTGTCTCTTGGCGGTGTCCTCCCCCAGGCCGCTGGGGGCCGCCTCCAGCTCGTCGAGCAGCGTGTGGTCCAGGTATTCGAACACGAGGTAGAAGCGTCGCTTCCGACGGAACACCTCGATCATGTTCACCAAGTGATCGTGGTGAAGTTTCTACGGCAACGAGGAAGTTCAACACCCAACATTATTCTTTATCATTACGTCTTGTCATAATTGGTAATGTCACAAAAATATGGATACTTCCTGTGAAATGTCAGCTTTGATAATGATATTACGTTTTAATTTTTTTAAATATGTATTATGTGATATAATTGTACATAGAATAGCCAAGTTCCTCATTAGTTAAGACTGTTGAACTGAACAAAGGTAACGAAACAAGAAATCAAGCAATTCCTTAAAAAAATATATCTCCTACTGAACTTTATTGGTATATGTTTAACCTTCAACATCCTAATTTCTCTGAGAGCCATCTTCCTGACGGCAGCGTCGTCTTCGGTCTCCAGGAACTTTTTGATAGCGACCAACTGGCCCGTGTCCCGACGACGACATTTCAAGACCACGCCGTACGAGCCCTCCCCCACCTTTAACAAGTAAGAACAGTCCAGAAAACGTAAACAAACCAAAACATATGAAAGAAAAGTACTTTAAAATATTCCTTTGACGTTTGCATTAGCTTTTATTTTTCGAAACTAAAGTTTGAAATACAGTTATAAATGAAACATAATAGTAATTTTAAATAGGTGTAAAGAACGCGTACATTAATTTATATATAATATGCAATGGATGGAAAAATTCATTTAATCTCCGGTTAGATTAAGTAAATACTTCTTAGGATAATATTAATGGCGTTACGCATTCCTAGAATAATAGCTCTGCAACATAACATAAACATCCGAGTCACCTGTCAGCGATCATTGTTCGCGATGCGGTTGGCTTGAAAGTAAACATTACCAACTTATATCTATTAAGAACAGTACAATTAAATAAACGCCATCAATTCGCTATGTAACATAAATGTGTAAGGCAAACTGTTCACGTTTGTGAAAGTGTTTTGTTTTTACAATGCACAATTTTTCCTTTAAAAATGAGCGTCAAGCCTCTTGGGACAAGAGACACCAGACAGACGTGCACCTCGTTTAAAAGCGTTTGCATAGATTGAGTTATTGTTGATTTATTGAGAAAAATTTTTACACTAAAGTACCTACATATAAGTAAATCTAAATAGACGCTGGTAATTTAATCTTCAGTCTTATATTGTACATAGAAAAATGAATTGTATTATCGGCTGGGGAGAGCAGACGGTTTCTGGGGGATCACCGGATAGTGGCGAAATTACTTCTGAAATTCTACTATGCCATCCGTCATCACTTCAAGAAGATTCTGGAAACTCTGAAGATGTGACCGAAATCTACTCCCTGACGTTCTCTATATTGATAGGTGAGGCAGATTCAGAAGTAATTTGACCAGATGAGTCGCCTTCCGCTTTATCTAATGACATTTTAGGAATTAGCAAGAATTCCAGCGGATTTTCAACAACCTTTAACGAGCTAGAACTCATTTGGTGACATTCTCATGAGCTTGACTGACTCAGAGAAAGAGACAGCTGCCTTCCAACCTTCTCCCACACCAGCTTAGTCGCGTCGAATGACCATGACATTAAAAGTATAATATATATATGACATAAAATGCCACATTTGTAAGTTTTACAGAACTGAGACGAAACGTTCAGATACCCACTTAACCCCACATATCCCTCATGATGTGGGAGTAATCAAATCCTTTATTTCCGCTTAAAAAGTTGATGCCAACACCAGAACCAGTGAAGATATATTGGACTGGAAAATTTAACACGTCCCTAATAGATTATAAAAAAAAACATTCTAAACAAAAACAAAAACAATCCAGGCAGTAAGCGGTCCAAGATAGCAGGAAGTTCAGGTTTAATACAAACACATTTAAGCTGTAAATATTGTTGGGGCCGATAATAATTGACCAAAAACGCCTGCTAAAAAACCTCTAGCAAAAAAAACAATATTTGCGATGCGCTGAAGAAAGGGTCAGTGCGTAACGAAGTACCTAAAGTGCAACATCTAAATTTGTAATCGAAACAAAATAAACAAGCTTGCGTAGTTCTTTGTTGTCTATATCCTGAGAGCTCAAAATTTTAATATCATGTAATGGTAGGATACTCAATTATTGAAGCCTATTTGCCTATAATTTATGTACGTATATATAAAGCATATTGTTTTGATCAATGTCATAAATATTATACCGTAAGTAAGAACGACTAATACGCGGTTTAATAGTTACGAGTCCACGAGCTACGCGTCTATAAATGTATATATACGAAAGTTAAATTCACCAGCACGTGTTGTGAGATGAGATTTTTATCCCAACTTTTCAATGTATTTTTGTTATTTAAACCACTTTTTCGCTTCTACAGATATTTGTTCTAGTACTAGCTAGAAAATAATTTAAATGTCACTGGTCAACAAAATGGCGTCTGTTATATTTGCAATAGTTTATTTAAAATCGTGTCTTACATAGTTTCTGTATTTATAAAAATTAACAACTAAAATAGCGAATATTCACAGACAAAACTTCTGTTAGCATGAATGAATATCTTGTCTACATAAAAAGTATAATGTTATAATAAAAATAACTCACAACAGCCAACTGTTCATATTTATCCATGGCTCTGCTCCTAGGAGTGGAAGGCGAGAGACTGCGACGATTCATCTCCATAGCTCTCGAGGCTAAACATCTTTGTATGGAATGATGATCACCAACTGCGAATATCTATTTATTGTATAAGACATTCTTAAATTTATACAATAAAAAGCCGTCCTTACAAATAATTCCTTCACCTTATTACTTCTTTAAATCGGACCTAAATATATACATATATATATCATATATCATATACTAGTCTCTTTGTACTCTCTCCTGTATTATATCTCACCAAGTCATGGTAATGCCATGCAATTAATTAAAAATCGTACGTCACATAAAATAGCAATTTTCTTTTAACATAAGACTTTCCATCAGTAGATAGCATTTTGAAACACGACTTCATCAATACGTATACTTTATGTTTCTAAAATAAACAATGAGGATGATAAAGTTATGAATATATCAAAATATAAATTAATATACATTACATTTATTTATAATACGACTCTCCGCTGTTATTTCGTCTTATTAATGTATCTTTTGCTTTAAATTAATAAATTTTAAATCATTATTGAATTTCCAACTCCGTCAATCAACATATAGAGGCAATCACAATCCTATGTTACGTTACAATCAATAAATAATTACAAGTTTATACCGTAAAACGTGTAACTATTCTCTTCACATTTGTGCTTATATCTTATATTAGGTCATTATATATATAAAATAAAAATCTATGCCACATCTGGCTATGCAATATTAAAGCCACACATTTCCATTCCCACGACAAAACACAATTTAGTACATATATTATGATGTAAATTTAAATTTCCCTGAAACAGAATTAACTGTGCGGATCATTATGAATAATTGAAACGATGAACTAGTTTTACTAGTACCGAAATTATAATAATATAAAATGTATTAATTAATATATTTTAATTAAATAATTTCCAATATTGAATAAAAAAAAAAGGTTAGAAAATCATCTTTGATGATCATAAAATATATACAAAATGGCGTCTCTTTTAAATGAAAAATGTGTCATAAATAATATTTTAACCATTAGCTCTACAAGCTTATGTACAACGTATTCTGCCACATAAATAAAATAATAACTCATTACAATAATGTACTAGAAACAGATTTTTTCTGTGTATATTAATTTTAGTACTAGTTTTCCAATAATTATAAATTTATTATCATACAGACAACTTTGCTTACTACATGTTTACACCGTCTCACTACATAAACAACGTTACTAGTTTTATATTAATAAATATTAATACATACACGTTTTATACGCATAGTTAAAATTAAAAACATAATTATTATATAAGTACATACAAAATTATCCGACTAATCTATATCGAAATACAAATCACTACATATATGTGTATATCAAGCCATCATACGCTTTTAATACTTGTATGAAATACAAAGTACTAGGTTGAGATATTACATAAGCATCACAGTAAGGGTGCGTTCAAATAAAAACAACCTTGTAAGTTCAATGTTGAATTCAATATCAATGACGAATAGTGGAACATTTAATATTAAAAAGAACAATGTTGACAGACCGAATAAACAATTAACAACACGTAACGTACAAAACAAACAGTATTGTTCGTCGACTTTCCTCGTATATGTATTTATTATTTAAGATTATAAAATAAAATTGGTTAAATTATTAATGGGTCTTAAATAATGAACTCTGAAACTCATACGGGAAAAACTAATTCCGTATTATTAATCAGGAGTCATATATATTTTAAAAATCCACAAAGAAAAGTAAAATTGCTGTCGTGGTCTCATACTATCGAAAATATTAATATCTTTAAATAGAAGAGTAAATATAAAAAAATGACAAACGTTTGATACAAATATGACACATGTCATAGAGAACTAAATCGTATAAAACAACTGTCGTGCTGGTAATAGGCCAGGCCAATGTCAAAAACTTAATGACTTTATCGTTATAATCTATACAAATCATCCTTCATTATAACAAAATTTACTTTGCTTATACTTTAAATGGATTTATTTTATACTTTCAAATTATAAACGCATTAAAAAATTTGTATAATCTATTACTGAAACTGAAGGCAGAATGAGTATCGATCCTTTACTTTTTGCGATTGAATATCATAAAAAAAATTGTATTGCGACAAGTTACGTTAATTATGATACATCAATCAGATATTTTATTATTATTCTTATTTAATTTTAGCTATGGCTTCATTTACACTAAAATCGTCGAATATTTTGCCAATATCAACGTTTTTATTTCTTGTACGAATTATAATCTTGAGTACTGTGTGGAGAAAACGAGAAAGATATTATATTAATAACTATCATAAATAATCAAACATGGCGTGCGTCCTGTCATCTAGCTCAGAATAAAAGTTCTGAAACGGGTAAAGCTCCAATAACAAAGTGATATGTTTAAAAATCATCCGCAGAATATTAAGAAATATTACATTTTTAAACAGCTGCTACCAAAATATACAATAGTATTTAAATTACGCTGGTCCAAAGTATCAATCGACGTGATAATAGTTCTAAAGGCTAAAGATGTGCTTGCATAAAATCATACTGCCAACATAACTTACTATATATATTTTCTCGCAAAACGTAAAATTTACTAAGCAATAAACATATTAATAATATTTTTACGATCTAAAAAGAGAAATTAAAATTAAAAAGGAAAATTAAAACCTTTGAAATTAAAGTTACGTAACAGCTAATAGTAATTTAAAATATTTAAACAAAAACAGAAAATGAGGATTTATAAATTATCTAAAGTTACTTAGTACGTCGGTTTTATTTCTTAAACACTAACGAAACCATATTTCTAAGAATAATCTTTCATCGTCATATTACGAGTCAGTTAGTTACACACGGTCGCGTGTACCTCACGGTTTAAGTAACAAAAACTCAGTGCAATCAATAAAAATATTAACCGTTCGTATTTAGCATCGGGTATCATTCCCTCTGCTTTTATGATGACTCACAATAATTCACATTCAAAAAACAATCTTATTTTCATGTTCTTAAGAGACATGTTTGTTTTATTCCTTGCAGAGCTATTTTATTTATACACTAGCTGTAGCAGGTTACTCCGCTCGCACGAATGACGACTATTACGAGTGAAAAACAACAAAAATATTTTGACAAAGTATCATATTATGTTATACTTGACCGGCCTCCTTGGAGTTTTATCAAACATACAAAATAGTTTTTAGGATTAAAAAGAATTAAATTTTTGTTTTTACATTTTCTTTTATTTTTTATAATAATATCATTACCATAGATTTAATTCTATTTAAGACTTGGATATAAATTTATTTAAAACTATGATAGCCTCATATTATTCGCGTGTAAATCTACATTTTACAGGTCGCAGGTCACGGAGGAAGACGATAAAATCGTTTCACTTCAGATCAGAAAAAATTAATCATACATTCACTTTAGAGAAACCGCATAGAATTATATTTGAACTGGTTATTGAAATTAATGCTGCCAGGATAAGTTTAAAAAATAAATAATTGAAATACAGATATAAGTAATGAAAAAAGCAATAAAATATGACAAAGTTATTATATAAATAAAAAATGACTTACTCCTTGCATATTTTTATATTTTTTTTCTTTCAAACACTAGGTCTGTACGTGAAAGATCTTTTGAAAACTCGTATTTCGTAGCAGTGCTACGGCGTAGCGACGAGCTGCTACGGAGGCTCCGTCAGCTACACTGACGTAGCTCTGTACAGCGAGCCTTACAGTACATTAATTTTTCTATTACATTTAATTACATATATAAATTTACTTATTTTACAGGTAAAAAATAATGTCTTCATTAGTTTATAAAACTTTATAATACAGTCTTTCTTTATATGAGAGTATATAGATTTTATGGAATAAATTTTTATAATTAACATATATAATTTCCGCCAAATCACTTCTTTGTAACCGACTTGAAAAAAAAAGGGGTTAGGAATTTAATCTCTACATACCTACTTTAAAGTGTAGAAATTTTAATTAATTAGAAACTTGTAATTTCACAGATATTCATATACATGAATATCTGTAATCTCTGAAATTACAAGTTTATACGAACTTCAAGGAAAGCGGTTCAAGATCGAGGAACTGTTCCGTTACGTGAGAGGAGCTTGGTGGAGTCACAGTAATATCTCCGTATAGCAAAACAAACAAACAAACATACACTATATTATATATATACGTGTTTCTTGATAACTCCTATAACGCGAGTTGAATCTAAGATCTCTCTGCGACGATTTAAATTTGAGTAAGCACCGTGTTTGCTAAATACGATACGTTCAAGCTGTCCGCGTGCAGCTGAACTACGGGAAGACTATCCTTATCACAAATCTACAGTTTACACTATATACTGACTTAGTCTTCCAATGACATAAACATGTCGATTGCCCTTAAATTATAATAAGCAAAGATTTTTGTACGAGAGCGAAAACTGCTGGGAAAGAGAGGAGTTTGGACGGTGGACCATGGAGGTGAGCGTTTAACGCGTCAAATAGGGCCACTTAAACTTACACCTGGGTTGCCAGTCTCAGGCACTGTTGAAGCTCCTCTCCCTGCAACGATGGACCCGGCGCCCGCACGGTGAATCCGTGGAATGCTGATAGGTTTCGTCCCTAGTGGTAGGGATACATGGAGTGGAGATAGTTTGGTAGTACTATCAGTGAATACATTACTTTGATTTATAGAAATTTGAACAATCAATAAATTTTTATATATAGAATTAATAAAAAACTTGTAATGTTTTACAACTAAGTTAAACTGCATTACAAAGGAAAGCTCCTACTCATTCATATTCAAGTGTTTTCGAGGGATCCACAATTTCATGTAATCTACTGAGTTATTAAAAATAAAGATTCCATTCATTTGAACTTTTTATTTAAAAGCACAACACTTATGTTTTATTCCGATGCCCAAGTTATGCTGCAAAATTTGATCAATATTCTAAAAGTGGTTTTTGGTAAAAGGACCGAATAATAAGAAAATTAAATTAAAATATACTTTTGCCGTCAATTTAATATAAAATGAATATCTTCGAATAATTTTTTTATCGACCTGAGATTATTTTCTTTATAATTTTGATATCACTCAATCGGTTGGAATGTTGCGTGCGCTAACCTAGTTTGACTTACGTAATGTTATGAAGCTCTTGACAACATTTGTTTATTATTAAAAAATGTAAACAATACTTAAACATTAGTAATTATGTACAAAAAAAATATACAAACAGGAATATAATGAGTTCACGTACTAATGAACAATTTAATTGAAACAAATTAGCATTTTTTTTGGAAACTACAATATTTTATTTGATTTAGTTATTGATTATGTGCTTGTTTAAAATAATATTTACTCGATTACTATACTGTTGTTTTATTGCTTACTTTACTTACTTTATTACTTTAAAGTTAAATCAATCGTCTGTAGTAAGCCTTATATCAAACGACAGTACAATGACCCGGCGGTTCGCGTGCACAGCGGTCAAGGGGTGGTCAAGTACGATTCGCGAAAAGGCTCACAGAACAGCTACAGTTTCGTATAAACTAAACAGTTTATAGAAAACTGAAATATATTAAACCAGGAGCCGACTGTTGGAGACAATACCTATCAGGGGAATCACTTGAAATTAATCTAACGTCATGAGACAAAACTTCTCAGCATTCCATGGATTCACCGTGAAGGTGCAGGGTCCGTCGTGTGGCAGAGAGAGGAACTTTAACACTGCTTGGTACTTGCGACCCAGGTGTATGTTTAAGGGGCCCCTATCTAATTCGAGTTACCCCACCGTCCACCTCCCCTCTCTACCGAACCAAAAAGAAACGAACCTACTAGATACCTACTAGATACTGAATCTAAAATTAAATTATCTTTTTCGAATCTGACTAAACAATTTTTTAATTTAATTTTTACGCATTCATCTCTTACACTCGTGATCACAATTGCTGTAAAGTGGTTGAAACATCGGGAAAATGTAAAATAAAATAATGAAACGGCGTAGTTGTCCAAAAAAAAAACATAGTTACAATTTAAATATCACCATAACGAGTCTGAATATTTCACACACCAGAAATAATTCAAATATTTTACCTATTAAAATCATTTTATTTAAGTTACAGAGAAATGTAATAAAAAAATGTATCTGTATATAAATTCATACTAAATCGCCATTTTCATATTTTTTTCCATGTATATTATCTGAACCTGATTAATTACTAAACTTGTTTAAAACAAAATGTCACTAAAAATCCGTTCAGAAATTATTAATACCTGATTTTATCTTCAAATGAGAAACGTGATAAGAGAAAAAAGGCTTTTCGAGAGCACGGTCTAATTCTAGCACAAAAAATTACACTAAATTACCTGACCGCACCGTTAGTAATGAGTCTGTGGCGAATTACCCTCAATCACCTCCACAAATTACCCTGATTTCTCCAGGCAGAAGTTTACCTGAAACAATATTATATAAACGTACTTTAACGCAGTACCATTAGATGCTGTAACTTAAGATGAGAAAGAAGGACACTCTGGTATAAAATAGCTAAAGAACATACGTTTTATTTAAAAAAATCTATAATTTTCTTCTGTATTTACAATAATATTGAAGAAGCGCTAGATTTTCGTCTCTTCAATTAAATTTTTTTCCGTATTTTTTTTAGTATTTAATCAATTGTATCCATAAAACAAAGTTTCATTAGTAGATTTAATAATTAGGTTCAAAGGAGAGCCAATAGTATTATATTCGCTAATAACCTGAAAGCGCCATCTATCGTCTATGTCGCTTGACTACAGAACCATTGAAATACTGTGATTTATGAGCTATTTTGTTTTATTAATATCTTTTTTTTATCTATAATAGTAGTAGAATATAAAAATGTATATTATATAGTCCACATTACAAGGGTTTTTATGTTTTTAGAGCGCGTTATACATTCAAGATGTTATCGCATTCCCTTCCCATGATTAATTTGACGGTTCCGGAGCGCTCCACTTAGACACAACGCTTTATACTTGCATTCAGGATTTGTCGGATATTAGGTCGAAATAAATAAATTATTACAAACAAACTGTAAACAATAGGAACTGGGTAAAGCGGTCGTGGAAAACAGTTTCGACATGTTAAATAGCGGAGACGGCTTTCAAGAAAAACAGCGACGTGTGCAATAATCTCTTTGAAATATTCAAATACATTAGCATGAGTAAATTCTAGAATCCTCCGACTGTTAAAAACAGCTCAATAACATTACGTTTAATTTTATAAAATATATTACACGTCATTAAATCCTTTAATATGCACACTATGGTTTGGAATAGAAAAATTCACTACAAAACACGCCAGTCGTGTCCGTTAGCAAATTACAACAAACGAAAAAATATATACTGATGTAAAAACATGTCTACATATACATGTATATATACAGAGCAAGAAACGGTAGACATTCCATTGTAAAATGTTCAATTATATAGAATATGTTGATAAAAAGAAAATTTATACAAAAATTACGTTCCAGCATTTCGTATATATAACTATTGTGTTACAAACAATTGATAATATTCCAAGAATTTAGATGACTCCGTGTGCAAGGGCTTCTAACAAAGTTATAAATCAAGTCGAGTGGCCACAACACTTTGAAACATATTATGAAATCGGATAACATTAACCCTACTACCGGTTCCGTAGTTTAGTACTAAACACCGAACGTTCCGGGAGCGGGAGTGGACGAAAGCTATTGTAGTCGCAATCTTAGAAATAGGTTAGGTTATAAAAGAGTTAGCACTTTAATGTTTTTTTTAATCGCTAACAATCAAGATTACATGTCATTATTTATGAATGAAAGCCTTTTAACTCTCCGTACGTAGTATATTGTTACAAACCTGTGGTGTGCATACTTGACCTGGACACCTGTGGTGTGCATACAGAAACAGTATTAGTCATCAAAAGTACACAAATCTATAAGAGCTTTCAGCAATAAGGAACATAAATAAACTGAGAAGTAGAAATGAAAGAAATAATTACAATGACGAAAAGCTGTTAGAAATTTGATGTAACTTTAGCAATAATATAAAGCATAAGAGGCGCTACAGCCTAAAAATAGATCAATCAACTTGCTTATAGAACTTTTATTACTTACAAATCCATAGACAACAATGAATGATATAAAAAAAAAACACAAATCTATTGTTAAATACAATGAGTTGGAACCAAATTAAATAACTAATTAAATCTTAAACTGAATAACAGACGTATAGTATTACATGTGAAAACAAATATAAAGTTTCAATTCAAACGTTCTTACTTTCAATGTTGCTGACAGCGCAACTCTTTATCTATTCCCAGTAACGTACTACGGGTTTGAATAACAGCTGACATTTCTTTGAACACAACGCGATAGATTTACCGAGAAATATTATCTCTACAGATGCTTCAATAACAAAAAAATTATGATATTTAGAAAGTTATACAAATGAATTAAATAACTATTTACATGTATGTTATATATATGCATGAAATACGAATGAGTGATGGACATTTTGATATTACATTTTTAGAATTATCCCATCTCTGTCATCGTTGTGTATATTATTGAATTTATCTGAAAATCGATTAATAATTTTGTACTGAATAATAAAAAACAAAGTCATTACATTCTCACTACACTGGTGTTGGTTAATCATAGTATTTTCCGCAATCAATATGCAAGATTTAATAATTAATTGACAAATATTAGGATATAGGTTTAATCTAAGGAACTAGTTACTAAAAAAAAACAACAAACAACTCTAATTAACTGCACACGGAGATTTTGTACTTTCATTCCGTTCAGAAATCATCAAACCCAAAATCTCGATTTAGTTTCAATCACTCTAATGTCAAATAAAATGTCATAATTATTCCAAAATACGTTTAATACTTCAAATGAAAGTGAATATTATACACACTAAGCGACAATTCTGTTAAAAGTCGAATGACGTTTAGAAATTGAAATACAAAATCGCAAGTCTAAAAAATTAGAATAAATGAATGAATTGCACTCATAAACAATATATATGCGTCACGGGGTATACTCTGTGGTATTACTGCATTAAAAATGCCTTCCGTTTTGTATAATGATAATAATAATGATATATGTAATTTTATTTCCTAAATGAGGTGGTGGCCAATATCTAACAATTCGTTTAGTTATGATCGAGAAGGCCTGAGATCATAGGATCTCCACATCCCTATGAGATTCCGTTTCCATTGTGATGAAAATGCCCTTGAAACTACGCTGATATAGAAGCTATTTTACCAACATATCGACTGCTAGTGTTGTGTCCTACAAAATATGTCAATGTCATAATTAGATAGATTTTTATACAAATCACACAGCCTAATACCTGTTTTATAACATCTCAATATACAATTAACTGAGAATGTAAATACTGATATGTCATCAAATTATTTATTCCAGAACAAATTAGAGCACACAAGGTTTATGAGGAGTTAATTTTTAATCAAAGCTTCTCACCACTATGCTTAAAATAATATAAATGTCTTTTCCTATGGCAACACTATAAAGAATTCAAAATTTCTTATCACAAATTAAACCTCTAATGCGAAAAATATTAAATTAGTTAAATTTTCGCAGTCCCGTTACACGAACGAGTTATATTAGACACAGCAATAAGATAAAAGCTATTAAATCGAAAATAAGGTGCCTCAATGTGAAAAGATACTACTACTAGTTTCTCTAAAGAAATTCATTTAAGTTCTGTCTTTTGTCAAATCTCCTAAACTAATCAATAGCGTCACTAAAGCCGCGAAGCTGTGACCGTGAATACTATTTTTAACTTATTAATGTTACGGACTAATCTTTTAATGCTTTCTAATATCGCGATTGGATTTATTTAAAATGTAAAACATAAAAAAAAATATCTTACGTCTCCATTTCTATATAAATAGTTATATATCACTATTTGTTTCCGATCTCAAGTTTGTTGGATATAAAAAACTATTTATACCTATTATATTTGTACCGTAATCGTTTACTTTAGATAGAACTACCAAATGGATAGGTATAGACAAAAAATTTTAATACATTATAACATCATTCTACTTATTTAATGGCTATCAATAAATTTAAACGAATACTCACACAGTACACAAGCTGAATATCCTTTAAGCAACACGCTCTCAGTTTTATTCACTATAAAAAAAATGATATTTTATAAAACTATAATACAGTGACGTTTATTGACTGTCAATTTTTAGAACATTTTTGTCAAAAGGTTAATATTGAAATTATTTTTTAAATTAACGACATGATGTGCCAATTATAAAAAAAAAAAATATACGAAAAAAAAACCAGGGACAGTTTTTTTTTTTCTTTTCGTTTAGTATTGATCATTTAAAACAGTATGCAATCAGTTATAAATAGTGTTTCTTTTCTCGTGTATGATTGTTAGTGTTCAAAGGGAAGGGGATGTCTTGGCTTTTGTTTTACAAGTGTAGTCCCGTAACAGATGTTTTTGAAATGAGGAAATACAAGTTATAACATACAATACAGACCCAAACATGTGGCGGAATTTTGATCCCATGTAGAATACGACGTTAAAGTTTTGGCATTTTAAAGTCGATAAATAACAAATGTATTTATGTGACACTAACACGTATTTCTATAATTTATTTGTTTTATTATATGGCAACACTATAAACGCGTCAAAATAATTTAAATGAGCAACGATATTGGCGAAATTATCAGAATTAATACTGTATTCAAGAATATAATTCGTCCAACAAATAAAAAAGTTGACATTGGCAAAATATTCCACGATTCCAGTGCGAATGAAGCCATAGAATAAAAAACATTATAAAGAAATGCCAATAACTAAAAGAATAGAATATAATAAATAAGAATCATTAACGAAACACACGCGAATATAATTTTTATAACAAAATCATAACTTTGTGCATTTAAACTAAGGTTAACAAAACAGTTACGTAATAAATGAAGTCAATTGGGACGCATGAAGCTATTTAATTGGTCACAATCAAGCGATATACGCTACCAAATAGAAACGGTTACAGAGCTCAGTTGCATCCGAACATTTACTGTGTTATTAAATTAGCCGGCTTATAATATGGATACCCGAGCGTTTGTTAAGATGAAATTATATAAAACACTGTTTCAAAACTGTTATTTTATATAAATATTCGTTTCGGTCTATTATAATATGGAAATATATTTGGTGATATCGTATACAACATTATCGGAGCGGTATAATTTTGTGCTAATATATATAGTTTTTAAACCAAGCCGAGCAAAAGTTTTCAGTCATTCAGCCAATTTATTTTGTAATATATAAGTATTTTTCCTTTACAACTTCGTAAGATCATTAAAAAAGGAATTACGTTTCAACCCTTAACGATAAATTAGAATATCATTATGCAAATGACATGGATTCGTGACTCCATGGAAAACAAAGAGGTTAACGGTCGCCGGGTTACTGAACAGGGCGGAAATTAGGTTTATATTGGTTTTGAAATATCGATAAATTTATAAATAAACTGCATCTTGGCTATAGAGAAATATAGCGACGTTTCTTTATAATAATACATGTGAGAAGAGAATATTATCTGTGGTAGAATTTATAGGAAGTCTATTCTATTTTTCTATTATATATCATGACTGTATACAGCAAGCAAGGTTTCAAACGTAACCGGAGAAAACAATACGAGTTATTATTAATACAAGAGTGTAACTAGATTAACTGCGATGTGTATATAAAAAAGCAAAGCAAGTAACGATGATGTGGAGCTGTAATTGTCATCTAAAATTCCATATGAAAAGTGCAAGTTAAACCGAGCGACACAACTAGTATAATAAAACTATTTACGTATCAAATATTTAATGATAGATTCAGTACGACGTAGCAGCGTGATTCGTATGACAGTAACTATTGAGAAATAAAAATGGAAGATTTTCAAACATGAAATAATGAGTTGTATTCATTTCTGGTCAAAATAACTCCGGGAATGGGAATAGAGAAGAAGAGAAATAGAGAAGAAGAAGATGGGAATAATATCTATATATACATAAAGTGTTAACATTTCTAACAAACCTTCCACCTTGAACCCGCAAGTCAAATTTGATATAATTAAATTACTCTCATCTGAGTATTTATTAACAGAACATTAGTATTGTAATGTGAAGTTTTATATATATTTTAAATAAACACCAGGAACATAACGGTTTATACAAAGTGTTTTATGTCCAACAAGATCAAGAGTGTCAACGGAGAAAGATCTCAGAAAAACAACAGTCCGTACCACGATATGAAACGATAGAAATACGAGTTATATGTCTTGGTAGGGGGGATGAACGAAAATATTACTCCAAGGAGTCCCGCATCAGCGCCCACATGTTGTATAGCGCTAGTGATGTGTGTCTCTTGTTAATTTTAGCTGACATATCGATAAAAGCATCGATTATAGAAACAAATCTTTTACTCCCACACCTATCATCATCATAATATGACTTCGTAATCCATCATCAGAGTGTATGAAAATTTTTATGCATATTATAAATTTCTTTTCATAGCTTATTATATGAATTACGAACCAAACGATGAGCGTCTCTAATGCCTTCATATAACAATCCGTGACTGCGACATCAATCGATAAGCCAACATCTCTAAATCTCCCCCGTCTCAAGGAGCGGCCAGTGGCTCCGGCTAGTCACATTTCAGTCGGCGCCCGCGCAACAGCTTAACTCCAAAAATACATACAACCCGGCCACATGCGGACGCGCGTCGTAGTTTGTGTTACCTGAATATATGTGCAGTGCGATCTGTGGTCATTTAGATGAAGGCATGTCGCCCACAGCTATCGGGGACTGGCCGCAGTGGTGTGGCAAAGTCGAAGGATGCCCTCAGGCTCTGCTAGGCTGGCTGTACCTCACACCGGAACAAAACGATCAGGTATCAGGTCCATCTCCAGGCTTCACCTGGACAGTATGTTATTTATGTCAATTAAAGGCCAGCCAACAGTTGGGATGGAACTATTTTAGATGATCTAATTTGTATGTAGTTGGATGCTGCGAATAGATATCACATAATAAACAAACACTGTATGAACGTCTATTTATGGACGAGTTTAGGAGTAATTCTTTACATTTGTTGTATGTGTAATGTCTCGCTACTGATATTATTTATGAGAGTGTGTGTCCATTAATCAATTACTTAAAAAATCTCCAATAGATTCATATGTTATTCTGTTGGTACTTATATAGAACACATGGCCATTTTTTCATTTACTCGGGTTCGCGGGATTCATTGAGGTGAAGAAATAAATAAATTTATTTAATTCCTTTATTCGTATAGTGATTAATATAAAATAAAAATCAAATTTGAATCATTTACGCTTACTTATAGTACCTACCTACATATTTCAATGACGTTTCAATACTGGATGGAATTTTAGGTTTATTGCTTGAATTAAATAACAAACTGAGCGGCATAATAAAGAAAATTCCAGAAATATGATATTAAACTGAAAAGAATTTAAATGGCTTCTATCAAATATAGAATACAGATTATGTATTATTTTAAAAGCATCATGATTTGTCTTAAAAAAAACAACTAAAAGGGACAAGTGTTATTGAGTTCAGCTGGGAGACGTATACTTTCCTAATTTACAACATTGCATTATACATGTCGTACGACGGAGAGTCTAATAACTTTTGATGCGGCGATGCATTTATCGAACGACCCCAACGTCCTTGTATACTGTTCTAATGCAACCAAACATAAAGTTCCTCAGACAAACCTTCAACTTCGAATCTAAATTCTCACTAAACCGATACAACTAGCGGATTCATTTTTAATTCATGTCACCAACGGTGTAAATAATTACAATTTGTTTATATTATATTATTATATTACTTCTGATATGTAGTCATAATAGAATTAAACATTTAAACTCATAGGAAGAAATTAAGAAATAATACTCAAAAAAATTTAAAAAAAAATCTACATTGTCATTTAGATTTTAGATACCTGAAATATAATTTAACGTTTCTAATTATATTGATATAATCTGTAAATACAATGTTCATACTCTTTACATTCTTTATTTTTCATTTGAATTTAAATAAAATATTTATTATTACCAATAATTCATAATATTTAATTTACATAAGTTTGTTTAATCTGCGTTTTAATAATCTGTTCACATTTTGACATAATTTTTTATCTATAGCGTGAAATCATTAGTTCTTTCTATATAAAAAAAAAACTTAATGTCAAAATCCTTATAAGCAAATGTTATAAATGTTGCAGTCACTGTATACCAATTTTTATTCAGTAGATAATCCCCATATTACAGAATAGTTATTTTGAATCTCAGTCATTTTATTTTCTCGTAATTTTCCTATATTTTAAACTACTTTTTTATATAAATCGTTCATTATTTTCTGTACAAACATTGATTTCCTCGTTTCAATACTGCCCAAGTGATGTAAGCCACGCAGGTGACTAAATATAACGCCGCTTCCCGATCGCGACCCGACGTCAATTCCTTTTAACGGCCTGTTTCTACGTTTTAAGACTTGCCACCATTAAAATACTGTTGCTTTCAAATGATTTCACATGTGCCGATCGTGTGTGGTTGATGAAGATTAGATTAATATTGTAATGCGTATTTAATTTTTAGATGTACATACATACTTTCATCACGTACAGATGCTGTATTTATTTAATTGTAAAATCGTTTAATTCCTCGTAGAGTCATTGACCGGCTCTGACCGCGTTCAATGAAGTAACTTTCAGGTTTTGACGTGAACTGAAAAGTCGTGTTTTTTCTGATAATTTGAGTATAAATAGTATACTTTACATAAGATACAAACGCTTTTACTAATGCTTTAACCAAACAAAATAATTTTCTTGTTTTAGATTTAAAAACCTATCTGAGAATTCAGTGTTCAAACATTTGTAAAATGAACAACGACATATGTATTTTTAAAATATGTACTAAAAATGGCCGAAGTAACATATCACGTGTCAAATAGACCATAACATGGCGTTTTAATAAAAGGTAACAGATATCAAAGGCGGCGGATGTTGATATTTTAAGTGACTTAAGTAACCAGAGACAATATAAAATAAAGAATAGACAAGGTAGATTTTATCTAAACAAAGAATCATAAACCCTTTTTCAGTACTTTTAAAATAACCATAGATTACAAAAACATCTCGTTGAACATGTTTATCTATATTCTTTCTAAATATTTTATGCATAAAGATTCGTTTTAAAATAGGACATCAATTGGTCTTCAGAAAGCTCACCATTGTATCAATTAGTATGCCAACAATACTCGTATAGTTTTGATACAGATTCACCAAGTATCGTGTAATTGGTTTTATTACAAAGAAGTATATGTAAACTGAAAGTTAAACATTCAAAGCAAAATTTTATCCTTAAGTAATTTACCCAGATGTTATACAATGCAGATATTTGATGAAAATGTCATTTTTTATTCCTCACAATTTTTCAACCATCTATCGCGTGTTGCGTTAGTACTTAGTAATGGTCTCAGAATAAAAAATATGACGTCACCAATAGATCGCATCAGATGACCGAGTTAAATAGATTAATTCGCATGAATGAAAGTGTTGAGTGGAATAACATATTTTAATCTGACATTTAAATAAAAATTTTCAATATTTTTGAACATAGGTGTGACTTTCATTGTGTTGTTTGTTCCATAAATATTATATATTTTCGTATTAAAAATCCAAAACTCTTTTTTTTTATAATTAAACTAGGTACCACACCCGGCTGCGCACGGGCTCTTCAAAAAAATATAAAATAGCCCATTTAATTTTGAGAATTATTAAACTTATATTATGATAACTTTCAAATGGGAAGCCTGATTTAAATGATTTAAAAAGTAATTTATAGAAACTGATGTAGGCTTGAAAACGAAGTATCTTATCTTGATAAGACTTAATACCATATTTATGTAAATAGCTTTCCAATAAACGCTTTAGGAATGCCAATTTTTTAAAGTTGTAAAATGGATATAGTATGTTATCCTTAAGGTATAGACATATGCCACCGCGGACTGTTCTGTAGACTTATATAAGATACACAATTCCACCATATATTATTTTGTTATATCTCAAAGGCTTTAGGCAGCGGTTTCGTTAAAAGCTCTCAGTCGGCTCATGTTTTCCCGACATCTTCAACAAATATCGTTCATGTACACACAAGTAAATACAAAAACTTAACAAAATATATACTAAAATCATCCTCGAGAATCACGGTATCTAGTGATGATAATTGTTTTATCATCGGTACAGTAGCTTTTTCGTTTATCACGAACAGACAGACAGACAAACGCGGCGAGGGACTTTGTTTTATAACATGTATGGATAAAATCATAATTATAGATATCATTTAGTCCCGGCTTGGATCCGAGGAAATCTCCCTTTAATTACTATTTCATAACCCACACCAACTATTTTTCATGACTTATATCGAACTCTGCACTCTTATGTCTTTATATGTTTGTACGTTTCATTGTTATTACTTAGACAATTCTGTTTTTGCTATTTTCCCTCTATGACTTCTCCATTTCCGAGGATCTAGACGCGTTCTTTATTAATGATATCTTTTAAAACACATCTCATCTGTTTTTCATCTCCGTTCTGTTATTACTTTTGTGCATTTTATCTAGCTAACATACTAGATGAAGCTGACACCAAAAAGTCGTTACGTTGTTATAAGTGCTTTAAATGAAATAACGATATAAAAATTTATAAAGACGGTATCGTTGGCCCGGTTGTTTTAATATTTCAAACAAGACGCGACTAGGACAAACATTCTATCAAAAACTTTCTTTTCGCTTTTATATTCCATTACAAAGCCGGTAGCTTTTACTAATTCATCGTTTGTTTCTAAGTATTTAACTCCGCAGGAAATCTTCCACACCTGATTATGTATAATAACATCATATCTAAATTTATACGTATAGTTATATGAATTGATATACTTATAGCTACTTTATAAGTGAGTCACACATCAACATACACGGAATTGGAACGAATCAAAATATAATTCGTTTAACAGATGCGCGTGCACGATACCGCCCGGCGACGAAAGAGGACATTCAAAAAGATCTCATTATCTTAATTATCGGCAGCTTTCGTCGGGATGTCGTAGTGTTGACTGGCAAACGAACTGACGATGATTTAATATATAAGCAACAATATTGTATAGATTTAATTTATAACGTCTTATTCGTAGTACGAAACTATGGAAGTCAATGGACAATCGGCAATCGTGAGAGGAATTTCGAATTTGATGGCTTCTTACTTCATTAGGGCACTAACAACTTTGTAACTCTGTGAAAGTGAAACTTTTATACTGCGTACTGTTACAATGCAAAAAAATAAAGAATAAGATCTTCCCGTACTTTCCTATTGAAACAGTTACAAGAGCTTTAAGCCGATTCTGTTTAGGATATTAGCAAAGTAGAGCCGATGAGCTTACGAAGTACAGTTTCATAGACTTGGAAAATGTTATAGTTAATCAATTATAAAACAAACTAAATTACTGTTATGTAATATTCCAGTGGGCCCCGGGTTCAGTATGGGGTCCCTTACCAACAGCCACAGCGGGCTCTCCACCACAAGACGACGCCAGTTCCCTCGCGGAACAGCTGGCAGCACTGTCGCTCCGCCGACCGCCTCGGCCTCCGCCCCCGGCGTACATGTGTCATTTGTGCTTCAAGAAAGGACACTTCATTGGAGACTGTCCACAGGTGAATAACAACTATCATTTTTAATTGACAGCTAGGACTTTTTAACCTTACAAACATTAGGCCGAAGCCCTTAGCAACGGCCATTTTATAAATTTGGTGGGAGTTTTTGGAAACTCTTTAATGCTACCGATTACTAAAATTCGGATGGGTATATTTTACTTAAATCCATATTCAAATAAGAAATATTATATACGTGCATTATAATTATTATTTGAGACAAATGACCTACGAGTGTTTTACATAAAAGCCTTTATTTCTCACAAATACTTTTTTCTTGAAAGCTACAGTCCACTACACACTGCCATTGACACGACATTAACTCGACATTGATTTTCACGAAAAAATGTCGTAACTTTTGTATATTTAAGAATTTTAGTCCATTTTTTAGTCTATTTTTTTTGGTTTAAAAAAACAAAACTACCGACCGACCCATGGTGATCTTTGTTTTTTTATTGATTTTGCTATCATTACTGTTTATTAAAGTTAATTACAAATTATTTAAATAGTATATCAACAAGTCATATTTATATGGTTTTGTGTTTCCTTGAATTCAAAAATATAGTATCTATTTCAAAATAGAAATAACAAGTGACTCGACTCGATTCGCCGAAATATAATGTGAAAATTTCATCAAGTTGCGTAGTACGGAACTTTAAAAGTAAAAAGTCAACTTAGTACACTAATAATACTGTTGTAACGTATTCACTATCCTGAACAGTTATGACTAACTAGTAATGAAAATTACATATATGTACTCAGACGTTTTATGCACTGGTGCCTAGGTAATAAAATTATTTAACAATACTCACAACAGAAATGTATAAATACCCAAAAAAAAAAGATTTCAAACATAATTAAATTATCTTCCTCATTTATAATGTACTGATAAAAAAAAAATGTTTACCAATTAAAATAACCGTGCGGGCTGAACTTATGGAATAAAAAAATATTTTTCATTAATGTCTCAGTTATAACTCCAGTACTTTATCATAATGGCTTATTGTTTCATCACTGCCGTTCTAAACACAAGGTAACGCCGATTTGCTCGAAAAAATATAGCTAAAGCACTCGTTATATTTCATAAGTCACAACAAAGAGACGTTGTTTTTGAGATAACATAAATTATGTTTGAACTCCACCTCTTGGTTAAAGGAGGCATTGATTGCGTATCCTATAACCTATTTCAAGATGTAGCACTTGTTGGGTGAAACTTACAACGCCATCTGTGGTTATAAAATGTAACAAAACGTTTTCAATGTCCTCAATTTATTTAATCTTCTAGAACAATCATTATTTTTATATTTATAACAATAGTTTGTATTAATGTTGTAGGATATAAGAATATACTTTCGATGTCATAAAAACTATTTAAATTCGCACTAAGATAACTTCTCTGCTTCAGAATGAATTAAACAATACATTTATTAATACAAAAATAACGAGGTGCTACTTGTCTTTTCAGGCACGACCGAAGGGGGAAGGTTTGACTCCTTACCAAGGGAAGAAACGTTGTTTCGGAGAGTACAAGTGCCCAAAATGTAAACGCAAATGGATGAGTGGGAACTCTTGGGCCAATAACGGCCAGGAATGCATTAAATGCCGCATCAATGTCTTCCCGCACAAACAGGTAGACTCCAAATACATTTTCCTACACTCTAATAATTCTATTTAATAATTTGAAAGAGAACAACATACATTAAATAAGTGCATCGTAAAATCGTTTAATTATTATGCAATTGTTTACAGCCATTACGTTTACACTTTCCTTGACTGATACCTATGAAAAATCAATAAAACATTCACGAGTTATAACGTCACGATAACTTAACAACTTGGACTTTTTCATTATCTTTAATAACGGAAATCTTTGTCGTGTTAATTAACGTATTTTATAAAACTTTGATAGCAACAAGGTGCAAAAGCTGCAAATTGGCCAAAATCTATATATAAGTGTGTTTCCATAAATATACTATAAGTGACATTTGTCACCAGAGGCCTCTTGAAAAACCGGACGGCCTGGATGTGAGCGATCAGTCAAAAATACATCCGCAACACCTCTGTCAGAAGTGCCGTTCACTGGGTTATTACTGCCGCAGAGAATATTAGTAACAAGAAACTTTTTTTAATTCTAAAAATAATATTATATGTATTATCGAGTTATTTTGATTTTTGCCAAAAATGTTAACGAAATAAAAAACATATTCAACTCAGTTTAATTACTTGTGTTGATATAGATTTTTAGAATATCGTGGCATCCTGTGGACCCTCTCGTCATTCCACATAACTTTAAATTCAGAATTTGTTTATAAATAATTTTACAAATTAATGTTTTTTAATGTTTACATGGAAATTGAATTTTGTTTTAAGACAAAATTATGTTCAATATACAACTTCGCAAATACTAAGCTGCAGCTTACGATGTAATTGATAATATTTTGTTAAAATTTTTGAATATTTTTGTGTGATGTAAAAATTTCAGTAAAACTATATTTTCGGATTCGTCTTATTTATATTCTGTTTTTCATCAAGATGTTTTAATTTCAATCGTTGCCCTTATCCGATGCGGTGATGACAGAAGATATGTCAGTGTCATCAAAGTTACTAAAGTACTTGATTCGGTACCTATAACCTAGCAATAAATATTTAAATTGTTGACAATCTAGTTAGATCCGAATGTCCAATTTTATTTGTATGTTTTTTCCTTATATTTTTATAATTATAAAGTAACTATTTGTCCATTTAAAATGTCTAGTGTATAAGAAATCTAATATTAAATTTACGTCTATAGGTATATTACATTAATTACAATGTAAACATATATATCATGTATATTTCGAATACCAAAATGTTCTTGTACAATTTTAAGTAGCGTAAGTCGACTCCAGGCATTATAGATACTTATATTATGATGTATATTATGTAATAGGAATAGATATTATATTTTAAGATACTCACAAATGTAACAAAAAAAATATGTCTGTACGTACATGATAATAATCAATAATATCTCAGATAAAAGAAGAAAACTATATAAGTTTGTCTGTTTTATTGTTACATACAACAAACAAATTGTTTCAATAGTATTCTACATAGTCATTCAAACCTAACTCCCATACAATTTTTTTAACATCACATCCATGACAAAATAGGAAAGTTATGAAACATGAATTAAATGAAATTAGTATGTAAATTACATCTTGCAGTTATTAAGGCGCTATTCATTAATTTTTAACAGCCGTATCTTAGAAAAAAGTCCTTTATTAATATTAAGACGGTATTAAATCCAAACAAATGTGAATTCTATTTGTGCCAAATTAGTTTTAAGTTTGATTGAATTATCAGCCGCATGTGCCATACACTTACAAATATTTACAATATATTTATTCATCGATAAAAATTTCACTGTTGTGGTTGAATCATCGTTACTATTAAGGGATTGCCGCTGAATCTATGGTGCTCGGTTATGATTCATAACATGCACACTACTAGTTGCTGTTGTGTCACAAAAATAAAATTATATTTTACAATATTTCTGTGCCTATAAAATGTAATTATTAGTTATAATTTTAATATAGATATATATATAATTATTGATGAACATATTATTGAATTATTACTTACTTAGTATCAAGTGATGTATGAGATTATTTTAATAAATTTTATTCATATATCAAGTCGTTATTATTTTTTAAGTCAAAAATATTCTTACTTTAATTATAAGCGTATAATATTACAATGGAGAGGTTTGCACTTTAATTAATTGAAATTTTAGCAAAAAAAGGATATTTTTCGTTCAACAAAATCCTTTCTCCATCCACGGGCTTCATAGATATATCTTGCCCGCATAAAATTTAGGTCTTGTTTCGCCACTACTATTGTCACATCTAAAATCTAAATATATTATTTAGATGTAAATCATAAGTTTTGGAGCGTGTAACAAAAACAAAGATGTCTGACACCATTTCTCTTTGGGTATATGTCAAAACAATCTGACGTATCTTAACAAACGATTTCGTAATGAACCTCTTGAAGACTTCTATATTCATGAGAGCGATTTGAAAGCGACGTTCGGGAAATCTTTTACTTTTTTAATATATATTTCTATTTAAATTTCAATTAGTTAAAGATATATTGTATAATATAACCATTTGATATATGCATATCATTGAGAGAACTAAAAATATTGTTCTAATATATTAAGAAATTAACTTACAAGAAGACCAACTAATAAAAACTTTCATTTTATCTGCCCGTGTTCACGGTCGCTGAAAGGGAACCGAAACGTGAGGATTATGTAGTTATAGAATAATAAAAAACGAATAGTCTCCGAAAAACTTCGTTAAATTTAACTTTTGGGGATCATATGTCATAGATTCATACTGTATGAGCATAAACACTACTTTCGAAGCTAGTGAATAACTTCGTGAAGGGAAAGTTAAATTTTTACTCCAAAATAGTTTTCATCTTTCAAATATTGACCTAATTAATCAATATGACAGGAAAAATTTAATCTGTCAAAGAAATATAAAAAAAAATCTATTATTTAGTAAAAAAAAAGATTTGACACTTAAATACATTTCCTTAATAATTCAATTAAAGAAATTTTAATCATAGAATAAGAAATCCGTATTATAATTACTTAAAATGTATAAAATTTCTGAAATATGACTTCTTGAATTTAATTTGCATGTTACATGTGCAAAATTTAAATAAACAAAATAGTCCAAGATCCCACAGCCCCCAGACCTTACTTATTTTCTGACTTACAAAACATATAGGTCAATTCTCAGGTACCAAGTGCTACAGTCCAGACCAGACATATTTCGGTATTCCTGAATTTTACAGTGAGTGGTGTTAATAGAGAACATCTCCAAACACCACGGCATCAAGGTCAATTATTATTACGAGCTCTCTAACGAACTCACTAAGAATAAGTGCGTCGTAAATTTGTACGCGTTAGAAGTGAGAGCGAGAGGTATAGTAAATTTCTCTACAACCTACTGAAAGACTTGAGCCTGTCCAGAACTAACATCAGTTCTTAAAACGCACTTTGAAGGCACCCGTAGTATGTTCGTTTCAAATTTGGTTAGGTAGAGGGAGGAGCTTGGACGGCGAAAGAGAGCATTTAACGCGGGATAGATAGGAGCTCCTTATGCACTGTTGAAGTTTTGAATTGATCGAACTCCTCTCCCAGCAACGCGATGGACCCTGCACCCACACGGCGAATCCATGGAATACTGAGACGTTTCGTCTCATTATAAGATAGAAACTTGGTAACTAAAGTAATTACCACAATCAGCTCAAATCATAATAGCAATTAGCTTATATAAACATTACATTAGTTTTTATCGAGACCCAACGACGTTATGATAACATTTACCAGTTTCAGAACTATAGCTGCATTTCTTTCAATAATTTTAAAGAATATATTTTTAGATTCGTCAAAACATTCAAAGGTAATATATTTACTAGACACAAAACATCCTTTTTTATAAAATGTTTTGGAGACTGAGAATATACAGACACACAGCTATATGGAACTAAACAATTCGAGTAAATTGAAAGTAATAATTGCAGAATATTTTTTTTTTGTTTGTCACATCTTCACCAAACAGCATTTTTATATTTACGAAAAACTTAGAGAACCCTTGCCATATTTAAACCAGAAGATGAAAAAGTTACCATATCAAAAAACACTAAAGATTGAAATTCAAAATGAAATATAGAATAAAAAGACGACTGGAGTCAGGGACCGATAGCTTGATTGGTATAGCAATTGGAACTAGGTATTTCGGAAGCTGTAGGTTCGAACTCTTTTCGTATCAATGAATTTAAAATTCTATATTTTAAATAAAAAAATTATTCAAGTAGTAGCCCAACATTGGTTTAAGGTTTAAATATAATTATCCGAACCAATCATAATATTCAAAACCATATTAAACATCAATCTAAATAGAAAACATTTATAATTAGTTTCTAACGAATTTCGATGGTATTTATACTCATTAAAATAAGGTGAAAACAACGTTTTCTTGGAGTTTATAATTTTTTTTGGATGCTATCAGTCATTAAATTGTTATTACAAATAATCACACATTCAATGATATAATGTAGGTGACAATTATAAGAATATTAAGATTTTTATGATAACACTAGTTTATAGTATATCTGTTGCCAAAGAAATTTTAATTGTTGTT
This sequence comes from Danaus plexippus, assembly GCF_018135715.1. Taxonomy (NCBI): domain Eukaryota; kingdom Metazoa; phylum Arthropoda; class Insecta; order Lepidoptera; family Nymphalidae; genus Danaus; species Danaus plexippus. Next base: position 1,190,310 of record NC_083548.1, on the reverse strand, counting down.
GATAAGATATGCTATGCCATTTCCAAAAATATAATTATAATATTTTTATCAGCTCTAGTTTTTGAGTTTCAGCTATATAAAAATAAATAGAAAAAAAAAACGTATTTACTAAGAAAAACTACAAAAAAAAACATATTTAATCGTTAACTTCTAGAAAACTACATTTTAAAGCTCTTCTCTGATGTGTAGACTTTGGAAAATGACGCATCAAGGACCAGCAATAGTCAGACATCATATTCGTATCCCAGAAACCCTAATAGCGCTCTTCCATGATGCGTAAGTCTTGATGCATACGCTCCCCCTGCTCTTCACTCATATCCCATAAATTTTCTGGAAACCGGTCCAAGTGACTATGTAGGAAGTGGAGTTTTATACTCATATTGCACCCCATATTTTTTAATTGTAAGAGAAGGTCTTCTACAAGGTCAATGTATCTGTCATATACTTTTTAAATTCAGTGTCTTTTATAAGTTTTCTAATTTGGGGGCCATCAAAAATACCGGCTTTAATTTTTCCCATAGTGACTTGAGGAAATTTTTGGCAAATGTAAGAAAAGCACTTGCCGTCTTTGAGTAGTGATTTAATAAATTGTTTCATGATGCCCAGTTTTATATGTAATGGTGGTAGGATGATTTTGTCACGAGCTACTAATGAATTGTGGACTATATTTTGCTTTCCAGGCTCCATATTTTCCCTCAAAGGCCATTTTTTTCTTATCCTATGTTCTTGTTTAGCTCTACTGTCCCAAAGACATATAAAACAGGGAAACTTAGTGTAACCACTCTGTTGATCGAGAAGTATATTCACCAAATGGTGAATATACTTAAAAATTTAAGTCAACACAAATTTGCCACTGATGGTTATTGTATTTTATTTTGTCCAAAACTAGCGAAATGTTACAACATTCTTCCCTTAACGTTGTACTGTGGGCTATAGGAACCCCAGCATATTTATTTCCATTATGTAATAAAATACTTTTAAGGCTACGTTTTGAGCTGTCAATGAATAAACGCCAGTCGTTTGGTTGGTATTGTTTCAAGCCCATTTTTATCAACAAGTTTTTGATGTCTGAACAAAAGGTAATACCATCTTCTTCGGAAAAATAACATCGTAATTCTTTCTCTCTTTCACGATAAAAACTTATTTTAGTACCCGAGGAAAGCAATTTTTTTTCTTTGAGCCTTGATGCTAGCAATTCTGAAGCTTGTTTAGAAAGATTTAAATCTCTAACAAGATCATCTAACTCATTTTGAGTAAAGCATTTTGACTCTTTAGACATACCTTCAAAATCAGCATCATTTTGTGTACTTGGTCGTTCAATGTCTTGTCCTAAGGGTTCTGATACCTTTGTAGGCACTGAAGAGCTAGGCAATCGCTTCGGCACTGGACGTTGAATACAACTAGTACTGGGGTACAGCCATTTAGCCCGATTTTTAGTGTTTAAACCGTTTACATTCACGCTACAAAAATAACAGTCTTCGAGATGATTTTGTGGTTCTCGCCAAATAGTCGGTGTTCCAAATTCAAAGGTTCTTCTTTTACCACTTTTCAATAATCTTAAATATTCCACACACGATTTACAAACACAATTAGGCGCCCAAGACTTCTCATTTTTATCCAAAGGCATCCCAAAATACTCAAAATAGGTATTTTTCACCAACTGTGATATAACTTTTCTACGATAGTTAAAGGCATATTCTCCGCAAATGTAACAAAAATGATCTGGATTATTCAAACAACATCTCCTTGAACTGCTCATGTTGAAAAAACTTTAGATATTTATCTCAAAACACTAAAATACAACTGTTACCAATTAATTTATAAGCTTAAATGACAAAACCAAAAACAAACTAACTATAGCTGCTGAAGAAATTTTGAGGGTAGATTTGACATAAACAAATCATCATTTAACATTATTAACCATAAAATTCGCGGCAACAACCAAAAAGTTAAATTTTGTAAACTAGTGTAATTAACGGATAAAATCAAGGAAGTAATATAATATTAAGAGAATTTAATTGTTCTGACATAACACCTGAAAACGGGCGAAAAAAAAGTCATGTTATACATTTCTTATAGTTTTAGTAAATAGCGATAGCATAATATAAACTTTTTTTAATTTTACATATACTTACTAAGCTGTTTAGCGTTTTTTTTTGTTCTTGAAGGTGCTGGTAAAAATATAACTGGGTGTTTAAAAAAAATAACCATTTTTCCATTAGACATACTATTTGTAAATTATGTTATAATTCATTAATTAAAAAAACAGTTGCAAAACATTCCAGAAATTCCAAAGTGAATGAAGCAATAGCATAGAAACAATCTGTAGCATGTAATGACTTAACTATTCAGGTGACGCTGTCAAAAATAAGTCTGGAATTAAATATATAAGCTAATAAGTATTTTTTTAGATACATCAACATTTTAGCTCTCGGTGAACGATCTCCGCAGTATTAAAGTTCTTAGTCTCTAGTCGCAACCTTGTTCATTCACAAATCCCTCTTTACATAGTTCAATATAATATTGGCACATGACATTGGCGAAATCTATAAGGAAACGCCAGTAACCAAAAAGAAGAATAAGTATTTTTTTTTAAACAAACAAACAAGTATATAAGCTGTTTATATCTCCTATGTTTGCTTTTAATTGAATTTTGTGTTTGTTTTAGATCTACCAACATATATAGTTCCTAATTGCGACTTCAGCCGAGACTTAAATTTTATTTTATTCAAAAGTCAATCCCGGATCGTGTCTCCTACATTCTACATGACACTGGCATAATCTACTGTGCACGTCTTTGCACGGATGAAGGCCATATTATAAAAGCTTGAACTATTAGACAAAAACTAAAAACATTAAACAAGTATATAAAGATAAAAATAAGTCTATGTCAGTGGATTGAAGCTTAGGACAGCGAGTAATTTACAATTTTATTAATTTACAATAAGAAACTCAAATTTGAAGATTTTTTTTTTATTGATCTTTTGATCTCTAACAATTGTACTGTTTAAGGACAACAAAATGAACCATTTGCAGGAATTTATTTCGCCCCATGTTAAAGTTTCCAGTTTTGGAGGAGAGGTATACTGGAGACTCATTATGCAACATTACAACAAGTAATTATATTATAAAAATAGGAGTATCTCACAGATAATATTTCGATCCTTTAAAATAAAATATAATTTCAACAATAACTAAGTAACAAGAATATAATATTCAAGGTAACAGGTTTAAAATTTCAATAATTGAACAAGAAATTATCAAACATTAAATATCCATTATTATACTAAGACAAAATCAATATTCATGTAGTCTTAGTCATTGTTACCGAGACTTATAGTTATATTTAACATACATAAGTAAATTATGCAAAATATTAAGCACAAAATAGATATTTTTTTATATTTCAAAACATCATCTAGAAAAAAAGCCTATATATATGATACACAAAGCATGTGAAAACAGTAGCTAGTTGTAACGGTAAGATTATCTATAATGTTTGCCGGCAATAGTATCCCAACGCCTTACATTTCTGACAGAGATGCTGCGGATGTGGCTTCTTGTTGTCTCCAACATCCAATTCCTTCGGTTTTTGAAGAGGCGTCTGAGTATTCATTAATATGTTTGATTAGAAATATGCTCAGGTCACTTATTAATTAACCATATGAAAGTAGGTTTTTTATTAATAGAACTGTGTTTACTTTCATTTACCTGTTTGTGTGGAAACACATTGATTTTGCAAGACTGGCATTCCTGTCCGTAGCCAGCCCACGAGTTGCTGCTCATCCATCTACGGGTGCACTGTGGACATCGGTACTCACCAAAGCACCTCGATTTGCCTTTGTAGGGAGTATTTATATCCTTCAAAACAAAATATTCGAATAAATAACTACTGGTTTGAAATTATTTAAAAATTTACTATTACAAAACAAATTTTAAAAAATTATTTAGTAAATTCGTTATAAACATAATTCATTATCTGTTTTATAAAATATACACTAAGTAAACACAGGAGCATATCCTGTGGTTGATAACTAACATTGATAAAAGGATGTTTGAATTAAAGTTATTTATAGAAATTAAATCATAAAAGTCGGTTCGTTCGTGTGTTCCATCAGTCGCAAATCAACAGAATAGATTTCAATGAAATTATCCGAGCATTATTTCCGAGTCACAGCTGATACTTGTCTAGAACAAAGAAGTATTCTGATATCCTCATTTGAAATAAATTTCTTAATAAGGATTTAACGAATGATTTCTTTGTGTTCAGAAATATGTACTCTAACGTAAACGAAAACCAAATTAGTCAGAATATTAGCAAAAGCTTGTAGAATACTATCAAGATTCAAGACTACACCACTATGTATCAATACAGGTAAAGATAACGTTTTTAAACGTTAAAAATATTTAATCGATAATAAAAAACGTATTTAGTTAAATACGAAAAAGTTGTCATAACAGAATAACAAGTACTTAAATCAATAACAAAGAAGTAATAAATATATTAAAAAAGTATACTCCGTACATACCATGATAAAGATGAATAAAGCTTTAAATATTAATATATCTTGTAGTTGCAACCTTATCACGCTGTTTCCAGACTCACAGTGGAGTGGAATTCAACAGTGTTACTCATTATGTATAATATTGTACATACATATTGGGGAATTACCCAGACATATTCAGAGTTGCCAGATGAAAATAATGTTACGGATTATAATTATTTACGAAATAGTATAAGTATGTACTTTGAACTTAGGAAAAATCATTAAAGAAACTAAATAAACAAGAAATACTCGTATCTAATTTTAAATCCTACTTTAAAAGTATTTATAATGACAATCAAGTAACAAGTAATCTTGTTGTAAATATATATATATATTATAATTATGTTTTTGTTTAACAACTAAAAATTAAAATGTAGAGCCATTTTGTTGCTCTGAGACAATATTAATGATAATATTCAAGATAGGGGATCCATCCTTGCTAATAATATCAAATACTAAAAATATATCGTATTGAAAAATGGAAATTGGAAACCAAAGGTGAATAATTTAGAAATGTCAAACTCAAAACTGTACGTGTTAAAAATTGTTTAAGCTTTGTCTATGGTATCCATGTAAAAATATATTCGTTCAATCCTAGAATATATGGTATGGAACTATGGATATGTCACACAATTGTATCACAAGGCCACTACAAATAGATGGTGTGGATTTTGTTCTTTTACAAAAACCCGTGGACAGACCTTTAAATTTTTTATATTGCTTTTTAACAGTATTCGGAGATTTGTAAAAGTAAAAAATACTGACATATTAATTCATTTTATGTCATGTCACGATTAGGTCGTAATTTGTATAATTTTACTATGTGTTGTATTTTTTACAAATAAACAACTTTTTTTACAAAGCAAATGCAATTCAAGATTTTAACACACATCAAATTTCTGGAATGTTATAATTTATTTAATAAAATTAAAAACAATATTCATTCGCTGTCATTTTCATAAACATATTAATTTAATATAATATTGACTATTGACCCCTAAATACCAACTTTAAAATTAATTCAATAGAAATATTACACATTTGATCAACCAAATTGGCGAATCTCTCTTATATTTTACAGTTGAGGACAGACCTTCCCTGGTAGCGCTTGTGATAATATTACCGTTGGGTAATCTAAGTTTGGATCATGCAAAATAACAAATTAGTTTGTAATAAATATATAGCAACATATAATATGAAGAAATCTTTATATAAAATTAATACTAAAAGTTGTTCGCTGGGTGCGTGACTCCAGCGCCATCTAACGATACAACTTACGGTGGCTCTTTTGAGAAAATAAACATGTATTGGATGTCAAATAGTTATTGAAAAAATAAAATGAACTTGTGAAAAATTTTTTATCAATGTGAAATATGATATATTACACAGAGTGAATATTAATAATTTTTCCGTGGGTCAGCTAAAAACAGTAAGTAAAATAAATCCAACAACTAAAACAAGTCTCAATAAGTGAATTAGGTTAAGACATCTGTCAAGATGTTTATTGTAAATTAATATAGAATAAAAAATCATTATTAATATTAAAAACAATCTAAAATAATATTTAAAATAACAAATAGCTATATTTAACATAATTATATTTTTACGAATGTATCTTAAATTTTAATTTTTTTTATTTAATTTTGCAGATAAAAAATGGAATTGGTGTTAAGAAGGGGTTTTCAATCTATCACACATAATATTATTTTTCAACCACAGACTCTGATAAAGGGTAAAAAATAAAAATTTAGTTTTGACTTTAGGCTGAGCACGTGAGAGATGTTGAAGAACATCGAAAATTAAACCAAAGTTATTTAATTAAATCGCGCGTCATTCGACAAGCATCAGTCAATTCAACGCCTTACAACATCATTGAATGTAATAACAATTTTTATATTACTTACATACAACAATCATCATTGTTTGTATTGTTATAAACTTTATTTTAATTGTTTTAATATTTCAGATTAATGAGACACGATTTGTGACAGATGTCAAGTGTGATTGTGTTTACAGTCAGTTTCAGTTTTTTCGCTGATTTAATTTCCACTTGGCAACCGGAAACTTATAAAATTTACAATTACTATTCCTACTAGTATTTTTGCAATCGACTACACAGCAACTTTGATGACCCATTTTATTTTATTTATTTAATTAAACTGACACTCGTGTTATTGTTATGGTCATAGATAATAAAGAGCCACCCGTAGTTTTGTATTGTCCGCAGCGAGCGCTGACATCACTTTTGTGTCCCCCACTATGCTTTATGCACCCAGCGAATACTATTTTTTAAATTATTTATTGCAACTTCTAATCAAAAGTGACGCTCAAGGTAACTGTAAATACCGCCATCTATCGTCAATTGTGTATAATATAATGACAAGTTGACGGAGCACCAATTATAGATGGCGACTATAAACATAAAAAGTATGTATTTCTACAAATGGTTTGATTACCATAATGGTGATGGACTCAGACTTTAAAACTGTTGCTAACCACAAGTTTGCATTATTAGACTACATATTGTTAACCCAGGGAATAAAAATCACTTTTTTAAAAAAGAATTGTTTATTTATTAACTTATTTTTAGGACAACCGCTCAATTCAAGAACAAAATGTAGGCTGACTTCTAAAAGGGCTTCTCATTTATGCTCTAATGATGAAATGCTGACTTGACTATTACGGGGCCTCATTTAGGCATTAACCCTTACATTTCTAGGGTATAACAATACGACGTTCCTTTCCATTGCGACGTTCCTCGTGTGGTCTTAATTTTTTTAAGGAGCTTTGCAACCTATGTTTATGTTTTTTTAAATAAATTTATAAAAGTTTATAAAAAATCAGAGGCTTTATATTGCTTCAGAATATTGAAGAAGAATTCTTAAATTTATATCTTGATAGTTTTTAAAATTACTATAATATTATATTTAAAATTATACTCAGTGATGATAAAATGTATAAAAGTCATTCTTAATGCAACTTAGTGAAAAATTTAACCTTTATGAATTATACTAGTAAGACTATATCTAACCAAGTGCCATTTTATTTAAAAAAAATAATTGTTAAGTTGTCAATTTTGACGTTTACATTTGGACACGTTACTTAATACCATATAATATATCTTTAATACAATAGGAACGAAAGGTTTAACTTTTTTTCTTGTGAACCAAGAAACAGTAGGATAAAAAAAATATTACTTTTACTATGCTTATAACGATGTTATGGCTAATTAAAATAGCGACATAAATATTTTACTTTAAATTTTGTCATATGTTATTAAGGAATATATTAAACGTATATTGTGTTTCAGGCGGTCTTTTGAATTTTTAAGTCATGTAAACTTTGTAAATTTTAAAACATTATGTAGAATTTGCGGTCCTCGCTTACTGCTGTTTGTCAAACAATTTGAACAGCGGAAGACGCACTTCAATGTTTAAATTGTAAATTATATACATTAATTCACTCCCTAAGTCAAAAATACTTAATATTCAATATTTTCATCATTAAAAATTATCGTTTAACAAAATAATAAATTGTACGAAGTCCACAAAGTTGCCGTCTGCGATCTGTTTTATTACCAGACGTAATCTTGGTTATGTCTAAAAGAAAGATGGAAAAGCTCAGCTATTTATTTAATTTCCCAAGCATTGCCTAAATATATATCCTAGGCATTTAGTGCAGAAATCCAGGCACGCCTCTCAGTCTGTGAGGTCCCTCGAAAGCGTTTTCGTAGGCAGCTTGGACATACTCGCCGTCTTTGGCCAAGGAACGCTTCACGTAATGATGGACCGTGTTCTCCGGAGGATGCATTGCTGTCACAAACAACACACCAACTGTCAACAATAAACACGTTATAAATGATAGTTTTATGAAAATCATTTTGTGAGATTGATTTTTCATAATGATCGAATAGTTTTGCGACCGCTATATAAAACATTTACATGTTTTTTCTTGCAATTATCAATGTGGTGCTACAAACGCAATAAGTGGAAAATCATCATGTGAGATTATTTGCACAACTCATATGTTTCTTAGTTTGGTCGCTTGTTACACTATATGAAGATTTTAAGCAAACATGCCGTGATGTACATTAATTGTAGATACGATACGGATCAAAAATAAAAATGTACTGTTATAGAGGTACAAAAATAAAAAAATCAAGTTATTTTTCTTGTTATGCACGCAACAAAAATGCGTGTGTATTAGGCATTCGGTAAACTTGGTGCAATCGTAGACAAAGGTAACTTTTTAAATTAGTATACCTACTTAAAGTGATTAAAATAAGATTAAGGACAGAATAACTGAAGTAATTTAGTAATTATTTGATAAACCTAAGTTAGAATTTAGACACTGCAATCCACGAAGTGCTTCCAAACTTGACAACTCGACACGTCTTCAATAAAATAATCCGAAATTATCTCTAAACACGTTAACTAATACAGAAGCAGAATATATTCAACAAATTAGAATTTAGTGAATAAATTAGGGTTTAGGGATCAATTTATAAAAATAAAATACTACATTCAAATATTTATTATCCTTCCTATATGTATCAAATCCTGTTTTAATTCAAAACAAAGTAAGAATGTTTTTTACAGTAATGTATTTTTTCTAAATGAATAAAAATCTGTATTATCTATAGCTATACATACGTTCTAATGTCAATTTAATAAACATTTCAATGCGATTTTGATAGAGATTTTATCAATCAATACATATTATAAAACAAAGTCCCTCGCAGCGTCTGTCTGTCTGTCTGTTCGCTACAAACGGAAAAATTACTGCACCGATTATCAAACAGTTTCCACCATTCGATGGCGTGATTCTCAAGGAAGGTTTTAGTATATAAATTGTTAAGTTTTTATATACATTTGCGAGTACATTAACGATATTTGTTTAAGATGTCGGGAAAACATGAGCCGTCTCAGAGCTTTTAAAGAAAACGCTGCCTAAAGTCTTTGAGATAAAACAAAATACAATATGGTGAAATTGTGTATCTTCTATAGGTCCACAGAAAAGTCGGCGGTGACATATGTCAATACCTTAAGGATAACATACTATATCCATTTTACAACTCTTAAAAATTGGCATTACTAAAGCGTTTATTGGAAAGCTATTTACATAAATACAGCATTAAGTCTTATCAAAATAAATTACTTCATTTTCAAGCCTACATCAGTATCTGTAAATTGCTTTTTAAATTTCAAAGTTATCATAATACAAGTTTAAACATTCTCAAAATTAAACAGGCTACTTTATATTTTTTTAATCTAAAATTATATATGAGACTCAATTTTTGTTAATCATTGTTGTCAGTGTCCGTCGATTATATCAAATCTAACTCAATCATACTATAACCATATGATTTTAAAACGCTAAGACTTGGTTTTAATGTTAAAAATAATCTGTTCTGTGTCCTGAAAAACATCTTGCCTGATCCTGTGTCTGTATATTCTGGCACGTTCAGTTTGGATATCTTCAATTTGAGGGTGATCAAGCTTTTCCTGAGATAGTTCCTTAACAATATAGACGTCTTCCATGTATCATCCGAAGTATAACAAAGAGATTGCTTGTTCCACATATAATATAACAGCTGGGAAGACCATATATATTTTTTTAAAGCGGAAATTGATCATTGGAAACCATTATTAGTATATTTGATTATGCTTATGTTTTTTACAAATAAATTCTTCAATAAATTTGACCATTAAAATAACTTTTTATAACCCAATATTATTTATATTAGTTATATGTGTACATATATATATATATATTTATATATATATATACATATATATATATATATATATATATATATATATATGTACACATATTATTTAATTGATATTATTTTTAATAATACCTACCACTTCTATTCATGGTATAGCTAAATAAACTTTGTGAGGACATTTATAATTATTCTGATGGGTAATGATTTTAAAAACATTCTTATTTATTTATCTTTATAGACATCACAAACAATGAAAAATACTTTTTTCAATAACATGTGCAGATGCAGAAAAATACCATGCCTAAGAAAAGTGTTATCCCATAGGCATAGAGCTTAACCTAAGAGCTAAAATTCAATAGTTCTAAACTGTCAGTCCATTCTGTTCCCATTATGCATGATGCTAAATTTAAAATTAAGAGAAAATTGGCAAAGAAACACTGGGGAGTCTGTAATATTATTAATATTTTTGAAAAAATATACTAAATCATTGTACATTTATCAGGACTACGAACGGTTTTTCAAAGAGATTCTGTTTAACAAGTATGCAGAGATATTTTTACACTCGGGACCTAAATGTTTTGCCAAACAGTACAGATTACTAGCAGGTGAATAATTGTAACATTCGTTTGTTATCACTTTTGAATCTGGGTGTTTTAAAAAATATATAGAAATGCATTGGTTGTCAGATATTTATTACAAACACTGCTTATAGGAAACAATATTTAATTGTCAATTTGTCACAATACTTTACATCAACAAACAGTTCTATTCACATTCCTTTACGACAAGTTGTGTGTCCACGCGGTATTTGTGATCTCTATATTTCTATTACTGTAGAATAATATAGTTATTTAATATTTATATCTTTGATTGATTATCACAGAGTTATTGGTCTCGTATAGATAGCATTTCTTTATTGTTATTTTTAGGGTACTCGTCTAATATTAATTTCAGAATGTGTTACCAGATAAAAAAATTAAATAACTTAAAACTCCTTAAAAACACTATTATCGTCACACATGAAACACACAAAATTGTCGTCAATACGCTCTAATAATTTTATTTAACAAGAAAAAAATTTATGTACAAAAAAGTGAAGTGCCTAATTTTAAATATCTTAATATTTAAAAACCGATATGAAATAAAAACATCTTATTAAAACATATTTACGTTAAAAAACCACAAATAATGTAAATAAACTTTTAAGTCCTTAATAAAATACATACGTTAAGTATCTAGTTACGTTTTACATTAAATGTGAACTTTTACAAATACAAATTTTCGACGCGGATCTTGAACATTTTTAGCTTAAACAACAAAAATATTACACCTTTATCGCTTTATTTCCATAGTTTTGACATTATCAATAACCATCAATATATGACGTTTATTTTTTTTCTTTTAATTATTCGTTTCTATGAATAGCGGTCGGCGTAGAGTTTTTGTGATATTAATCTTACAGGTCAACTCGAACAGGATTTGCATCCGGCGAACATCGAGTTATCCCTTTTGGCCGTTTTCCAGATCGAACATTGAGTCTAGATTTAATTCGATAAATTATAAATTCTATTTTTCCAGTTGTTATGATAGTACAGCCATATTTGAGTTATCTTACGAAATTGTCTTCTTCTTCTTCTTTGACCTATGTCCCCTAGATGGGGCAGAGGGCGTCCACAGTACGCCGCCGTCTCGTTCGGTATTGAGCTTCGCCTTGCATGTCGTTCCAAGTCTTGCCGATGTTTTTGGCCTCTGCTATGATCGTCCGCCGCCAGGTCTGCTTAGGGTGGCCACATTCTAGCTTTCCTTCAGGGGTCCAGTCTAGGGCTTGCCTCGGTATGTGTTGGGAGGGGAAGACAGGGTATAGTCTTGGTGGGAAACACAGTCGGTGAGGACAGTATTACCTACAAAATGTTAAGAAACTATCTGCAGTGTTGGTGGCGGAACACCTTTTTAACGCTGAGCCCTAGCAAGTCCGAGTTTCCAACGTCCCCGTCGGCCCTCCTGGGAACTGCTGCAACCGCGCAGACCCGTGATCGCTACCATAGGATGCAACTGAGCTGAGGGAACAGGGCGAAAGGCGAATATTTTGCGCCTGAAAACAAAATCTATTCACCAGGGAGGAAACCCGAACCAAAACCGAGCATGCTCACAGGCTCTAAGGTGGCAGCCCCACCAGTGTGCTAGGGAATAGTGGGCTAATCACTCGCTTACCTAAATCTAAAAAGATTAACGAAACCAAACACAGTACAAAACTTACGAAATTGTAGCCATCAGGAAAGCATTCACCATGAATATGAATTTTTGTTTCTTGACTCCTTTATTTATTTGCCTTTCTTAGAATTTATTTCCTCAAAGTTAAGTGGAAAATTCGTTCTCTTCAAGTTTTATTTAAATAAACTTTAAATTGAGCAGAACAAAATACAGATTCAACAGTGATAAAAGTATTTTTTTCTTTTCATCGTATTGAGGTAAAAAAGTGTAGCAAATGGAAAACATTGCGAAGGTAAAGATATAAAGTTATCGCAAAAACAGAATTATAAGAATCATAATATGTAATCGCTTCCTTATACTCACTGTCATGTACCTAGTACCTACTATCTACCAGGATTTTGTGACAGACGTCAAATTGACAGCCGTCAAGTTGACAGATACGCTATTAAAATCGTCGGGTCGTCCCTATGATCATAATTTGTGATTAAAAATATTCTTAGAAATTTGGCAATTGGAAGAGAACCGCTAAATACCAATTCAAATAAAAAACTCTCACTTTTTATCTATATAGTTATACCTATCTCTAATACCACTTGTTACTGATCTTAGCACTAATGGCATTTACGATGTTATAGAACAGAGTCATAATCAGTCAATTTAAATTTAGATAAAAAAGTAAGATATCACCTACCTTTTAAGTATAAAAAATAAGATATCGTTGAACAATATAGAAAACTGATACATATAAATGAAATCATTTATTTCGGATATTATACATATTTTTTTTAAGACAGATTAAAAAAGATATTGCATAACTTTAAATGCAGCAAATTCCTTATTAGTTATATTCTGGTTCATTAGCACAGTACTCCTTGACTTTTGGTAGATTAAGAACAGTTTGTTCCAGCTTCTTGAATTTCGGGTACTTCTCATCTAAATCAGGCATGGCGAGCATAACTTTAATGCGTTCGTACATACCAGCAAACATAAAGTCGGCCCAAGTCAACTGAAATACAAATTTTTATTTCATTAATTTTATACTGTTATATTTTATGTGAGAAAAAGGTTTAAATTTGTCAAAATTTTTTACTTACATTATTCATACTATGTATAACCTCAAATATATATTTTTTCTAATTAACAAGCAAAACACTTAAAATGATATAATTTTTTATGCAATTAATAACATCTACAATATACAGCTATATTAATGTATATTCTGTTCTAAGGAATGTAGATAAAATATTTAAGTTATCAAAAACGAACACAAACTTACTCAGTGATTATTGTAATAAGTTAAACATATTACCTTTCCTACGGCCATGTAACCGTTATTTCTTGTTATGATATCATTCAGCCTTGTAAACATTTCAGGAAAATAGTTATTATAGAGTTCTTGTTTCAATACAGCTTTTTTATTTTCATCCTTTTCATAGTGGAGAGAAGCCGCCCCTAAAATTTCAAACAAAATTTTTAAAAAATTATAATGTTATTATATAGAATCAGTCTCCAATAAGTAATGGTTTATTTAATAAATAAAATATAAAAATATAGATTGAGGTTGTATATTTTTGAGGTTGAAAAAATTTGTGACCAATATATAACAGTTTAATTCTAGAACATTCCAGTAACTCACTTAAACGTAAATCATTAAAGAAGTCCACAACTTGGTCGATCTCAAAGTCCTCTTCTAGATTATTTCCTCCGAGACCGTGTTTTTTCCCCAAATAACGCAGGATGGATGAGGTTTGTGCATGACGCTTGCCATTGATCTCTATGACTGGTACTTGACCGAAGGGTGTATCTGAAATTTTATGTTTATACTGTCATTTTCTTACTTTAAATTAATAAATATATTTAAAACAACAATACTTCAGTCATTCCTTAAGCATTTAATAATAATATTATGATTAACAAACATATAAAGGTCTTTGAAATACCAAACCTAATACATACTTGGTTTTACAGAGGGCCATTCCTCCTCAGATATCCTTACATATTCAAAATCCTGGCCAACATACGCCAGAATAAGGCGTATTCCTTCGGCCATAGCCTTCAAGGGAAAGTATAAAACCTTCACATTGTCCATGGTTACTGCTGGGGATAACACATTCTACATGAATATTTTTACATATGATTTACGGGTACCTGACTATTTTACGATCATATTAACCAAGACCTATTTAAAAAATATGAAAGGGAATTAATGTACTCAAGTGGGCTATTATTATTACAAAAAATATTTCCTGCTACGCTTTCAAACAGAGATCATTGCAATTCAATCTACTGTATTCGTTTTGGAAACCATAAGTTATCTAATACCTATGATGAATACATCAAACTAACGTCTTTTTTAACTCATTGTAACACGTGAACACAAATAATATGCAGTCTAGTTACTAATCACTTCACTTACTTTATTTTTCGCTTCTTATTAAGAAGAAAAAAATTTGATACCGTATTTCGTACAGCGACCCACTACTTCCAGTGTTGGAGAGTGAATTCAGAGTGCTGAGTGGCTAAAACTAAAAAATATTATCATCAAATGGAGTTTACTAGAACTCAATTGATGTCCTTGAAAACAAACGAGCTCTGTCAAGTGTCAGTGTCCGCTTGCGACGACCGGTTAAAATTAAAAAAATATATAAACATGATAACAAATACAATAAAATTATCGAATATATATAAATTTATAACTTTAAGACGCCCTATTTTATAATTATTGCATCAACAATCAACATTAATTCCTTTTCACATTTTTATACGGTTTTCCGACCGCCAGTATTGAACGTGGTACCCGGCGCCAAATAATTTCCATGACGTCTTGAATCTTGATGTTTTGTAAGTGTTTTAATATTATCAAATATATCAGATATTATCTGCATAACAACAGCAAATAAACTATCTATGTATTATTAGTGAGATTGTAGTCTTATTTAACAAAAAAGTAGCAGTCTAAACTGACATGTTTTCGTTGCTGCCTTTGTAAATTATTAGCTTCATCAGAATATTGTGAGACAATAATTAAGTTTTTTTTATTACTTTTGACGTTGGTTTCGTCGAATTCCATCTTGTTCGTAGGTATACCGGAATAAATAAAATAAAAGACTTCTTATTTCTATCATGAACGCTGCATCCATTATTTCTCACTTGTAGCTTGTCTTTGTGTCACAGTAAATCTTTATATTTTCTATTTTGAGCCTTGCAAGAGAAAGTGGGCTATTATAAGTTTAAAGTCGAAGTCTTTCTATGCGTGTGTGAACATATTGTCTCTGGGTACATGTGCATATGCGCGTGTGTGTCTGTGGCATCATAGGTCTCAAACAGATCGACCGACGCCCATGGGTTTTTTTTCTTTCAAAATATTTAAAGTTTCTTAGTAGTGATTCTTAGCTTTGTTTAGAAAATAACGATCTCGCAGTTTAAGAGTATCAGCTCATTTTCCATGATTATGATAGCCGAAAGGCTTTTAGCGTAAAATAAGTCAATGAATGAAACTCGGATATACTACGCGGATTTTATTATTTAAAAACTACATAATCCCGAGGTGACGTCTGCCCGTGATCACGGTTGCTGCAAAGTAACCGAAACGTCGGGATTATGTAGTTTTTAAATAATAAAATCCGCGTAGTATATCCGAATAATACTAGTTTCATTTAAATGAATAAAACTCGCGAAAATCTTAGATCTCATTAAGTCAATGAAGTTTTCAATCGTGTTAGTATCGGTATTGGCTAAATAACAACTAATGTTCTTTTATAATAAAATTAAGAAATGTTAAACTTTTAATTGTAATATGTGTAATTAATGATATATATTGTCAATATAAATTATTTATTTTGAACGGTGAGTTATTTTATCATAAAATATTGATACGTATCAATCTCTTGATTCTAAGTGGCCTAGATTCCTTAATCTTTCATATCAGAAACAGATAACATAAATGACGAATGATAATGACTGCAACACACTCCCCTGCGGCACACCTTTTACCTTAATATTTAAACAAGATGTGAGTTCGCTGGAGTACCTTCAAGACCTGTCAAACGACAATGACTAGGAACCGTATCTTAAGATTCTGCATCAGTTATAAACGAACCGTTTTGAATATTGAGCAGTTCTCGACGATCGATGCTTGGATTTTTTTTGTATATTTTTTCCCTTTTAGGAACGATTATCATTATTTATCGCGAATTTTATAAAATGTCATAAGAACTTTATTGCTAACTTTGTGGAAATTTTCCTCACTGAAAGATGAGTTGATTAAAAAGCTATAAGCCAGACAAAACATATTCTTTGGACACATCGTTCTAACCGCCGTGACCACTTCATCGAAACATTTGAATAAAACTTATATGATATCTTTATTGGCGTTGTTATATAAATTTTTAGATAAAATTAAAATATCTTACAATCAAATCTATAAAAATGTGATAATACCTATGTAGCTTTATTATATTAGCGGTGTCTCTTGTCAGGATGTTCAGTATTCGCAAGCCTTAAATGATAATATAATTGATCTGCCTATAGGCTTGGTGTAGTTAAAAAAATGCCTGAATCTTGTGTTATACGATTTAATATAAGTAAAATGGTTCAAGTCAGTATAATCCACTATTATATTGAAAGAATTTTTCAATATCTTGTTCAACTCGCGTAACTAATATTCGCAAATAATTATTACGAAGGTTTATGTTTAATGTTACTAAATAAATATCTATCAGACGCTGTTCTAATACATTAAGCAATACTGCTCGTAAATAAAACACTTCCGTTATCATTTTGAGCCTTTATGTTATTGTATTTCCATACTCCTTGAAGTGTTTCATAGCGGAAATTAATGCTTGATTGAATTGATCGCAGAGGAAAATTCCTCCGCCGTACAGAACACGACAAAGTAATAACGGCGAACTGTCGGTTTTCTGAGCATGTGTGAATAATGTTAGTCACACTAGTATTTATTGGTACCTACGGATTTTACTACAAGAAGAAAAAATTTACTACATAGAGGATACTATGCGATTTCTTTGGTGGACCTTGTACCTACTGCCTTCATATCCGGAGGAATATTCCATCGCAGTGACGATAATTCTTCCGAGGTACGCTGTCTTGTTATATAAACCGCAAGTCCAACTCCACGTGGAGCTTGATCTAATTCTGGTGTGATCCATCCTAATACCAACTGGGACAAATTGACTCCCACAACACGAGATGTAAAAATTGGCATTGAACCACTAAGTTTCAAGAAGGCACTGCCTCTCCGCGGACGTTCTGCCGCTATGTAATGCCCATGTTCCCAAGAAATTTGTAACATAATTCCAAACACTACTCTCTGTCATCGCACCGGTCGCTATATAATGGTAGCGCTTAGTGCGGTTCCGAAGGTAACTCTTACCGCGCACATCTCCTTTCACCTCACGAGCCACAAAGAGCAGTGAATGGATATTTTAAACAAGTAATGACAGGGACTGGATACGCGCCGCCGCAGACAAGGCTTATCTGATGTATAAATAAATGTTTTTTTTTTTTGTTTCCGCAATTTGTGAATGAGGTTGTATATAATCTGTATTTCATCGAACTTTAAACAGAGACAAAAATGTCTATGATTATTATAGTTATGTTCCTAAAAATATTTTGGATCAAAATATCGTATAACACATTGAAGTTATGCGCAATGAAAATAATTTGAGAATCATTTAATAAAAAGAATTAGGTGTGTGAACATCAATTAACGGTTTTTTTTAAACTTAGAAATCGGATTTGGGGGCTCTGTCACAGAACTCCTTGACTCTCGGTAGACTGAGCACTTTCTGTTGCAACTTCACGAGCATCGGGTACTTTTCATCTATATCCGGTATTTGCATAATATATTTCATGGAGTCGTATATACCGGCGAACATGAAGTCGGCCCAAGTCAACTGAAAAGAGAATAAAATATTAATACCATTATAACAGAAGAACGCGGGAGTTGTTTTTGTGTAAAAACATCGAACATAGTCATAATAGAATATCTACTAATTCTATTCCTGATTAATCATATCTACAATGCCTCACAGATAACGAAATACATTAAATTACAAATTGTTATCTACATTTAAGTGTGAGTAAAGTATTTTATCTGTGATCAGAGATATATTTACCCTGCCAAGAGCCAAGTGACCATTATTTTGAGCAATAATATCATTGAGTTTTGCCAACGCTGTAGGATAATAGTTTTTCTGTAAGTCCTCTCTTAGTGCAGCTTTTCTCTTCTCGTCTTTCTCGTAGAACAGTGCGCTACCCTCTAGAAGAAATAAATAAATTAAATCTATACCTTTCAAATTATTTCACATACAAAATTAAAATTTTAGGCCCAAAAAAATATAAACATGTATGTATTTGTGTAAGCCTGAAAATATTAAAATTTATATTTTTTTCAACAAATCTCGCAACTCGAAAATTTTGAAATTTGGCGGAGAGACAAAATTTTAAAAGAATCTAATGAAATATTGAGAAAGTTTTTCCGACAATAAACGAATAACCCACTTGATCGTAAGTCATTAAAAAACTCCATGTTTTGATCGATCTCAAAGTCCTCATCTACATTATTTCCCCCAAGTCCGTATTTTCTTCCCAAATAACGAACGATGGCTGATGTTTGTGCGTATTGCTTGCCATTGATCTCGAGAATGGGCAATTGACCGAAAGGAGTGTCTGAAAAAAAATGTGCATACAATAAACATATGAATAATAAAATAACAATAATAAGGCACAAATAAAATAGCACATTAAGTCAGAGAATACATTTAAATGAAACTAAAAATAATCCGGATTTCTACGAGACTGACATTAAGAGAATACACAATAGAACATACTCGGTTTCATAGCCGGCCACTCCTCGTGAGGTATTCTTACGTCTTCAAATTCCTGGCCATTATGAGCCAGAATAAGGCGTATACCCTCGGCCATACCCTTCAAGGGAAAGTATATAACTTTCACATTCTCCATCTTAACTGCCGGGGATAAAACATTCTACATTTTATATAGATAGGAATATATGTCAACAGCAGTATCTAAATCTTATATAAAACAATGTATGTCTTATCTGTACTTACAATTAGTCAATAAACAAAATAATGTTTAGAAAAATATGTATAATATTCTTAATAGAACTTTAACTATTCATTTTCCATTATGACAATACTATCTTAGATTTTATTATCATTATTTCAGCATGTCTATTCTTACACAAAAAAAAAGTTAACGTACAGATTAATTGAATTTGCTTGTACAAACTAAAATACCAACTTTGGAAATAAAAACCACTTACAGTTAAAAAATGTACTGTTGTAATAATCAACTCACTCACTTTATTGAAATGATAATATTATCTGACAACAACTCGTTTTGTAGAACGATTCTCTCTATCTAGTTTTGGACAGCGAATGAACAAATTTATTGACTTAAAGTGACGCGCTCCAAACGACCTTGAAAATACAAATGACTTACCTCCATCATAACATTGTACACAATTTATGTCTAATTGATATTTTTAATAAACATTACTATAGTATTTATTAAGAATTTTAAGTTTTAAAACGATGCATTAAGATCATTTAGCGATTAGTTGTGGCTTTGATACAAATTAACTCAGCCTCACAACACCTCTATCTTGCATAATGTATTTCAATACACATTTTTATAATAAATACGTGTCGTTACATTATCTAACAGCAACTTAAAAATGTTTTTAATATTAAAACTATTCATTTGTAGATACATAACTGGCACAATAAATAAATTTAACAGAAAAAAAATTGAAATGATTAAAGTAAAAAATAAAAAATAGCGCGTGGAGTCCCTCCGCGCGGAAGAAGTGAAACATCTTAATTGTGAACAATTCTTATGCACTAAATATGAAAATAAAATACCATGCGCATGTGCTTTCAATCTACCGACTCACTCTATTTCTCTCTCCTACTTTCTACACTTGTATATCTTTTTTTATCTCTCCCTCAGCATAAAATTTTTAACGCAACCTTGTTGGAAGTCGCATGAGAAGATTCACTTACAAACATTATTATGTGTCAAATGAAATGCATAAGATTAATATTTGTAAATAACGGCCATATTTAAATACCTCACTCAATGAGTTGAGAATAAATTTAAATACTTAAACATACTATTTAGTATTCTTTATGTTCACATGTGACATTTGATTTATTTATATTTTTTTGAAATCTGATATTCTCCAAAAATTCAGTTATATAGATTAAAAATAAATGTAGAATTTAACAACGCTAAAATTTATATAACAGTGTATTTCTATATTTCAATGACGTCAAATCGAATAATAATAAAAAAAGCAAATAAATGTTCAATTTACACTTTCAGTGACAATGGTCATTTTTGCAAATATAATATGTGTGGATATAGATTAAAAAACGTTTTATTTACTGAATATTTCCAGTTCTTCAAAAATATTAGAGTATTAGGTCGTTTAATGAGATACGGGTAACACTTTGTATTTAGTGTCACAATGCAAAGTTGTAGTAAAAATTCTAACTGCTTTCGAAAATTGAACTACTTATAAAAAATAAGGTCTGCTTCTGTTGCATTTAAATTACACTTTGTTTTAATTTCATATCCAGTTATTATTTTTATATATCTAGGTACTAATTGATAATGAGTTAAAAGTTTTTTCATTACACTGTGTATATATTGTTTTTACTTTTAATAAGAAATAATAATAATAATTTAATGATATCATATAAATGTTTTTTGTCTACGTCTTGGTAATTGTAAGTTTTTTTTTCATTTAATTTTATATCACCTTATATATCAATATAATAACAATTTTGTATAAGAACCATTTTTTGGATATTTAATGGTAACTATTTACTTCAAGTGTACACATTCATCCTTATATATAAATTAAACATAGTATTATAATTCTGTAACAATCGGCAACATTTAAGGCACGTTATTTTCGATAATTCTATTCGTTTTTATGATTTTCACACTCCACGTCAAATAAGTCTTGTAAAAATTAGGGAAAAATAAAAATTTTCTGCTTTATTTTAACCAATCAAACAATATATTTGATAATTAACAACTTATAATAAAAATAAAACTAATATTTTCGGATTACATACTACGCTATCTTTTTTATTATTATTTTAAACTGCAGACTTTTCATCTCGTCTGCCCGTGATCGCGGTTGCTGAAAGTAACCGAAACGTCGGGATTATGTTGCTCAAAAAAATATATATATAACTCGGAGTAATACGAAAATATTAGTTTTATTTAAATGAATACTTGCGAAAGCCTCAATAACTTTTAACAATCTACAGTCTAGAGCCTGGAAAATTGTTATACTGAAAGTAACGTGTTAGTACACCTTAATTATCGATTCCTTATAACTACCAATTGATGTTATATGTTATCAAGTATCGATTGAACCCGAACAGTTATAGTCATTAGTAACAACGGCCACTGTTGCTATACAAGAGCTTTGTTTACGCCCTGCAACCGGTTACGGATGTACCCCAAAGGACCCCAGAATGAAAGACGGTTTTGTAAACATGGCGCACTAATGATAACATTATCGTCGGTTATTGAAACGTACTTTCTGTCTTTAATTGTATCCTTACTATTAGTGTGCATTGTTACATCACATGAATTTTCAGGTTTCCTTTCAAAACATTTTGTTGATCGTATTACCCGTTTGCGAAAATTTATTAATGAGAATCTAAGACCGTACGACTAAGACTAAGACGTGACGACGTTGACTTTTGGTAAAGTTTTTTGTGGAACAAAACGTACAATATATGAAATACCGTGACAAGACAGTCTTATTCCATTTAAGTCAATATATTCTTTTAAATGAATGCATTTGAAAAAAAAAATCCTATTCTTAGACTGGAGATATTTAAACAGATCCTCATACCTGTACCTGTACCTTATTGTAGCTGATTATACGAACCGCAACTTAAATATACATGTGGAAAATTAGTTTTCACATTACACTTTAGTAGCTTGTGAATATTTTATACATAAACATCATATATTTTTAAAAAACAATGAATTTCGAATTGTTTAAACTTGACACATTCGTGTAATACTTTTTATGGCCCTATTTTACTAAATGTAACGATAAAATCTGGAGACATGATGAATTTGCTGGTTTCACCTTTTTTTTTATATCAAACGTTGCAAACGGGCAAGCACATCTGCAATATAAGAGGTGTTGCGGATGGATTGCCAAACTTGGTTGTGGAAAAGTGCGAAGAAAGGATGGGTAAAGGGAAAGCAAAAGAAAGGGTGGGAAAAAGGAAAGGGCAACCGGGTCTCTCACTTATCGGACTACTTCACGCCGATCTTCTATGAGAGGGTGGTGCTTCCCCGGTCGAGCCAGTCTATGTTCGAGCTGTAGTAACTTGACCACAGCTAGCTCTACCACTTCCAAGATATTCAAAACATGTTCAAATTTTACTTACCTTCTAGCGAGGTTTGAAGTCGTTCACTCAAAACATATTCGTATCCAGCTGATCCTCGATTAAATTAATATAAATTAGGACTCCATACCAAAGTCTAATTCACTATAAAAAATTATACAATTAATTTTCTATACAGACTTTAGTCTGACTAACCTATCCAGTAACCTAACCAAGGTTTAGTAGTTGATGGTAGATGGTCTTAGTCTTTTCAAGGTGCTCAGTGTAGTAAATATTTCTCGTCGAGTGTACTCCATTGACCCAAACCTTGACCGTTTCCTTCAATCTATTTTCCTATACATCCTTAGATTTTTAGAATTGTTACAATTATAAATATCACACATTCTTACAATATTCTGTCAGAAGACATAATATAATGTTTTGAATCGTATATGGATTGTTATTTAAATTCTGTTTGGTTTTAATTGAAATATTATTTTTAATACATGTGATGTTATATATATTATTTTTTCACATCGATTCACATCTCGTCTGCCCGTGATCACGGTTGCTGAAAAGTAACCGAAACGTCGGGAGTAAGTAGTTTTAAAATAATAAAATTCGCGTTGTAAATCCGAAATATATTAGTTTCATTTAAATTCAAATTCAAGTCTTCAAATAGTTTACTAAAAAAAACTCCTTTTGTGACTGTGGCTTGTCATACATTGGACAAATAAAGAGGACCATCGGTACAAAAGTCAAAGCATAATTCTCAGATATTAAAAATAGTTGCGCTTCGAAGTCAGCAGCGTGAAGACACAATGGACAAGCAAAGCCAATACATCCGGTTTGAAAAAACACAGATCCTCGAAACTGGCGGAACCAGGCATACAGTTTTCAAATGAAAATAACCGCATAAAATATATTAAGTTTAGTTTAGTTCAAAACATATACGAACCTAATAATTTTCAAAACTATGTAGTCTGTTACTAAATCTAGAAGATATGTAGGAGTTATTTATCTAAACAGTAATTCACAGCCAGCCATATTAGGTACTACATCACGCAATATTTCGCTAAAATAATAAAATATACTTTAAAAATGGAAAGAAAATTAAAAGATATGAAGTAAATCCAGAAACATAATATATTACTGATTATAATAAATGCTTCATGAGAATTGTGTTTGTCACAGTCCAATGTAACGACCGGTAATTGTATCTGCCAGGGCCGCTCACTTAATTTGTTATATCCATGATATTTAAAACGCAACTCTATTGTTGTAACATAAGAGTGATTTTCCAACAGTCAACTTGTATATCAAAACCAAAACAGACGTGACACATAACTTTTATAAAAAATCGCTTCAGTAATTATATTTAATACCTAATATTTATATTTTATACCGACATCTAAGGCTTGCCAATGCACATACGTACGACAGCTGTGTTATACGACTTTACTTTGTGATTTTATTATAGTTTTTACTCTAATTTACTATTATTTTAAACAAACCGTGATAACAATTGAAAAAGCATTTTATTTCTGTCATTCATGAAGAGGAAATGCGAAATAAAAAAAAATTAATACGAAAAACAGATTTATCATCAAAATACTAACCGTCTTTAAATCATGACAGCTTGTTAAGTAGCATTTTATTCAATTCAATATAAATGGTTTCTTTGAAATACTAAACTAGGTCACAATGAGACCTAAACTAGGTACATCTGAACCTAGATTGCAATTACCCTATTGAAACTCCTTCACAAATGTCTTGTTATTCAATACATGTAAGTGATACATGTCTATATGGACGCTGACTTAAAAATAAATAAAAAAAATCCTTCTTTTTAGCTCTTGTTATTTTTCGCTTGTGTTTTGTTTCTACGTTGCTGGGTAGGAATCGATTACAAATGCATAGGTAATGGTTATCGATTTCGTAAATCGTATCAATTACGTATAAAACTAACGTCTAGCTGACTAAAAATATTTTCGAGAATTTTTATTTATTCATGAATATTTCAACAAAAATTTTATCTAGTCTCTGTTCGATATCGACGTATGATGTACACGGAAAATCTAAGTTATGATATAACAAAAAATGTCGTGGTTGTAACAGTTATATTTGAATTTTTTTTATACGTATTAAGGAGAGTGCCGGTAAATATACAAGCGCGTGATTCTTTTAAATTCTATAAAAGGGATCTTCATCTTCTGTGGGTTAAATAAATTTGCACTAGCTTTTGATCGCAACTTGTTCCATTTGAATTTTGCGATTGCTATAAAAAAATAAAGTCTTTGTTACGTGACTGACTGCATTCATAATACGACAGTGATTCCTTTATCCTGCGATAACGAAGTGGAATTTTGGGATACATTATATCCTTCGTCTCATTCCCATGTCTAAGCTACATTGCTGTAAAATTTCATTAAAATTTGTTGAGCAGTTTTTGCGTTAAAGTATAACAAACAAGACCAGCCCTATGTCCTCGCCAAATTTCGCTTTTATGATATTAGTAGGATGAGCGACTTTCAGTAAAGGCTACGCATACAGGTTCACGTTGCTGTGACTTCAAACATATTCAATATAGTATTTATTTCTGATAAAGTCATTTGTTCAGTTGCCAGCAGTGATGAAACAAGTTTCTTTAAGCGGGGAATTGTTTTACGTAGGGCTCAGAGCAACTGCTGCTGTTCATGAACTGTTCAGCTAGCAATCTTTATATATTAAGAAACTATTTATATATTAAGTAGGTTTCAAATATAAGAGAGCTCTAACTAACTGCAACTTGTCATACGATATTAATCTGTCCATATTTTAGTAATGGTATTGAAACAGCAATAATACTCTGGGAATAATAAATTGGAAGATGGAGAGTCTATTGGGATTTGTATAACAAAATTTATACCCGCTTTAAGACGTAATTGTGTCTAATATAGTTCCACAGGAGCTAATAGTTACGGCCCACCATGATTATAATAGATGAGTCATTACTTCTTCTAAGTTTGAGTCATAACATCTTTGTTAAAGAAAATATATTGCGCAATTGATAGTAATATTGCTTAAAACAAATTCTTTCGTCTCAACGATTGACATTACTGCATAATAGTTTATATATAAAACAATTAGGAAGCGTTAAGTACTTACTCAAATTAAAGATACACTTTTTTTTATTTTGGTTGATAATTCGTGCATAGCGACAAATACACAACATGATATAAGGACAGGTATGTCGCAGACTTACATAAATACAATACTAGCAACGTATATATTTTAAGAGAAATATATTGTTGAAAAATTTACATTACCTAATAATTATATTAAAGTTTCCACGATTTACTGCCAATATTTTAACGAGCGTCACACTAGCCCTTTCATTTTGAAAAAATACTTCAGTAAATTATGCATTTTTCACAGAGGAATATACATCAATAAGAGAAAATACAACAAATCTTATTAAAAAATTATGTCCTATTTTGGTTTATTTGTTATCATTAAAAAAAAAATATTACGTCACCAACTTACGGATGGACGAATCGCTGAAAACATCAAGGTCAAGATCAAAGTCGATAATTATAAAAATTGTCTAGCTTAGATAGCTGTGTATGCTTAGTACAAGTTCGCGTCATCATAGTGCACACTCCGCGTTTTCCGTTTCTTATTCAATGACCTACGTTAATAACATTATATACATAGATTGGGAACATTTATAAATGAGAAACTGTCGACGCTCCGTAATCCGTATGTACTACATGTTATGTAGTGTAACCCTTAAAACATTTTAATATAATATAAGCGTTCAGAACAATATAAAGATTGAAGAATTGTATTAGTTTTTGTACATTTGTTTTTAATAAATGCTATATTTTTTATATAATTGAAAAGAGGCTTTATGAAAACTGTTTACATACGTTTTCCTACACGTCATCAAAAAAACTACTTCCTCTAACATTGAAATATGTTTGTGGATGAAAAACTATTATCATTATTGCTTCAGGCCGTGTGAGTAGTCTTTCATCCGGGTAAGACTTGAACTAATTACAATTTAAATGTTTTCATTCACAATTCGTTACAGATGATAGCATTCACCCCGCTGTATGAAGACTTGTGGTAGGAATGATTTTAATTCAGATTTACTATTTAATCTCATTATTATTATTATGTATTAATGACATGTTAGATGCTAAGGTTTAAACAATATCACATTTTCGTCAAGACAAAGTTAGTTAGGGATACTTGTTGTGTAACAACTGTACTCTTATAACCAGTCTGCAGCGCACACTATACACGGAGCGTTTACCGTTTTTCGTTCATAAAACTATGCACGTGACAGTATTCACGTAGTATATAACCGAACGACTTAAGTGTGTGGTGTGCAGAGTAGGGTAAGATAATAATTCTGCTAAGTTTAACATTGACCAATTCTTTAAGATTTTCATTGAATTTTTAGTGACCATTTCTCAGCTCCGCCTTTCAATAACTACTGTATGTCTATTTGACATTTTCATATACCCATTTTCCCAACATGTCTTTGTAGAATTATTTAAACTCTCCTTCAGATAATGTTCCAATCAAAGTCACTCATACTCTTATATAGAACACCTTTATGTGCTTTCATAATAAAACAAAAATATATATACATAAGTATTTATTATAACAAATTACAGAAAACTTAATATTCATAACTTAGTTGCAATTTTCTTATTCCGCTGTCTTATAGTAACCATGTGGGATCATTAAGGCACATACACCATGGTCTCCTCATTTGGTGTTTAAAACGGTGTCTCTGGGGCGTTGTCACTGAAAGCCTTCACCTTGGGTATGCTGTACACCCCGTCCACCACCTGTTTGAAGCTGGGGTACTTCTGCTCCAGATCCGGCATTTGCATCATCGTCTTCAAGTAATCAAAAATACCAGCAAAGATGAAGTCTCCCCATGTCAGCTGAAATGTACATTAACTATCTTGACATATGAAAATTAACTATAACAAAAATATATATCACTTGTATAATATATGATGAGAGTGAACATTCCCACCATCCCTATATAATGGAAAAAATGTATTATAATGTCCACGATTAGGAGAAGACACAATAGCTCAATTGGGGAAGTGACTGCGATTCAACATCCATCAAGCTGCAGGTTCGAACCCCGGTTGTATCAAGGGCAGTTGTTCCATTGCATGTATAAATTGTTATCCAAGTCTGAACACTGTCATTCATCGTATGAAATGAATGGCTTGATAATTCTGTTACAATGAGATCTTTTACCATCAATTTAAAATATAATCACCTCCAAGACTGACTGGGATTATTAATTACAGCCACCTTTCATACTCTCCCTATACCTGATCTTTAATGTCTATATATCTATAACCGTCTGTACCTTCCCACAAGCCAGGTGTCCGTTGTTCTTTTTGATCATTTCGTCCAGTTTCTCCAAGGCCATGGGGTAGAAGGACTCCATGAGCTCGCCATGTTTCTTCGCCTTCAGATCAGAATCAGCCTCATAGTGGACGGTCGCCGCCTCTACACACAAAGCACAGACCGGGTTCAATTAATTTATATTTGAATCAAACTAATATTTCCGGAATGCTATGCGTTTTTTTATTAATTATTTTATGAACTACGTAATCTAGATTTTTAGTTTCCTTTGTAGCAACCATGATCACGGGCAGGCGAGATGGCGTGATGAAGAGATGACGTGACATTCAATCCACTTTGAGAACCGTTGGAATGGCAACGAAATTACTTTTTTTATATAATTTAACGTATTAATGAAGTAATGGTAACACGAACAGTCATTTGCATTATTTTACATGTTCGCGCGTACTTCGGAATTGGGGACGGTGAGCAGCAGGTAGCGACATCTATCGTCTGTGTATCGTAACTTTATACACTATAAGTTATCACTGTCACGTCTTCATGCAGTGGTTACTACGGACAGTTTCAGGATAATTTATAGCCTACGTCCTGTTCTGATGCGCTAGCTAGGTTATTGTAAAATCTCATCGAAATCCTTTAAGTAGTTTTTGCGTCATAGAGTAACATTAATGCATTGCCACAAAACACAATCATAATAATAGTGGAATATTTTGTTGATCTTTTAATAATGATAAGCTTATATTAATATGTTTATTATTTAGTAAGAGCTTTTCATTTCATCATCATCATCATCATCATCGGCCTATCGGAGCCCACTGCTGAGCAAGGCCTCTTCTCACATGGAGGAGGTTAGAGCATTAACCACCACGCTTGCTCAAGACGGGTTGGCGATTTCAATCTTATAATTTGTAATTATAAGACCAGCTTTCCTCACGGTGTTTCCCTTCACCGTCCGTCAGTGGTGTCTAAATACTCTCAGAAAGTACATATGACTCGGAACAGATCACATTGGTGCTTGCCAGGTTCCGAACGTTTATATTATTTTAATTATCAGTATCACACGAGATCCATACTAATCTCACTTCCGCTATCTTATTGTGATATTCGACACGTCTCTGTATACTTAACTAATTCATAACGGTATAATTTGAATTACGTTTAATTATGGAAGCTTTATTCCACCTTTCGAGCCATCGGAGACGACGTTTCATACATGTGAGGTTGGTCCTATATGTATTGTGATTTAAGCGTAACTTCCGCTAATATTAACATATATATAATATTTCTAAGGTTTTTCATACTCACTCGCTCTGATGTCATTAATGAACTCCACATTCTGGTCGATCTCGAAGTCCTCTTCAGCATTATCTCCAGCAAGACCGTACTTCTTACCCAAGAGCCGTGCTATGGGAATGCTCTGGCAGTATTTCTTACCGTCTATATCCAAGACCGGCATTTGACCGAATGGCATAGCTGGAGACGATTGTATTGTTAATAGTCATTTAATTTTTTTAAGCATCACAGTATAGTAAAATTGATAGTGAACTTAAAATTATATAGTAAATATAAAATGAAAAATTCTTTTGTACGAGCTGGATTTACCCCTGACCCCCGGAATATAGCGTACCGGTTGCTTTAGCAAATAAACTATCGAGACCTTATTCGAGACATCGGTTAATTAAACGATCCAATATGATGAGTATTGTCTATAATAAAGTCAAATTATACCTCACATGATAAAAAAGCTTTTGTGTTTCAACCAAACTATGTCCAAATCAAATTAAATTTCCATTTTCTTGAACATCGATCCTTATTTCAAACGTAAATTGGAATCGTAATTTAATCATAAATACATATTATTATTTATATGTATAATATTAATTAACTACACAAAAATTAATGAGCAAATTCATCGTTATTACAATAATTACATTCATATAATAGTTTAAATTGAATAAAAAAATCATGTCAGTAGCTAAATAAATAGATATGGCAGAAGAAAAGATATGTCATAATTAAAAGGTATGAATTATAATTATTGATTTTATTTTATTTTAAATAAATAAATCAATATCTCCGGAGACCTTGAACTATGCTAAAACTAATGTGTGTGTGAGTTAACAGCATTAATTAGCCAAACAATAGTCAAACAATTTTGGCAATTACTTCAATACATCATAAGAAATTTAATTACTTGACGTCGCTTTCAAACTCAACACAAAAAAAATAAAATTATATATATACGTATATACTTTAAAAAAAATTACGCTATTCACAAAACTTAGTACATATCTAAATTGGCATTATCAAGTCTGACCGTTGTCCGTGTTCGATCGATGTTAATTAAAAATCAACACACGTCAATTTGAAATAATTTTTTTTGCATTATTTTGTGACTATTCCATATAAGTTAAATATATATATATATACATGGATTAATAAAGACGGCCAACGTGTTCAATAAAACCGCGCTTCATTACACTTTACGGAAAATCAATCGAAGCAACAGATTATGTGTTTCATAGTTTTCTGTTCAAGGTCAGCGGACGGCCATTCGATATTACACAAAATAAAAACGACTCCATACAAGTTATTTATCGTACTAGTAAAAATATATACTTATTTAATCAAATTTATGGCAAAGGATAATCTATTAATGACATCTCAGATGAGTGTTTTTTTTCCGACGGAAATTTTAAAATGCTTATATATAAAAAACAAAAAAAATTGGTATGTAATATTGTCAGCTAAAAAAGCGCATCATCCTGCCGAGATGACTTTTACACAAACTACAATGGATCGAACGACTTTTCTGTCTAAAATTGGAAAAAAATATCGAACTAGTTGATATTAAAACAAATCTATGTTTATTTAAGCGAAGTATTGAATTAATGTTATTTTAGTGTTGTATAGAAGTGACACGAAATCAAATGTTGAATTACAACAGAAATTCCGCTCTAGAAGTTTCTATTTGCAAAGACCAGTCCAATAAAGCTGTTAAAACAATGATTTTTCTAGAACTTTATCTTGTGGGCTTGTCGTAAGGAAGCCGACATTTGGTTTATCGGAGTGTTTGAATAGCAGATAAAAAATAATAAATTAGTGTATAACATATATTTTTAATAAAACTGTTGCTATGTAGAAAATAGTATATTGAAATAGCAAAGTGTACAATGAAGGTATAAAAAATGCAAGATATTCTTAACTAATTATAGTTATCTAAATAAGTGACAAGAAAAAAAAATTGTCTAATATTAATAGCACATAACCTAATACAAAAATATAATATCACGTAATATAAAATAAACGATGAAATTTATTACAAAAAATGTATATACTTACAAGATTTCATGGAGGGCCATTTTTCTATAGGGATGCGTTCATCCTTGAACTCTTGACCGCCGTAGGCTAAAAGCAATCTTATGGCCTCGCCCAGCGCCTTCACGGGAAAATAGTACAAAACCACCGGCATTTTAGGTGACTATAAGTGTAACAACAAATATGTATAGTAATACACAAGAATAATATGTACATCGTATATTTGTAATATAAGTGGTTTAATCTTATGGTATCTAAATATAAATTTGTCAGTAGCATTTGTGCACACAACAAAATTTAAAAACAAATATATATGTAAACCTTAAATGAAAGAGGAACATTTAAACAGAATCATTGATATCAAAATGTTTCATGTTTGGTGCAATGCTATGCTATTAAAAAAACTTCCTGAAGCTTGCGTATTGTCCAATTGAATTGTTTTGACCGGTGCCATTACTAATTTCAATATGAAGTTTTAATGTGCTCATTTTGTCTCGCGGAAACTTTAAACAATGTTATATTATTATACTCTTCAAATAAATAACTTACGTTTATTTCAGTAATAGTTAAAACTAGCAAAAAGACGACAGTTCACCGGGTAATGAATCGTCAACTGACCAGCTTCTGATTTCTGAAAGCTAATGCCTAATACCTGTTACTGAACACGGAAATACGGAGGCGGGCGAGGGAAGGAAGTGTGCACAGACTATGACGGATTAATATTCTTATATTATATGTCAAATCTGACATTTGTTTTTTTATTTCGTTGTAACATTTGTTATTAATAATAAAAATTAATAAAAAAATGTGTGTTAAAACTTATAATTATTCCTTTTTAACAGGGGCAGAGTTTGTTTAATCGAGACGACAACAAATTGAATATTGACAACTGACAACTGACAAGATATACTGTTTTAATTAGCCAGTACAGTCGTTATCATAGAGTGCACAAAAAAACTTAAAAAAGCGATAGTTTCAAATTCTTATTCATTTGTTGCTTATACTTTCAAACTAGTAACTTTATAGCTTTAACTTTTTATTATGAATAGTATAGGTACTTTTACCAAACATAGTTTTTCTTTATAAATATTTATCAAATTGTGGTTATTTATGAAATCTTTGTCTTATTTTAGGCGATTTTGGATACTGTTAACAAAAAAATCAAAATGACCCAAAGGTCTCAGAATGTATCAATTTCATGTTCCAAAGAAGCAGTGAATGGATGTGTAAGATATATACTTTGCCGCGAAGGTAGCAAAATACCCATAAAGAGGTCTGATATTATAAATCATGTCAGCGAAACCTGCAATGTTACAAAACAAAATGCTATTAATGTTTTTAATGCCGCTCAAAAGGAGTTAAAAAAGGTGAGTGGATAAATTTTCTAGAAATGTAAAATATCTTTATAACAAATCTTGATAATTCTATTCCTGTGAAATAAATATTTTTTTTACTAAATATTTATCAGGTTTATGGTTATAAAATTGTGGAATTAAAATTAAAAGATGCCATACAATGTATAATAGTCTTAGACAAACCAGAAAAATCTTTATTGTCTTCATCTACCAATCCTTACCATCGGAGACTGCTGATTGCAGCCCTAACACACATTTTTATGTCAAGTGGACCTGTCCCTGAAGGTGAGTGTCTGATAAATTTTTTGACAATTAAGTAATTATAAGCAATTATTATCAAAACAATATTTGCCATAGTTTTAAATTAATCAATAGGCACAATTTTTAATAGACCAATTTTCAGTTTAAGTGATGTCGTTCAACAATTACTTTAAGCAATATAATAAGAATAAGTGCAATAGTTAATGAGATCTAAGATTTTCGCGAGTATTCATTTAAATGAAACTAGTATTATTACAGTACACGGTTGCCCGTGATCACGGTTGTTGCAAAGTAACCGAAACGTTGGGATTATGTAGTTTTTAAATAATAAAATCCGCGTAGTAAATCCGAATAATACTAGTTTCATTTAAGTGCAATAGTTGCCTTTGAATCTTTCAAAAATATTAAATATATATCTCTGATAATTTTGATGTTTATCAAATTTAAAGAAAATTTATCAGTGAAGTAATTGAGATATTATAAATTATTATTGATTACTAGTTAGCCCAAAGTGCATTAATATCTGTAACAATTATAACTGTAGTAATTACCACAACATAACATTATGTAATTATTTTTTTTAACAAAATTTAGTAGCAATGTAGTTGAATTATACAGAAAATATTCTCGGGTTAAAAAATGTTGAATTTTTTTTTCAGTTGTACCAACTTAACATCATAATATAAACTGTAAGGAGTACTCATTTTTTTTATTAGACGTTAGCTAGTCGTTTTTGTCAACATATTTGCACTTAAGAGTAAACCATAGCTGAAATGAGTAAAAAACAGTAAAATACTATTTATGACCTGTGATATTTCTATTTTTACATATTTCCTGTCTGCGGAATTGGATACCAAAGATGATATGTGGAAATTCTTAGCAGAAGCATATGTCTTGGAAGAGAACGACTACAACCAAAGGAAAATTGTGACAAATGTGTTCACAAAGCAATTGTATTTGAATCATTACAAGGTAATTGAATTAGTATTTTTAATAATATGTATCATTTTTGGTAAAATGTGAATTTTATTAATTGTAATTCTATTAGACACTTCCGGAGCAATATAATATATTTGATTAATGTTTTTTTTTTCTCTAGGAAGGTGAGGGTGAATTAGCAAAACTTGTGTTTGACTGGGGACCCAGAGCACATATCGAACTACCAAAAATGTTTCTACTAAATAAAGTTGCCAGTGTATGTTTTTTTATTATTTTTTTACTGTGGATTTTGATACCAATATATTAACCAGCTTGCCACATTTAATTTCTGTTTCAGGCCCTGGAAAAAGATCCACAGCATTGGTCCGAACAATACAAAATAGCGGCCAGTGATAACAGTAATCAAGAAACAATTTAAATAGTTGTATTTTTGTTCTTGCAACATATAATAAATTGTTTTTTTTTATAATTTATAATGAACTAATCCTACCGTGTAGGAGATGAAAAGGTTTACCATCTATAGATGTACAGAAGATTTTTGGTCTTAATTTCATACTACCTACTCGTATCCAAACTCTAAATACATGGCTAACCTGCGGCTTTGCCCACTTATTATCATAATAAAATATGTCCATAATAGTTGACATATTAAATTTATAATATGAGATCTTCTTTATTAAGTGTAATTTGTTTTTCTAAAACGCCTTAATTATATCTTGACTATAACGTTTAATAACAAATAAATGATTGAAGGTGTTAGCAATTGTTATGACTATATTATTATTAATAATATGTGACTGGCAATAAATTTTCTTCAGTCGTAATATCCACAAACGTGATGCCTATAAACCGGCCGATCTTGAAGTACTGCACTTCACTATTGTAAAGAAACAGCTACCGTCTCCAGCTTTGAAAGTGGTAGTGATAATGCTGCGAGTATTATTTAGATATTTAGCTGCGTATTAGTAAAACTCCTGCCTTTACCTCGATATGCTCTGACGAACAGCCATTTAAAACTACTCGGAGGACCTCGGAAAGTAAGAAATTCAGGCAAAATGAGATCAATGAATATGAAATTTCGAGAGCTTCACCCTTACTAACACCAGATCATTAGTGGAAATCGGAGCACATTATAATATTAAGACAAGTTTCTAAAGCATTTTATTCTTATAGTCGGTAACGCCCTGGCAATTTCACTGAGTCTTCATGATCGACGGCTTACTTAGAACTTTTATCGATTGAGTGAGTTTTACTCAATTTTAAATCATCCAAGATGGATATGTACTGAAAATTCATGCCGCTTCTATTAGAGTCTGGACAAACCGCTATTTATGTTTTCCTACATCGTTTAACCTTATTTTTTTAACTCCTATCCACAGTACTATTTTTTTCACGACAAACGCATCCAAAAATTGTAAGAGCCATTAAAATCATTTTGTAGGCCGCCAAAGAATTAAATATATTTAAAAGACATTTTCATTATGGTTTAATTGAATAAATTTCTGTAACGTGAATTATTCAGTATTTTTTCATTAGAAGGTTGCATTTTTTTCAATTATTCTCTTCCATGTTTTTTTTAACTCGTAATTTATGTTTAAGGGTTCGGTTCCAAGTCCAATGTTGTACAATATTATATTAAATACTAAATATAATATGAAATATTTAATTTTAGTATCGTTATAATTTTTGGCAA
This sequence comes from Danaus plexippus, assembly GCF_018135715.1. Lineage (NCBI taxonomy): Eukaryota > Metazoa > Arthropoda > Insecta > Lepidoptera > Nymphalidae > Danaus > Danaus plexippus. Next base: position 1,154,458 of record NC_083548.1, on the reverse strand, counting down.
TGGTAACATGTGTTATTAAATTGCTGCCTATGGTTATTAAAGGTCGCAAAATTAATTCTGAGTATGTTTGTGTATAAAAAAATATTAACATATTAATTTAAATATTGTAAAACAAAACTCTAATGATATATAAACAATAAAAAATTATTTTATTAAGACTTCTTTAAAGGTTTTTATAATCTGTACTAGATATTTTTATATATACTGTGCTTTCTGTCCTGCCTGTGTTTCAATTTTGTTTTCGAGTCCAGGTTGTTCCGTGCGGTGCAACGGACAGCTGGAGATATTTTATAATACGTATATTTTATAATTTTTTTTTATAATATATTAAAATAGTGATTTTCGATCATGGCTCAACAGGTTGCAGTGCCGCCCAAGGAGCGATACATTCCTAATGGCCTTAAATTTGCCTTTGGTGGACTAGCCGGGTAAATGTATTTCTTTAACCTTGTACTTTAACTACTTTCAATGTCATTAATGTTAGTTGTTCTAAACATAAAAATTTTCGCTATGAATGAAATTTGAATAACCGCTGTAATAACAGATTAAAAGTAATAAGCTTGACCATTTTCATTTATTTTCTTATCGGTAAAAATAAGAAAAACTTATAAAATATTGCCAGTTATAATAACTTTGATATATTTAGTGGGACCTATTTATTTCTGTAGTTATTAGTTCCCTTGCACCTACATGTTAATTATTATCATTTGCGACCTCGATTTAATAGAATAACAATATGTTGTGATTATGTAATCGATCAAACAAATCTAACGAGTTTATTTTAAAGAATTTTCCATCCAATGTTTTATTTAGAAGTGTGGCTGGATAAACACACTTAAATATTTTAATCTATATGTATATTATGGATAAAAGTTATTTTATTACTTTGCACTTCTTTCACACTCTTCATCCAGCTTGCTAGTTATTAAGTTTTTAATATATTTTGTGTGATACTGAAAACTTGCAAGTACTTGTGCAGAAAAAACTGAGTTTCTGAAAAAAAAAAAAACACAATAACATATTGTTTATAATATGTTAGCCCCATCAATAGATCAATGAATGACTGTAATAAAAAGAAGAAGAACAAGTATATTAATAGTGTTAATTTCTTTTTAGAATGGCCGCTACTTGTGTTGTGCAGCCATTAGACTTAATAAAAACTAGAATGCAGTTGAGTGGTGGTGGTAAGACATCGTTTGCTGTGGCCGGGGAGATTGTTGCGAGGGAGGGCTTCTTTTCACTCTACACTGGACTCTCGGCAGGGCTTCTGAGACAGGCGACATATACAACCACACGCTTGGGGATATACAATTGGTTGTTTGATGCATACAAAGAGTAAGGAATCTATTTATTGTTTGTTAAGAAATTATGACTTATTTTGGCCGACTACACAGGAACGCTATCTACAGACACCACAAGTTTCCATTCAAACATACACTTTCCGGTTTTTTATTAAAGTGTTTGAAGAGATTTTTATAACATAGGTATGGATGAAAATGTAAACTGTACACTATTAGTTTAAAAGTGGAGACCGATGGTAAGGATAGAGTAGCTTAAAAAAACGTCAAGGTCACTGACCTCCAAAAAATCAACTTTATTATATCACATTTATATATAATCGTGAGTGTATAATCATTATGTATTCCGCTCCTGATACGATAATGAGATAAATAGATATACTAAATATATAAGGTGACGTTTAGTTGAAACGGCATCTCAAAATTACATTTGTATAACTTTTCCATTGGTTTCGTTATGTAAAAAGTGATGTACATTAGTGTTCATGATAACCCTTTATTTTCGCGGGTTGATAACAACACGAACATAAGTATGTAATATATAATTTATCTGTATTTTTAAATTATTAAAATTTACGAAACACAAGTCGGTACCACGCTAGTCACAGTAACCGGAGTGCTATTTGTAAATCTCATAGCGACATATGTATTCAAAACTCGTTACTGTCTTTGACGGAGCAAAATATTGATTAAGAAAGTTCCCAGTATGAAACAATGGCTACGTCTCAGCTATAAACATTGATTAATTATTAGAATTGAAATTTTTTTTTTGTCTAAAATAAATAATATTTTAAAATATAGTTAGAGAATAAGTTAATAGTTAGCTATGTAAAAATTGTTTAGTTACGACTGTTTTAGTGCTGCGGTTTTGAATGTCATATAATTGCGTTCGGCTTATAATGTTTGTTGAACAATATTGTTATCTGATAAGCCAACATTTAAATTACTACCACGGCAGTAACTACCACGGTACATCAACTACGTCAATTAAATACATGAACGAAATACTATATTGTTACTCATCATACATCATCTCTTGTATTCTCCCTAGCCTTAGATATGTCATTTTATCATAATCTGTTCAGACTTCACTGGTCGGGTCAGAATTCATTGTGTTTAATTTGTTTTGTAGACGCAATGAAGGAGCGGCCCCTGGTTTTGGTGTGAAGACGTTACTGGGAGTCGCCGCGGGATCTGTCGGCGCGTTCGTCGGTACCCCCGCCGAGGTGAGCGACCCATTCACTCATACAATCAGTTTTAGCATGGAATAACACTTATTCTTTAATGCTATAACTTTTTAAATTGATTTTATGGTTCCAGTCACACGGTGATCACCGCGCCCTATATATATAACATGTTTTCCAGGTGGCGTTGATAAGAATGACAGCTGACGGCAGGTTGCCAAAAGAGCAGCGGAGGAATTACAAGAATGTACTGGATGCACTCATGAGGCGAGTCACTACACACACGCGCACACACACACAGACACACACACACACAGATACACACACACACACACAGAACGAAGTAGGCCATTGATATAATAAGGAATATTAGGAATTAATACCTAGCCGTTATCAATATTAGTGACCTTGATTTGTGTCCAAAGTTCTCGTAATTATATATTAATTCATTTTTTTTTTAATATTTCGGCTTTCGTAATGACAGGTGTCGTGTTGTGAGTTTGATTGTGCGTGTGTGTGTAGGATAGTCCGCGAGGAGGGCTTGCTCAAGCTGTGGCGAGGAGCTTCGCCCACCGTCTCCAGGGCTATGGTGGTCAACGCGGCGCAGCTCAGCACGTACTCACAGGTACACATATATATACTTGGAAAAAAGATCAGAATTTACCTTTTTAAAAAAAATACATGCAATGCAATTTCGCTGTTAATTTATTAAATATAAACAAAACTAAAAACAACTTTGATTAATAACTTCCAACCCTATCGGTTGACACTTAGCGCGAAGAGAAATTTTTATTATAACACGAACGAAAGATTTAAACACACTCCAAAAAATCTACGATTGATTGATCTATCACACCGACAATATTCCTACAATATATATATAATTTACGACGCTACACCACAATGCAACTATACAACAATGGCTCGTCAAATAACAATAGTATTGAAAAATATGGAAATTAGAAATATATATATATATATATGAAAAAATAAAAATTTAACTCCTTACATAACGATACGTCTTGTGTCAGGCTCGCGAGGTGTTCGTGGGTCGCGTGCCGGAAGGGATTCTGCTTCACTTCTGCGCTTCCATGGTGTCTGGCCTTGTCACCACCATAGCCTCTATGCCCGTCGACATCATCAAGACACGGTACGGAACCCACCTCAGCTCAGCGCACACTGTTGATAAAGACAGTATGAAACCTGCTCGTGGTAGAATAATGTCTTACCCGCCGACTCGCTTCGGAGCAGTGTAGCGGTTAACGCTCTAAACTAATATCGAAGCGATAAACTTAAAAGAATTTTAACGACTCAATTATATACAAAAAACATGTTAATAATTTTATTAAATAGCTATAAGTACATAGTATATTATCTTAAATATATATAATTATTTCCCAGCATCCAAAACGCGGCCAAGGGTGAATCTCAGCTGGCTGTAGTGAGCAATCTCCTGAGGAACGAGGGTGTGTTCTCCCTGTGGAAGGGGTTCCTGCCGTACTACGCCCGGCTGGGGCCGCATACTGTGCTGACGTTCATCTTCCTTGAACAATTGAACGCTGCTTACTTCAAATACACTTAGACTTACCAGAACCTCAACGGCCTCCACACTGAACGATGTCTTCGGTGTCAGCTAGGAACTATGTGATAATAAAAAAATATTATAAGGAATACCTGTACGTTACTACATTATGAAACAGAACTAAAGTTAACTTGTTGGTTAATGAGGTTTGGTTATGTCAGACTTAACCGCCACAGAGACAACCTCTTTGTCAAACGTATGTAATTTGAAAAAAAAAAAAACAATTATTATCCTTCTGTTTGTAACATGTCACGTCATAGACAATTTATATAGTTTCTATGAATATATCCTTTGATGTATTTATATTTATATATTTTTTTCTATATGTAATCGATTAATTTTTAAGTTTTAACATACAAAATATCGGTTAAATAATTTAATTATTTTTTTAATGTTTTTTTTTTGTTATGGAAAAATTAAAAAAGGTTCCATTGATATCTATAAATCCTTGTTTAGGATAAGTTGTATTTTAAACGCGGGACATGTAATGTCCGCTATAACAATATTGTGTTCATATTTGTTTACATCTCAAAGATTTTTCCGCTTTTCAATGCTTTTTGTATTATTTTATGTATCTCAATAGTGAGTGCCAAATTTTGTTCCTTTGTTTGAGCGAAGTAGTTTTTTGGGCTTAACAGTGTCCAGTGTAAGCAGACAGTGATACCCGATCGTATATCTTTATATATTTTTGTTACCCGAAACATGAAGTATATTTTGTTTTTATTATTATTATTATTATTTTTTCAATGATTGATTATAAACGCACAAATTATTGAATTACAGTGAGCGCGTTGGTTGGACTTGCATTTTTTTTTTTTTAATATAATTTGTTGTAAAGTTGTTTTTTTTTTTACTGACAGAATGTATATTGTTGTTTCAGTGCGGAAACCGATATAAAATGCTATTTATATTTTTATAGAAACAGTTTACGTGACTAACTTAGATAAGCTATTTGTTAATAAAATTATTGTTGAAATTTTTTTTTTTTTTTGGTACTTTAATTTCTATTAAACCTCCTTCATGGATGTTATAAAAGTTAATAAAAACTATTTATAGTCTGTACCAAAGTTAGAGTGACCTGGCGTTTTAATGTGACATTGCCGCATACCTACGGGAGTTGAAATTATAGAAGTACGTATATTAATGTTTGTAGCTGCGTTTAATATCACAACCTCGACATGTTGTGGAAGCTGGCTGTGATGAAGGAAGTAAACGAGATAAAGCCTTTAAATTAAACATAAACAGATAGATTTTTCCATATTCTAACTTGTGCTGTATTTTATATGACAGAACTCTAACTATGATATAAGGAATAACTTGCATGATGTTTGTCTTTGGCCAACTGGCTGTTCATTCTAATTTTTTTATCGGAACTCTCAGTTAATTTCTTGTTAGTTATAAAAAGCTTAAGTCATATATATAAGGCTGTAAAATTAAAAGAGTATGATTAAAACAGTAGGTATCTTTTTTGGCCATTGATTTCTTCTTCCAGTTCGGTGGCTACAGTAATACTACATTCATTGGATCTTATCAAAGTGCGTCCCCAGCTGTCACCACGAACTGATGCCGTTCCTGAAATGACGTCTCTTATAACTCGATGTGGTTTTTGTTTATGTACAACGGACTGAGGATTGTGATGTACCGCCCTTAAAAAAGTCTTCCAAAGGTATACAAGGCTATTATCCAGTAGAAAAGACAATTGGGAGATTGCGTCTAAAACTTTTAAAAAGCTTCAACTGAGCTCATGACACCACTTTGAATTGTAGACAGCAACAGATAACCATCACTGTCATATGGTCTCGATAGGTGTAAGGGTTGGTCTGATGGCGCTGTTGTGCTGGTCTGGTGACGTAGACCTCGTCCGTCCGAAAGCCCGGGAGCCCTAAACTCCTACACCAGTGGAAGTGTTATATCGCTCTGCACGCTATACAATAGTGAGCCCCTATAGCAGTATACTGTAATAGGAGAGTTATTAAATTACCTTCAATATTGCTGAGTAAGCCGTTGTCGGACACACGGTTACAAGATTGATGTGTGGATACATCATCGGCCCGAGATTCCTTAAGGATCAATCAAAGGAAGCGTTGCTTAATATTTCGACCAAATAGATTTTATGCTGTCATTTCTCAATTAATAACCTACAATTTGATGTCATTTATAATTAAATTAATATTATGTAGGTGCTACTTTAGTAAAGTTAGCGATAATTTTTTTATCACAGATTGTGTGAGATCGCTGGATCAATATATAAGCGGCAAATGGTTCTTATTTGATTTTGTTGAATAACTTTTATACACTAATAAGAAAGAAGACACGACACCGCAGAATATGTGACAAGAAAAGCGTGTTTGTATTGCTTCGTAGCTTTGTGGCTTATTCCATATTATCAGCTACGTGAAGTTTAAATGATGACAATTAAATTTTATACTAGAATATTTCTAGTTGTGTGTGATTACTTTCTCAATCTGTTTCCATATAAGTAACAAAATTTAAAGAGTCCTTCTACTGGCAGATTTCCGATTCACATTTACGTTATTCAAGCAAGTTTCTTATTTTTTTTAGTGTCTTTGTTGATAGATCTCGGCCAAAAAAGTAACAGTTGTTTGATGGTATCTGCTTTTATTTGCAGACTTAAACAGCCAATTCCAGGTATCCAATGACGATCTTATCATTTAAATTAGTTACTTAATTGTATTTTCACTTTACTTAAGCAAGAAAACGAGATCTACAGATTTCCATAACAGAAAAAACATCACACATGAAAAGGACAATATAAGCGCAAAATTAATTACATATTTTTGCATAATTTTAACAGTTTTACTATGAAAGGAAAATGCAAATAAATGGTAATGTATTGAAATTGTAAAATTCATTTGAAATTATATGAAAATTTTGGAAACGCATTTTGGTTATTGTGTCATAAAATTCATAATTTATTCAACAATGGCAAGTAATATTTGGATTGAGGTAAAATATTATAGCCGTCTACGTAGAGAACTGACTCCGGGCAGTTGTAGGTCTTCAATTAGTTCCCACTGACATAGTTGTATGACAAACACTACGCGATTGTTGTTTGCATATATTTTGTCTGTTTCTTTGTATTTCCTTTAACTTGATTATCAAAAAAACGCTAACAGGATTATTCAAATTAGGCATCCGTAGATGTCTTAAACGATCACATTTCACGAAGTAATTTAGATAACGAAATGCACCTAAATGCGGTTCACTTTTGACAATTTTGTGTCCAAGTCGATAAGGAAGTCTCTCAGGATGTTCAACTTGTATCAACATATGAAACCTGGAGACGCTAAGGAACAGAAGGAAGCGGAAACGACCGGACATGACAGGTTTTATCAGGAACGTTCAAGATCCAGCTACAGGAAGAAGAAGAAACGAGCCTGTCGCAGAGCGCAGTCTGCAGCAGAGTTCGACCCTGCATCAGTGGCTGCTGCAAATAAGAGAGATGCGTTCAGACTACGCTCTGTGTCCACAGATAAAGAGGAAAGTGAAGGTAAGTCTGTGTGGATCGAGCCTAAGAAGACGTCTTCACTTCTCAGAACAGCTTTTTCTTATGACAGAACATTTTTTTAAATTAGCTTTGACGAGTATGTCGTTATTTTTCTGGTGATAGTGTGATGATGTCCGCTAATTACATATTAATGATTAATTCATTGCTATTTTATTTATTACTCTAATTGCTATCAGACTGCAGATGCTATTAATGCTATCTAAATATTATGAGGAAACAAATTAACACAAGGTATCACATTAAACTCGATAAACACGTAACATATCAACATTCACAGGTATAATAACATAATTTTATGTTAAAGCAATGATAGTCGAGGGTTATTTCTTTTCCCCAGAGGAAATATCCGAGCGAGCCCCATTAGTTGCCCAGAAGATAGATTTCTTAGCAAAATTTCTCTTCAACAAATCATTGATGGGTTCTGGTTCAGGAAAGTCCTCGCCTTCGGAAGCCACTTCTTCACCAAGGTATAAAAATCATTATATACAGCGTTTTTAACAACAACAGACCGGCTTTTCACCAGATTATATCTAAATTACAGCGTTTTGTATCTTGGAAATGACTTGAATGTAGGATGAAGCCATACATAAGTCGTTGGGGCGGAAAGGAAGACAGGATTTCCAGCCCTCCCACTTGTTAAACGCTAATTTCTATTAATCTCTTATTTACTCCATAAAATGGTTGCAGTCTGTGGAGTACATTCTCGTCTATTTTGTCTAGTATATATCAAATATGGTATATCCAAATATCTGGCATTCGATGCAATTAAAAATAATGTAATATATATTTTCGATCATGCTAGATACTTACATCGAGGGACTACTAATAAAAAATTAAAATTCTATGTGCAACATACCAATGGATGACAGTAAGCCGTTTAGTGTTTACAAACGACCTAACACGTTAACCCTTAGTATTATGCAATATCCAAAAAAAAATATTTATCCTTCCGTAATTACTCTTAAAAATGTATTTAATTTGAGTTCTGCAATAGTTATTTCTTTGCTGATGTTTTTGTGACTGTTTTAAAATAAAATGTCATAATACTCTCAGAGTTGCTGAGCGATCAATGGAGAGTTCCGTTGCTTTGGCGATTTGCAATGAATATTTAGCACACACTCCGAGGTAAGCGTTAGTTTTATAGTCAATTGTAAAATTTATTTATTTGTTTGTATTTTTTATGAGACAATTCTTGGACTTGGAAACATGATCGAATTAAAATTTTGTGCAGAAACAATAGTTTAATGAAGAACAGTGTTCAAGTTTTGTTATAATTCATGTTGTAACAGATACAGCATGATGTCGCCGCTGGGTCAGATCGGCTCTCGTCCCAACAAGCACTGGTTCGCCATACATGACAACTCGATCAAGACTGAGCGACTGCTCATTCTTGTAAGTTGACAAATAATGACGAACAGTTTAGCTTAATCGCTAGTCGTATTTTCTGCATTACTCTTCAATTCTTTGTCCCATTTTTTTGCATATTTTTGATCTCTATAAAATTAATCTTTTTATTGCAGTTGGCTCATTATTTTCCACAATGAGCTATTTCTTGCGTGTTTTACGTCACTCGTCCTTCCAGATGCCGTTGTCTAGTAGGTGTTCTATAGAACCCAGTGACCGTTCCCGCGAGCTGATGAAGGAGCTGTTCCGAGCACTCCATCACCCCTACATCTGCCCGGTGCTCGACCTGGAGATGTGCAGCGGACACGCCATCGCCGTCCTGCCATACAACTCCAGAGGCAGTCTCAAGGACGTCATCTATAAAGTACGTAAAATTTCATTAATTAATGTTCAGACAATATTTATAAAGAAATTATCTTTTATCTGAACAATATAATATAAAACATTCCAGTTAAATTGAGTGAAATTTTTAATATTTGAAGTGTTTGTTGATTATATACAAAAATTACGTTTATACCGAACTGTTTTGCTTGAAACTGGCTCGCTAACTAGATGAAAATTATTACTAGGTTAAAAAAAAAACGTATGCCTATATATTTTCTCGATCGATAATTTTAAGGTTCCAAAAGGAATGTTGTTAAAAATTGAAAAATATAGAGTTCAATATTGAATCTGATTATTATAAATAATTATATATCAGAGTACATGGAGCGACGAGTACTGTCGTAAGTACAATTCGTCCGGGGCCGGGTTACCGCCGACACAAGTGGCGCGTTTCGGGAGACAGATGTTGGAAGGATTACTGTTCCTCAAGGAGAAGGGATTCCCACCCTTCAGACATCTCCACACCGGCAACGTTGTGGTACAAAACGGCGTAGCGCGGTTGGTATAACTTACCGGGGCTGCCATAAACTTGAACTTTTTCTACTTTTTAATGTCATTTCTGTTATTTATATTATTTCCAGTAGGAAAAATTTGGAAGTTCTATTTGTTCTTGCAGATTATCATTGTCTCTCATTTTGACTAGTTGGTGTTTCGTACTCTGTATATATTTGTGAATATTTTTAGACGCAATAATACTAAATAATATAATACATTTTAGAATCAATAAATTTGAACATTATGTCCAGCTCCGGGAACTTTTATAATCGTATCGCAAACAAACTTTTATAGTTTCTCTCGTATTATTTATAATTTACATAAAGATTATCTGCATTTTTGTAGCCGTTGTGTAATCTCTGTAGTAAATTTTTTAGTATATGCGGTATAGAGAACACATTGATCGGCGCTCCGCCCCGGCAAGCCATCCGCTCTCTCCCCCTGGAACACGTGGAGTCCCTCGCTCTGGGACACGTCCTGTTTGAGATGTGCGCAGCGGATACCGACCTCGCCCTGATAACAGACCTGCCGGCCGTGTATTCACAGGTGAGGAGAGGAGATAGAGTTAGAAATGCAGTAGTGAAAAAATCTATACGACTTTTATGTAGTGAAAACAACTTTGTTCCATAGGTCATATCTAATAGAATAGCTTAATGGAGAAAAAGTAATAATAGAAGCGTAGAAGGAAAAAATAAATCAATTCAAAGAGATTTATTGTTATGAACAGTGTTTGATCTTGTGAAATTTAACTAAAATATAAATATATTTTTATATGACGATAGAGTTCGGAATCCAATAAATTGTATACTATGTATTTTCTCATCTTATAAAACGTGTGCCAAGTTAATCACATTGAAAATATTTTTATAATTGTCGTAAAAGCATAGAGTTTGGATTTTTTTTAAATCTCAATCGTTACTTGTAAAATTCAAGGTTTGTTTATTTATTTTTATTCTTAGATATGTAGAAAAGATATTTAGAAAAGGTAAAGTCTAGAAAGACTGTCTTTATTCAAATATCAAAAACCATTATTAATAACTATTACAATACTAAAGTTATTATTATTGGCTTTTTAAACTTTTCAAGAAAAGTATTTATGTGTATTGTCAAGGACTTTTTTCTAAAAAAAATGTCAGGAAAGTAGATTATATTATAAAAGGAAGTCAACAAATTGTCCAAAAAAAACTTAAAACTTTGAATTAAAAATTTTCAAGAAATAAATGTCATGATAATTTTGTCCAAAAATTACTTTCTTACATTCCCGACGTTATTTACAAAATTCTGAAATTGCATATTGTTTTTTGAACCTAGTAGACATAGAGTGTGGATTTCACCAGGTCGTGGACATCATTGAACTGATATTCAGCGCTCGTCCTCCGAGCCTGCATGAGCTGCTGCTGTGTGAATTGTTTCGGAAGATAGACCTGAGAGAAATGAAAGGATCTTGTTTGCCCGTGAGCTTTTCTCAATCTATAATAAGTTTTCTAGTGTTATAACAATGCATTCTTAGACGACATTCTTGTTCGAAACGTCTGAAAACTTTTCCTTATAAAAGTTATAAATTTCTATCATGTTATTGATATATATTTTTGTAGAACTTCAGTCAGCGTTTATCTCACTCGTGCCTGTCTTTGTTGGGCGAGGTGTCTCGTCGTCAGAGTGTTGGCGCGACTTGTTCTACTCCTTGCTCCAGTCGTGGCATGACTCCCGGTTCGCCGTCGCCCGCCACACCACCCTCTCGTAGGTGGGCGTCTTATTTTTTTATGTACACTATCTATACTACAGATAAAGCATTCGCTCGACGTATTTTAACTTACTGTCAATTTAAATACATTTTCATTGGCTTTATAAATGTAGTTACATATGTTTTAAGATTAATGAATTAAATCTATTAATTATGTTGCTTAAGAAATTTAACTACAATTGTTGGTAATACAAGCTTCTATAAAAATGTATTACGTTTCAGGAGGTACCTCTTCCTAGATCAGGACTACACCGAAGAATGGCAACACTGAAACTTAAAAATTATCCTATATATCCTATTTTCTGAGAATTTTGTAATTCTATTTCTGTGAACAATAAAATAGTGATGTATGAAATGTTTATTTTACTTTATTAAGACACTGTTTCTCCTTGATTAATATGAATTAACAATTTGATCACCTCACAGTAATTGTATGCTCTGAGACAGCATAGTTAAAGACGATGACATTTACATGTCTGTTTACGACTAAGTACAATAAATATGCAAGACTAAATATATTGTTGATAACGGATACAAGTAAGGCTTTCTTTTAATGTTATAACTTGTGATACTATGAGACTAACGATTGCATACAATGTGGTTTTAGCTTGTCCATGGCAAAGACTATTAATTTTGTCTAGCGTAGCTCACTTCTAAGTCAGTATCATAATGATTACCCGAGGGCTGATGCAGTTGGCTTATGCAGCTTCTTATTTGGGTCGAATATGAAGGTTGTCTTTGAACCAAAGGCTCAGTGCTGTCACCGGCGCTGTTAATGATGCATATCAACGATAAGTTGCAATTCATTGCTGTGAAAATCACAGTAAAGGTGACGCTTTTTATGCTGACCGAACAAAGATTACCCGACATTAAATAGAAGAGAGAATAATAAGACTCCCTTTTAAACAGCCTTCCTTGGACTGGATCCTCGAATGGGATACATCAAAATTAATTGTGTTAGTCCCCCAAGGAGACAAATTTGCGACTTTATTGCTATAAAACATTTTCTGTAGTTCCAAAATTCTAGAACATTCCAAAAATGTCACAATGTATACTAGTGGTCCCTTGTACCAAGTACGTCCACTTTACTCTGTAAAAACGTTAGCTCACTCTACTTGCTCTATCGTCTGTGTAATTGGAAATGTCCAAATGAATTATTTGACATGGCGCCATCGTCTTTTTTTTACCGCAGCACTCTTCATCGTGGATTTGGATGTCATCAATATTTTCTAGATGTTTTTAATTAAAGAACAGTACGTGGGACCCGGTTCCTTTTTTTTTATAGTCGAATGTGAAGTTTTTTCACAATTTATCACTAGATTGGCTGTTTGCTCTTCTTCATTTTAGCATAAAAAATGTTACCGTTTTTTTACCTACTTTCTAAGTTAATAACTGGAAAATATTATGCAGAAACAAAAATAGATAACAAAAGAAATGAAAGGTTTCCATGCTGTCAATGTTTTATACACAATATAAACTATTTGGTCCTCATATTTCGAGATATACTTTTAAAATTTTTGAATCATAAATATCATCACAACTTTTCAATTTATTTAATAAATTCTATATTTAATAATTATTACCAAAACAAGCTGCAAAACTTTTTTAAACTGTAAAAAAGTTTTTTGCAAAATAGTTCAATTAATCGTAGACATTTCTCTAAACTTATATAACAGCATAACGTAGTAAAAATATTTCGAACTTTTGAGGAGCAGCTTCCAAATATACGGGTACAAAAAAAGCTGGCACAAATCGGGAAAGTAATAATAAAATTGACTTATTGACAACCATCAAATACAAAAATGGTTATTTAAAAGAACATGTTTTTAAATAGTCCGAATAAACTGAAAAATAATCCATAACATCCAACCATTTGAACAAAAATAACAATGGGCGGCGAAGAAAAAAAACCAGCGAGGAAGCCCATGCCGGGCTGGCTGAATTTTGTTTTCGGAGGTCTTAGTGGGTAAGTTGGATTGCTATTGATTGTGACGATCTCGCACTATACTGGACTGGTTAAAGGACAATCTTCTCCACAGCATGATGGGTATATGCGTGGTCCAACCGGCAGATTTGGTTAAGACCAGGATGCAGCTCGCCGGTCCCAGGGGAAACCCGAGCGTATTGGCGACGGTCAGTAATATCCTCAAGAAGGAAGGTATCACGGGTTTCTACACCGGTCTCTCAGCGGCTCTCTTCAGACAGGCCACCTACACTACCGGAAGACTGGGATGCTATAATGGGATTTCAAATTATTACACAACGTGAGAATTTTACTTGCAGGTTTTCAATTTCCTAGTCGCTAATATAATCTTTTAACCCACTGTTGCTCGTCTTAGTAGAAATATTTAAATTTAAACATTATAAAATAATGTAGTTATTGTGAAGTAGCAGATAATCTTACGATCTTTCGTAACATGCAAGTGTTGTTTTGTTTAGGGTTATATTTTATAAAATACTTCAGGGTGGGTCCTTAAATTACGAAAATCCTGAATAATGGTCAGCAGATCACCTGCGATAGCTGGAAGTAGTTTAATTCCTGCGAAGTTATTCGATGCCAAATAATAAAATAAATAATGCATGTCCTGTCAGTCTTTACAGAGTTATGTTTATAGCGCTTATGGGGTACCGAGTTTTCCGGTGAAACTCGTAATTGGCATGATCGCGGGCGGCATCGGCGCCTTCATCGGGACCCCGGCAGAGGTCGCGCTGATCCGCATGACTGCTGACGGCCGTCTCCCGCCGGAACAGCGACGGAACTACAAGAACGTGTTCAACGCTCTTGCTAGGTAATGGTTTAGTTTTAATAAAAAATGTATTGCTTGTTACAAAGACGAATATTTAAAAGTATTGATTTCGTCTGGGGTAGCTGTTACTTGTGTTATTACCGGACTGGACATATCATAACATAATAACAACTATATTTAAGTTCCAATGATCAATTCTTTCTTGTTATTGATTGTGAATTGTGTGGACAAGACGTAGTGGACTTGCTTTTTTCTTTATTCATAATTTATACACATGTTGGATTGAAAGTTCTGTCGTATTTAAAAGGGCCAGAAAAATTCTTTGAAAATATAAAAAAAAAATCTGGTTAGTGACTCGATAGGATTTTTTTGTTTTTTCAGCTGATGTTTAATATAAAAAGAGTTCTTTTTTAAAATGAAAAACATGCCATTAGATAAAGTACATTTTGTGTAAATTTCAAAAAGGAAACAACGCATCATTGCTTATGCATCTGGAAAAGACATTGTTGATTTTCGAACGCCATAAAAATGGTTAAGTAAATTTCTTTCCGGTTTCCTAAGCCTGCTAAATAATCCACATGCAACAAGTCGAAAAATAGCAGGACAATTTTTAATTCATAATACAACTCTCCGATCACATTAAATCTCTTGTATTTGTGTTCAAGAAAACGTTTGGGTTCCACATGAATTAACGGAACACAATTGTCTTAATGAGTTCATTACAGTTGAATAGATACAATGTGGAGTTGTGCTTGGACAAGCTAGTTACTTGGGATGAAAGGTGGTTTCTTTACGAGAATATTGAGATAAGAAATGTTATAGCACACGAGGAGCATCATCAGCAACAGTTTCAAAATAAAATATCCATTAAGGAAAAGTACTGCTTTGCTTTAGTGGGAAAGGAAAGGCCCAGTACACGACCACTCGCTGAAACGGGAAACGTTAACGTGGACCTGTAGTGCAGTAGTCCGTTGGATGCACCTATTAAAGAAAGGCTTGCTTTATAGTGTAGAAAAGGAATAAGTGTAACGCCACGATAATGCTTGACCGCATGCACGAGGGTGGCAGCAAGAATTTAATTCCTTAGGAAGTTGCTTCCATAGTCACCTTCCATATTCATGTGGCATTGCACCATCTGATTATTTCCTACAAAATTATTTAACAAAGGCGGCTGTTGACTATTTTAACTCCCAAGGATGGGAATTATTACAAAACAGGAATTCACGGGCTACCTGAGATATGGCTATAGATGGAACAAATGAAGGGACATTAATCATATATATTTATGTTTATATATATACATATATAACAACAAATTCATGTTTTAATCAATAGTGTCAAATATTTTCCTCAAAATACGACAGAATTTTCTCTAAAACCCCTAATATAAGAGTATCAAACATGTCTTTCCCTAATGAACTAGAATCTCAAGAGAGGAAGGTCCTGCTATGATGTTCCGGGGCGCTACAGCTACCGTCACGAGGGCCATGGTGGTGAACGCGGCGCAACTCAGCACCTACGCGCAGGTCTCAGTACATTTCAAACAAATTCAACGTGTCACTAAACAAATATAGATTGTTAACGTAATCCTTACGGTAACGGATTTGTCATCATGTTGTTTTACAAAGTTACAAAGATTATGATTGTAGCGAAACATTATTAAACAAGTTCTCTAGAACGTATAATGACATAAAACCTATAGATATAAATTTAATTTTAGCGGTTGTCTTTTCTAGAAACCTGGATCTCATCCAAAAGAAATGGGATATTTTCAAATTATATCATATTATTTAGAAAACCACGAATGTTGCTTTTCCTTGACAGACTTAAGCCTTGCCAATATAACGCAGACGATGATCCAGTTATCAGCTAGTATCATTAGAAATAGCAATCTTCAATTACATTAACAACGCATCCAAATACTACTCTTTCGTTGGAATCATGTTGAATCAAATAAAATGTGTATGATATCGTCATCAGGCCAGGGAGATGTTGTTACCTCAACTGGGGGATGGCATCGTTCTTCACTTTATGGCGTCCCTGATATCTGGTTTGGTCACGACTTTCGCATCCTTGCCCGTGGACATTGTTAAGACAAGGTAATCCTATAACATTTTTTCTTTATAATAAGAAATTTGGTTAACAGTTAAAAGTTATGTCTTTTTAACAATATCTTTCTTTATGAGAATTCTTATATGCGAAATTATTCTCACAGAGTACAAAACTCAGCAAAAGGAACCAGTCAAGTAAGTGTCTTAATGAGCGTTATAAAAAACGAAGGAGTATTTGCACTGTGGAAGGGCTTCATACCAACGTATGCGAAAATCGGACCACTGACAATCCTCATTTTTATATTCTTGGAACAATTGAACAGTCTTTACTACAAGTACCAGGAACAATAAACTCCCAACTAAAAATAATATTCCTAAAAAATCCAACTAAAATGAGGAATGCATAGTTCTTTACTCATAAGCCAGGAGATTTCTACCTCGAACCAGAACCATAACTCCGTGTCCGGGCAGCTGATGATGTTTGTTTAATAGATCTCATTCTTTGCGAGTCATGTGCTAGACGGTCAATGCAAAAAAAAAATGCAGGTTTCAAAGACCCAAAAGAACTATTATGGCAACTGATGTATAATCTGTAATTACTTTATTTGCTGCGACCCTGATTTGTCTGTTATTGTGAGTTATAAGGAAAGTATAACAACAAACATAATTTTTTTTATAACGGGGGAATGATCGAGGTATTAAAACATGAATTCTTTGATCTAAATTCCACCGTAAAGTATTTTGGATATACTTGAAAATAAGCATAATAATGGACGCAAAACTAAGAAAGTAGACAAAAGTCCTAGCAATATTGTCAACTGTATTATTAAAAATGAAATGTTTCGTATAGCTGTTATACCTTCGTGTATTAAATTTAATGGTAGTCATTTTGTAACCTTACACTTAACATGTTACTCGTTTATTAATTACATGAGCCATTCAGTTTAATGGAGCGTTTAGTCGTTATGGATGTTATTTTTAGGACACCTTTTTAATTACTTTGGGTATTTGGAGTGTACATTCAATGCTTCGGAGGCTGTGTATAATGATTATCACGTTATCATACAAAACGACCAAGTTTAGAGATATAAAGGTTTTGTCATTGCCGTCTGTTAATCCCGCTGTTATTGATGGAATATAAAAGACACAAAGAACACGTATAGTGAAGAATGTGGTAAAACAATTAATAGTAATTTATATAAAACACGTTATTTCCGAGTCGCATGAAATAGTTTTAACCGCCAACGATAGACGGAATCTTTAAATGTCTTCAAACATGGCGGTACTGCTAAGTATTAGCTACATGGAAGTGACGTTTTTGACATTTGCATGACACATTCATCCATTTAAAATGTTTTACACAAAGCATGCCTTTGAACTCGCATTCAATAAAGCACTGCCTAATTAAAATTGTCTTTTATTTTTTATTTACAATATATATTAAAATTAAAATAAAACAAAAATTTTATCAAAACTTTATTTAAATTCACACAGCCCCATTATGATATACATTTTGATTTAAATATAATATTACAATAGTTATTATCAAACTCGTTAGCTCTTTGAAACGTAGTAATTTGATAAAAAAAATTGATATTAGCTAAATCTATCTTAGTCACCGAAGGAGATCTTAAATTAACAGCCATTTTCCATTACGAAAACTATTAACAAAAAAAAAAAAACAAACATTAAGTTTTTAAACGAAAAGTTGAAATTAATATAGCTATAGATTGTTTTTTTTATATAAAAACATTCTACACCACACGATAGGTTAATCTTTGATTAAATATATTAAAATTAATTGGTAATATTTTGAACTCTAAAACAATCACCTATAATAACTACGTATTAAATCTGGATTGGCATCTCATTATATTTATGATTTACACTATCACTAGTCATCCATACGCGACCTCCTCGACAATGGTCTCCCAGGAATCTGTGGATTCCGTGTCCCAGGAGTCTTCTTCCTCGGCGTTATCATCATAATACGCTAACTGGAAAAAATACAACACTAAATATCATAAAATAATATAATATACAATGGTCTATTATATAATTACATGGTTTTAATTTCGCTATATTAAGATTCCTACAGATAAACAAATTGAAACAAATACATAACACACAAACATTACGCATCTCTACACACGCACACACTTAAGAGCACAGATAATATAATAATAAACATCTGTACACCTCACTCTCCCTCAGTCTGTGTACTGTGTGAACTCTTATCTGGAACATCCAGGCCTGTCCCAGTAACGCCGCTGTACCTCCCAGCAGCAGCGGCATGCTGTATCTGGACTTCCAAGCCAGGCTCATCAGGAAGAGGAACAGACTTTTCCGACCGGACATTACACAACTGGAAACATTCCATTCCAGTTAAACATCGGAAATCAAAAATGGAACATGATTCTCAATGGTCCGTTAAAATTTAAAAATTTCTTTGTCTTATTATATAAATTCTATAGTTTGTTTTCATAAGCCACGAGTTTGGTTGACAGATATAGGAACTTTTTTCAAAACTTACTTTTAAATAATTCTATTTAATAAGCTACCATGTCATATATATCACATTATTTATATACGGAAGATGTATTTTATATTCAATCGATATTAGGACAAATATTCATTCAACGTGTAAGAGCTTGAAGTATTGAGTCTGATGAGAAATCACAAATTATATTCAGGTCATATAAGCATTTACTCTGTCATTGTTATAAAAACTACAGAACAATTAATACTCTGTGCTTGAAACTATTCAATGGTTTAAATATGATGTAACATTATGAATTGGGTACGGAGATAATATTGTATCAAAAATTACATCTCAACACACGTTACTAAGTTGCTTCATGTTATGTAACAATAGATAAGGAGGTCGGGGTTAAAAAACAAGTTATGAATGTAACTCATAAAAATAAAACGGGTCAAATTGAAAACACAATACAAATTCAATGCATTTATTATATATATGAATTGCATTCATAAATTACATGAAACATGGAATGTAGATATAAATGCTAGAGAGAGCTACATTAACAATATGCATCGGTTAAGCAAGCGGCTAACTTGGATCAAAGCTGAATCTGAGAGAAGGAGTATTAGCTTATTCGTCATCGAAGTAGTCGATGTGTTCCCCGGGACTGAACTTTCCTGCTAGCAGAACCTTGATACATTTTTTAGCTGTTATCTCAGGTGTCAGCAATGTTCCCTGGTTCTTGAATGATGTGAACACATCTCGGAGGTTTTCATTAACAGCTTCTTGAAGAACAAAATCTATCATGGCAGTTTCGACGGGGCCGGGGGAATAGTTCAAGACCCTAATGTGCCGTTTCTCTTCAGCGAGTACTCGGAAGTACATTTCCCTTGCGGCCTTCCCGCTGCAGTAGTAAGCCATGCCGCCCATTGGCTTGATGGCACACAGTGATGTGATGTTGACAATGATAACCCTATCCTCCACCTCTTCAAATATTTTAAGGAGCTGTGTGTTAAGTGATATTACTTTGAACACATTCAAATCATAGTATCCTCTCAGTTCCTCGATATTTTCCATTCGAGTCGTCTCCACAGCCAAGTTACCAAGTGAGCCAACGTTATGGAATATTATGCAGTTGGCAAAATCGGTAACCTTCTGTCCACCCAGAGCTTGCATGATAACATCAGTCATTTCTTTCTCTGATGCTATCGACAGATCTATAGAGTTAATGAGAACTTTCAATCCATCATTTTCACAGAGGCTGGCTGTAGTCGCAAGTTGCTGTTTATTGCGAGCCAGTAGCACCATGACAGATTTTGGTTTCAGGCATTTCGATACTTCGATGGCTAGAGCCCTACCTATTCCCTGAGATGCGCCGGACACGACGCAGAAAGATGGCCCAGATAAATCAATGTTAGTAGATGCGGCCATAGTTACTTACAAGCTCTAATAATATTAGTCCTCCAGAAGTTTCTCAGATTCTGTGTCTCCGACCACCGGTTCCAGGTCGCAGCCCTCACGCATCAATCGCTCGATGCAGTCAGCTCGGTATGCGGCGAGATTTTCCACCACTTTGTTCTTTTTTCTCAAGGCCTGCAGTTTCCGCTCTACAGAATAAACATATTTTCATATTAGGCCTGTACAGTGTTAGAATATTTAATTTAAAAACAAAATAAGTCTTAACTTATACGTAGTTAATAAAAAAACTTTAAAAAGCAGTTTACCTTGACACAAATATTTTGTAATATATGTATGTAATAAGAATTATATAGCAATAAAAATATTCAAAAATAATAATGATTAAGGTAGTTGATATTTAATATTTTATATATTAATCTTAGCAACCAACCCAACACTGCGAGATACTCCTCCGAGTCTTCTAACTTATCAAATGGTTTTTCTGGTTTAAAGTTATCTTCGAAAGATGACGCAACTGTCGTACTTATTGTTTCACAGCCCCAGGGATCCATCAAACCTAATAAATCATAATAATGAGTTACATCGGTTAGTTCTGTATAATGATATCATTATTTGTTTATTTACTTAGCTAAAAGATCATAGCGTATGCCATGTTTTTATGATCGTAATTAAAACTGTGTCAGCATTTCACTCCTTTATCATTTTATAATAAGTACTCACCCGAAGGTCAAATAATGAGAATTATTAGATTTTAAAGTGGTGGGAATAATTAGAAATAAAAAAAAGTACGGCTTTAAAGATATTGACAAATTTGACAAACTATTTTTGACCTGAAGTTTTACAGATAAAATATATACAATCGGATACACGTCAGACAGTGTCAAACGTAGTATTATAGAGTACCAATAAAAATATTACAATATTGTATGTATTAAATTCAAGATTATATAATATACTAGACTACAACGATATCTAAGATTTTTGCATGTGCTCATTTAAATGAAGCTGAAACTTAATAAATTTGATTTTTTTATTATTTCTAATTACGTAATTCCGACGATTCGGTTCCTTTATAGCTACCGTGATCACGGGCAAACGAGATGGAAGTTTTTTGTGATGAACCGTAGTTTCATATATTTTATAAATTGTTCAATATATAAAAACGTTGACATTGGCGAAATAATGCAGTATAAATAAAAGCATATTTAAAAAAAATATTAATTGCATATAAAAAAAGCCTTAAAAAAATTTTGGGGGAATTTAGGGGCCTGTGCAATATTTGCCTAATAAGAAGATATGTACTATCCTTTAATTTTAATTTGTTTTTTTAATATAATTAGGACCCATAAAATAAATAATTTTTAGAAGTTTTTAGCTTCAAATCTCATATTAAGCTTGTGAATGCATTATGTACTAAGGTAACTAGACAAAATATAACTTTAACGATTTTTAAAATCCTTTTTTCTACCATTTTACAGGATGTGGCAGAAGATTTCAGAGATTCATTAAAAGTCCTACAAATATAATACAACAAGGAATATTTAACAACACACATACAAATATCTAGGATTTAAAAAATCATTATCCACACATACACGTTTAGAAATATCCAATGAAGTGTCGTATTTCATAAGATGAACTTCGCAAGCACATTTGCCGTGAAATAACGAACTTTTCTTGGTGGAACTCTTTTTTCAAATTGGTGAAACTATAAGCATTTTTATTATTATACAATTTTATGAAAAAACTATTTTTCAGCCATTAAATGTCACCTCTGCGTGAAGTTTTTTCCTATAAATATATTATTCAAGAGAGCAAATGGGTCATTATATTGTGAAACATGTTGTGCCTTTTTAAATCCTGAAGTACCTGCCTTTATAGTATAAGTTTCAATATCTTGCAATTACTTAAAGACAAATCTTGCTTTATTGTCGTGTATCCGAACTTTCTAAAATGTTTCTTCCTTGACAACTCCCAAAGAAATTTCTAAGAGCCCAAAATACATAACTCTTATGATGTTAGATTCCCTAAACTTATAAATCTGTAATTTTTAAGAATATGACCAATTTTTTCATAATTTTATACATTATATTAATTATACAAATCTTACACTATAGAGTCAGGAAACGATCTATAGCTAATAAATCCGCGTTGCGCTTCTGTGCTCGAAGTAAAAGACATTTGAGACATTTTTAAAACGTACATCTTTTTATCTCGTCTTGAAGACATGACTCTATAGTCAGCAATAACTCTATAATACATAAATTGTAGACGTATACATTAGAGTAATATATTAAAAACCAAAAACTATATATCGATGCCAGTTAGGTACTTTAAAAGTTTAATTTGTTTATGATATTTTACGACGTTTTGTCACCTTCAGTGTTATGGTCTGGTACCGTTGCCCGCTTCCTACTAAAAGTTCCCATACATGAGGGATTAAATTTTGTTCTACCTTTATACCTACTTTGACTTGTAGATAACTAAAATAAGTTATTTAATCTAAAAAAGAAAGATAACATTATAAAGTATTTTATACTATATAAGGTTAAAATCTATACATGGTAATTGGTTTAATTAGATTCTTAACTCTCCTGGTAATAAAGACACGTACAACTATAGTTATAATATATACAGTTATTTCAATCGTACTATTCTATCCTATATTTTAATTAAAATCTTATTTTTCTACAATTTTTCGTTTTTATTTTTGATCAATCACATCCATTACTTATTCCATTGCAGCGGAGTTTTTGAGTGATCAGGTCCTAAACGAAGATTAATAAAGAAAAATATGTTATCTTTTAAAAACTGTTCTGAAGAGTTCTGAGAGGCAAGGTTGCAAAGAATTTGTTGAGAACTCTAATGAAGACGTAGAAGAGAAAGAATTAGAAAATAAAAGTCTCCTTTTAACAGAATATATGTACGCTCTTTCTAGAAATTAAAACAATTTTTTTTTTTATAACAAATAAAATAAATCAAGAGCGGTTACTAGATTCTCAAAAATATAGACTTTGAAGATGTAATTCATGATTTTACTGACTTTAAACCTAGAACGGTGAAATTTCAGTCAGTTGAAATCAAATACAGTGATTTCTGACCGTAACGGCACAATAATTAATTAAAGTGCCTATAACAGGTGAAAGACATCCCTACGGAAGTAGAGTTACTCAAGGCTTGAGGGTTGTAATTGTATCGTAATGTGAGGAAAAGCTAAGGTGCCTGTGATTATTATTATTAAATATTTCTCTTTTGAGTAATTGCTATATTTTTTTGGAAGGATGCTTTTAATAATATGTTATTACATTTACTATTTACATAGTTATATTTTTGTCATTTGACGCTGTTTTAAAAATTATGTTGCTTTTTTTACAATATACTGTACAAGAAATTGAAAAAAAAATATCAACAAGTGATATATATTAATCCAGTGATGAAATTAAAGATTATTTAAATCGTGAAGAAACTACCTTAAAATGATGAAGGCGCTGTTCAAAAGCGTAGATGAACTATTCAAAAAAATTGTGTTAATTAACCTCTATAGTCCACGGTACTGATGATCAGATCGCATTGATTAAGTACAGCAGAATATCTACACGAGCAGCTCGTGGATTAGCTCTACAAAGCGATATTTTGACTTATTAGGGTTGTCTTATAAGTTATATGTCTGTTAGCTCAAGTCTCAAAGTGTTTCAGTGTTTGCAATTTTTGTACTTACAAATTGGCTATTTTTTTGCAGATATTAAAAATTTATTGTTGTCGCCGAGATAACTAATGAGTAACAATAGTATGTGAACATTTGACATGACACGCTCACGATTCACGCCATACTTCCAGTGTTAGTCAGATTATGTAAATCTTAGTTAGTGATATTGTTACATTTACCATGCACATACCAATGATTACTTAATATATAAGAATTTAGAATAAATTGTTGGTATTGTATATAAATACTATTATTGAATATAATATGATTTTGAATTTTTATGTTTTTTTGGTGTTACAAATTTTCGGCCTTTTAAGAAGTTTTCAAATAAGAAGTAATAATAAGTTTTTTTTAAAGTAGATTGTAAGCTCAAAATTCGCAAATGGAAAATCTCAATATTTCAATAATTATCTATATGTAACAATGTAGGTAATTATTTGTATAAATATTCGTAACCCTTTATCATTCCACGCACGGGTTGTTAAATCATCTATGAATGTAGTATTTATACACAGCAGAAATTAAATTAAAGTTTCTAAATGTGATTGAAAACAAAAAAAAAATCTCTTTGCTATTTACATGACCTTCACAACATAAACAACCATTGTGATATTTCTAATATTTGTCTATGTCAACAATTGTATTATTATTTTTTAAATATCTTGTCTCTAACAAGTTATAAGAACAATGTCACTGCAGTAGATCTTATAAGCATCGACCGACCAAATATACCGAACGTTAATTCCAGTACTGAATATCAAGTGTTTTATAAATAGCATTTTTATCAAATTAGATTATCTGACACTTACAAGTATCTTGTCAAAGCGTAATTTTAAAAATAGCCTCACAATACATCTGTGATATAAACTACAAGTGAGCTATGACGTAACGACTCTCAACGCAGTATCAACTATCACTATGTAGCAAAATAGTAGGCAAGATGGCTACTCAGCAGTATGATCACAAAACGCTTTGTTATCATAAATTATATAAAAATATATGCCTTAATACAAGGGAGTTAAGATCTTTTTTAATTGACAATTGATTTTGTGGTCTATATTGATATAGTTTATTTGAAAACTATATCTTATTTCGTAGGAAATAAGGTTGTATATTGTGTGCTCGGTGTGAGATTGAGTAAGTGGTCTCACTAGACGCAGCTGCCCCCCTCCCCGCGTCCTCACCACCGCCAGTCCCCCGCACCCCGCTCAGTCCCCGCGCGTGTCGCGCTTTCAAAGACTAATACGGCAGACTTTACAGTCATAACTGAATTCATAATGCCAAACAAATTGCGTCTTCTCTGAGTTAAGCATAAGCTCAATAAAGTTAACTGGTATTTCCTAATAAAATTGGTATCTAAATTAAAGTATGAAGTTTTCTAATATATTTGATATCTTATTTGCATATTAATTTTTATAGAAGTTGCAGTTACACTGTTTTTGTCTAACTAAATCGGCAGAATGCTTCCAACTAGAATCCTTTTAAACGGATGTGCCGTTTAAAAGGATTTTGAACAGAATCATATAAGATTCTTATATGTCATATTATAATCGAAATATTCTTTGTGAAATTCTTAATCTTATTTGTAATTTAGTAGGAAGGTGAAAAACAAGTTTATTGATACGTATACGTCACAAGAAAATGTACGTCGAATGTACGATGTGTGGGTTACAGGTAATAATTTTAGGTAAAATCTTATTAGATGTCTGTCAGTTTATTCTGTGTCGAGCGGTGCGAGGCTCACGTCGCCATTCTGGATATTTTGACGGGAAGGTCGGTCACGTGACGCGGCGCGGCGGCGGACGGCCGGGGGTGAGGCGCGCGGGGGAGGGGAGGGGGACAGAACGAGGGGCAGAGGGAGGGGGGCAGTCGGCAGTCGGCGGCTAGACTCCCCAGTAGCCGAGCCATCCGTCTGCCGCGTCGACCGTGGAGAGTGGAGAGAGGAGAGCGGAGAGCGGAGCAGCGAGCTCGCTGTACGGAACACGCGGAGACGACACCGGCTGAGGGTGAGGATCACTCTGCGCCGCGGAGACGACCTCGGACTCGTATTTTCGCACCGGGCGGGAACGGAGGAGAGCGCGGGCGGCGGCGGCGTGCGCGGCAGACATGGCCGGGCCGCCGCTGGGAACGCACGCGCTGTACGCGCCGCGCCTCCCGGGACCGCGCTAAACGTCCGGCGGGCCGCGCCCGGCGACACCATGGACGTGGTGACGCCGCACATCACCTCTGTGCTGAGGACGTACCAAGCCAGCGCGCCGCGCAGCCTGCAGGGCCCGGGCGGGGCTGCCAGCGGGCCGGGGCCGGCGGGAGCGCGCTCGGCCGCCGCGCCGCCGCCGCCGCCGCCGCCCCGGCCCGCGCCGCCCATCCTGCTGGCCGCCGACCCGGTGCTGGGCGAGCGCGGAGAGACCGCCCTCGAGGGCGAGCCGATATCGTGCTTCAGCGTGGGCGGAGAGAGGCGCCTGTGCCTGCCACAGATCCTGACCTCGGTTCTAACGGACTTCACGCTGGAGCAGATCAACAGGGTGTGCGACGAGCTGCAAATCTACTGCTCGCGCTGCACGCCGGAGCAGCTGCACGAGCTCAAGTCAGAGGGCGTGCTGCCCCGCTCGGCGCCGTCGTGCGGCCTCATCACACAGACGGACGCGGAGCGCCTGTGCGCGGCGCTGCTGCACGCTCCGGCCTCCGCCCCTCGCCGCCTGGGGGGCTTCCGCGTGTATCACGAGTGTTTCGGGGGCGCGAGCGGGGTGTGCTCGCCGGAGCTGGGGCTGGTGCAGTGCGCGGAGTGCCGCGGAGTGTTCGCGCCTCGCCGCTTCGTGTGTCACTCTCACGGCACGGAACACCGCACGTGTCACTGGGGCTTCGACTCTTCCCGCTGGAGACGCTTCGTGCTGGTGTCGGAGGAGGAGCGGGACAAGGACGAGTGCGGCGCCCTGCTGGACGAGCTGGCCGCCAGGGAGGCCGCCGCGCCGGCACACGCGCCCCCTACTGTGGTGAAGCAGCACGCGCCGCTCAAGAGGAAACAGGTACCGCGGGATGACACCTCACACACACTCCGCTGATGTTCCGTCATTCATTAACGATATAGCATTATCAGTAACACACTTCTTTTGTAGCACAACTGCTGTAGTCTTTAGCAACACGAGCCGTTTCAATATCAGACCGCTCTGATTATAGTCAATGTAAGATAGATTTTAATCATTATTTTCATGAACATATCAATTGTCGTTAAAATAATAATGAACGTGTAATGAAGTGAAGCCGATACTTCCTATAACACTATCACAGGATAATGTCACTTGGCTGCCGCCAGCCTGACAAGTGACAGGACGCTTCGCGTTGTACTAATTACATTACACACTGACATTTTGATCCTCTTCCTGACGTCTTTAATTATTCTAAGCGTATTCGAGGTTCACCCAATCTTTGTTTTAATAAGACCTCAGGTTTTATTCGAACTGTATAAGGTAGAGTCGAAACTCAGATCCATTGAAATATAGCGGCTGTGAAGTATACTGAGTCAATAATAATTTTTAAAAACGACAATATCCATAGCAATCCTAAAATGTTAAGTATAAGGTTAGTTTCTGTATATGTTCAGTATGTAGAAACAAAATCAACAGTCCCAAATATAAGCCAAGTTTTAAATAGATCCAACAGGAAACTTGTACACTAAAAGAAGACTAGATGTCAAAAATCTTAAGTAAACTCCAAAAATCGGAAATTCATTTTCGTACTATCCGCCAAAACAATACTATTACAGAATACAAATTCAAACAAAAAACGAAAAGTTTCAATGTTTTATATCCGTAAGTCTTGAAAAACGTCGATACTTTCGGTTCACCGTATGATTGAAGCTTGCAGTAAGGTTAGTGTCAGCTCGGCGAGTCTTTTCCAGGCATAATCGTGTTGTTATAAAAAACGTGTCATAACAAACATAAAAGGAAGCCACGTGTGTAGCGTCTGCGAGTTAACCTCGGCGACGGCGAATATAAAGCTAACAATACAATAGCATGAAAAAACATTATATTCAATATCATAAGATTATAGAGATTAATTTTAATTTTAAATTACATAAAAAAAAATAAAAGCAGAATTAATGAGATATGTAAATTAGTTTGAGGTATTTAATGTTTCAGTATTAGCGTGTGACGTCATTGTACAACACTCGCTTTTTTTTTTTTTTCGAACGTTAGTCTTAGATTTTTATTGAAAAATCCATAGGTGCATTGAACAATTTTATTATTTATTTGATGAAATTTTATCATTTTCAATTATATAAGCCATGAATGCATTCATTCATTTAGAAATAAAAATATGTATTATCGTTTAGTTATAATAGATTCGTCGTTGCAGCCGCTAGTTCCGTGTAGTTTTCTGTGTGAATATTTTTTCGCTCCTTACATTTATTTGGTATTTTGATTAACATTTGGTTCCTTATACAGTTCATTGTAGCCCGTGTTTCAGTTATTAATTATATAATTTGTTTGTTTTTAAAACTTACACATCAATAGTGTCTCAAGTTGTAATGTAAACATCGAACGGGAAATAGTGTGATGATAGTTATTAAACATTAAATAATATATGAGACTGATATTTAAGAAAATTCATGAAAAAAAAAAAATATATATATAGTCACTCCGGTGCTGTATAAAGAAGCGTCAAGTAAATCATACAGGCTGATATACCTGTGTTTAAAATTCAAAATACATTGAAATTAAATCGAAATGAAGAGTCGGAATTGTACAAAATCATTAGTTACTGTTAAATCTATTAAAACAGTAGACATTAATAATTCACTAAACCAATGAATACAAAACGTGGGACGTTCAGTGTGTTTATACGATAATCATTTGCTTATTGTGAAAGTTAAAAAAACTGCCAGCGACGATGCATAGTGCTCAGAACGATATATTAATATTACGCAATTGAACTTTAAGCATAAGGTGGCTCAAAACTATTTTATTCTGTTGATCCACTACGAGTATAGATGCGAATGTTTGTTGCTATTTCACGAAAATACCACTTAACCCATTTTGATTATACTTTTCAGTAGTGTAGCTTAGACATCAGAATAAGACATAGACTATGATATAACCAAATTCCTTAGGGTTCCGAATGGAATGGGACCTAATTTATATCGTGTGTGAAGTCACGTGACGCAACTATAGAGGTCACTTCCGCTGGTTTATTATATATATTATGAACAGTTTATACATTTTTGTATGAACCTAATCCTGAGGTTGCCGCTTGCCAAATTTGAACATCCTTTTTCGACTGTCTTATGAGCCGAAATATCCGAATGTAGGAAGCATAAACGGCGTACTCTCTGTATTTTGTCTTGCAAGTTTCATTTCACCATTGGTTGGGTTCAGCACACTTAGATATTAAAAAACAAATTCCAGACAGATATACGATAAAGTGTTCCAAGAAGAAAAAGATTTTCCCATTGCCCTCTTTGCTCTCCTACTCTATTAAGCATTTAGGAGTTTGGACCGTAAGCGAAAGTGTACGCAGAGCCTTGAAAAAGTTAATCTATTTATTTTAATCTTTGAATATAACGTTAGCCGAGCTTGATTTAATAATAAGAAAAATGCAAGGTATTTTAATTTTTATACCAAAAAGAGCCATTGAATTCACAATTCTAAAAAATCTAACCACAAGTACAGATCGCTATAATAATACTTTATTTACATATATATTAAGTTGTTATTATATTTTTTTAAAACTACACGTACGAATTCACATGATTCATCTCACAGCTACATTCGATCGATGGCTGTACCTCCTCGAAGCCTACATCCATCACACTAGATTTCGTTACAATATTTCTCGTGCTATTCAAAATATTAAAACAATCGTGTATACAGGCCTTATATACTTCACTTATCTGACATGCGGATATTTTTGTTTGATTGTCCTCAGTTACATCAAAACCGAATCAAATAACAATGAAATTATTTTCTATAAGTTATTATATTAAAATTTATTAATACAGTTACTAAAAAGTATATTTTATTGTCGAGTAGTTTTATTTTATTGTTTATATATATATAACAATGGCTAAAAACAGGACAGTTATGTGTACGTCGATGTTTTTGTGTTTCGATGTTTGCGTATCAGTCTGTGGCCTCGTAGCTCCCAAACATATTCGACAAATTTCGTTTCGGTTTTGTCATTTGAAAGCAAGTTTTCTTAGAGTGGGTCATAAGGACGTTTGGTTAAAATCGGTACAACAGTGTAAAAATCATGTAAGACATTTTTTTTGTCACGATTACTCGATTAAGTCCCTCATAGTGCCAGTAGGATCCATAATTGACAGTTAACACTTGGTTATCTTTTATTATATACTAGCTGTTACCCGCGACTCCGTCGTTGTAAAAAAAAAATCAAAAGAGAATTAAAAACTTTAAAGCACATACTACATACACTCAAAGGAACAAAACAAAAAGGAAGCAATGTCCTTAAATGCTAAACTAATAAAAATAAGCTGACCTACTTATGTTACTCAACTAAATGAAACTGACAAAAACTACCTACTGCTACGTGTTTTATGATGGATAAATACTACTACTAATACAAAGTACCTGGTTATTTATACCCATACTAAAATGAAATTAATTTATAACTAAACCTATTTATACATGGACAATTAAAAAAAACTAAGAAAGAAAATTTGTTATGCTAAAGTAATCAAAACATTTACGAATTTATCCTAAGCTGAAACAATACATAGACAAAAACAATATTATAAAACATGATCAAAGAAAATATGTTCAGCGAAAAGTTTTAAAGATCGTCAATGGGGGGGGGGGGGTTAATAAAAGCTTCTTGTGTGTTCACCGGCAGGTTTTGGTCATCTCGTCTGCCCGTGATCACGGTTGCTGAAAAGTAACCGAAACGTCGGGAGTATGTAGTTTTTTACAAAAATAAATCACGCGTAATTTATCCGATAAATATTAGTTTCATCTAAAAGGTTTTTGTCAGTTGAATGTCAATACTGTGTCTGTCGAATGGGATCCCATCGGAAGCTACTTTGAAAATCTTTACTAAATTGTTGTTCTGATGAAATAACGTTAGTAATTCTTGACCTATGGTTCCCTTCTCTGTAGGATAGTGAGCAACGCTTACCAACTTCGACATCTGAATTGCCCATAAAATTTTGTAAAACTGTATGATCTTCAACTGGTAGAGTAACAGTGACACCAGTACTTTTCTTATTGTTACCGATTTATCAGCACAATAATCTATTGGAAGATAAAAGTGGAATGCAGCTCGTTCCCGAATCACAGGAGCACTGCATTTGTGGAATCGCTCAATTTCATTATGTCGTGCTCGCTGTTGTTGTGTTTGATGTGCACGAACTATAGTGGGAATGAAGTTGATATAAGCCTATCAACTTCATTCTCACTCAATAAAGAACGCAGTTCAGACATAGCAATACGACTATATCCTTATACCCCCAGGGCCCATCAGGCCCGAATTAAACGAGTAGATATCATCGGGCAACAAGATTCAAAGCTTAGGCTATTAGGGCTAACAACTACAGTCTAGTCGAAGCTAAAAAAGTGACTATTTCCTTGATCTGTCTCTCCGGTCACCAGTGCGATTAGCACGTAAGGTATTTCTTCGCACATTTGATTGAATGCGTCGACCTGAGTCAGGTCGTCTTCTCCCAGGCATCGTAAATTATAGTTAATCAATGTGTGAAAAGTTCCCGCGCACTTAGCAATGAAGCGTCTCTACCACAAAGGAACACCGAAGACCGGAAGCTAGCTCGCACGTGTCGGTAATTAATCATTAAGATATAAACACGCAACGTTTGTCTCAGGTATCGACCGACAGTCGACAAAGAGGATTGGTCGACAAATAAGACAGTTGTCAAATGTCAAATATTATGGTTGTGTCCAGAAATTTAACACTGATCAATCACTATAAAAATAATCTAATACACATTTAATAACTATATAGTTATTCTAACAACTGTAGCTAGCAGAAATTAAGTTTATTTTTTACCTGATCACGATGAATATATATATAGATACAAAAATTCTAATTGGTTATTCATTTTGAACTATGCTTTCCACTTGATTTCTAAACAACATGATGTGACGGGAGACGCATCGAAGGAGAAACTATTTTTTTTTTATTTAAATCCGATCATTTTCATATTTGTTTACCCACTAAACCTTCCCTAGACTGTCACGGATATTTCAAGATCACAATTAGCCAAAGTCAAGCCGTTGTCGAGTTTTAGCGAGACTAACGAACAGCAATAAATTTTTATATGTATATATATATATATTTTTAACGGCGTGACTATATTCAGCCAATATCGAACTTAACGTATGTGCGTAACGTTATAAAGAGGATTTATGTTAGAAAACTCGTTTCGCGTCAAGTCACGCACGTGTTTATCAATAATTGCACCTTATGTCTACTTATCTACGCTTTTTACCACCACTTGGCTATCTCGGTCATATTTTCTCCTGACTATATCATTTTAGGTACATCTTCTGTTTCCTTTTCTTCGCTCAGCTGTACCACGTGATTACTACGTCAAATAAAATGCCACTTAAATTACAACAAAAACATTGTACTGTCTTCGCAGTCCCCATACAATTTGAGGTTACCGCTTTTTCCACTATGAAGGTCGGTCTAAATAAGTTCTTATATATTTTCATTCGTGCAACAATTTAAATGATCATTCGATTAAAAGATATTTTCAGACTGCTGCAAGTGATATTATATTATTATTCCATTCATATAAACATGTTTGTTATGCCGGCGTCGATTGCATGAATTATAATGCAATACGTGCACTGTCCCGAGGTGTTCGGAAGCGAACAATAGAGATAAACAAACAATATCATATATATATAGATATAGATATATATATATATATATATATATATATCTATATCTATATATATATATATATATAGATATATTTAAATTATATATTTATAAGTGTACACTAGGTTTTATTTGTATGTGAGTTAATTGAAGTACTTTTAATACATTTAAATTTTAAACGTTCCGTACAACGTTTGACAAAAATAGTTTGTTATAGCATAGAATAAAAATCTCTATATTATATGTAATTATAAATCGACGAATAACAACTTAATCAATCGTTTGTTTGACAGAAGCATATAAATTTATCGTCACATTATTATATAATAAACTAAAACAGTATACCTAGAAGATTTTATATAAGGATAGATTTTTGTAACTAATTATAATACAACATAAAGTTGTTTAGCGATATCCTAATTCTTAGAAATAATTCTTAAAAATAATGTCCGATTTTTTCATACTAAGCCATATTTTATTGTAGAAAATAATTTAATTAGAATCTGATATTATTCCTCTAGTCCCCTAAGAAATCAATGCTAATAAGATTCAAATATTGATAAAATGAAATAAAAATATTGACTTGTTACAAATATGTGATAAATTTTTTAACAATTCTGTCGTCACTAGGAAATAATTTTTCATTTATGAAACGATACCACAGAGTCTGTATTATTGCGAGCCGCTTTAAATGTATATACAATTAAATATTAACATGTATTTAGTTTATTCCTCTACGCTTTTGGAGACACCGGACTTGTTTTTTTTTACATAACAAAATTAAAAGATAATTAATCAGCTACCATCCTAATTTACAAGCCGCTTCTGTCACCTGAGGTCAATGGAACAAATTTAAATAGCGACATTTAGTATGCTGACAATACGAGATACATGCAAATCGCGAAATAAATATGCCGACATTTGAATTGCATAAACCGACCATTTCAAATTTACATATCGTGATTGGCAATTGTTAGCGCTAACGGTCTATCCGATTTCGCTGGTTAGCCTTTTGCACTTAGTTCTAGCCGGCCGAAGTGAAAAGTGACGCGGTTTGTTGGCGAGGTGCAAGGCGATAAGTCTACAACATAGGTCGGGTTACCTCTCGCCTAGTAACAGCGGCGTACATGCACGGTGGGGCAGAACTGTTTAGCTGCACGGAAGTATAACCTTAAGTGCTTTCAGATAAATGTTAATATCGTTTGTAGTGTTACAGCGCTAGGTGCTCGATACGTTAGAACGACAAGTTGGAGGGCTTTTAATTTAACGACTTAATATATTTACTGCGTTATAAATCATCAAATGTTATAAAACGAGATTCATTGTACAGATTAGAATCGATACATCGGTTCAGCATACATGTGGTGTGCGCTGGGTTCACTCATATTCTGTTATCTGTGTAACTAGGGCAATAGCTTCGTCGCATTTGCCAAAAATAGAAGCAAATTTCGAATGTACTACCGGTTTTAGGAGAGCCCGGAAAAGATATGATATTTTTGAACTGCTAAAAATATTTTCAAGTTAACTTTGTTTTTGAAACGGCGTTTTATAAAAGTTTTGTGTTTAGGAGCGCCTTCCAGTTGATTTGTGTTAGATGATAAACGACCCTGACTTCCGCTTCAAAATATTAATTTTTGTTGCCGGTGCAAGTGATGCCTCCTTGGTCAACGATATTCTTGTTTCAAAATGGATAAGGAGAATATCGTAGGTTTAAATACATCATTTTAACCTTCATAGATAATGTGAAGCATTCCAATAAGAACCATTCTGTTAAGCGAGAATGAAGTGGTTTTCAACTCGACCTTTTTAAGGGTACGGGGTATAATATTTAGTGTTAAATATTCAGGTAAAAGTCATGTAAAAGCCACTTTTGTATTATTACTGTTTAATATTAATGAAGGATATATGTTTTCTGTTAAAAATATATTTATATATAAATCCTTAAACTTTTTAGTCTTCGTTCTTGAACGATTCGTTTTTTTTTTTCTAAACAATATAATTATTTCGTTCATATAATGCCTTTCGTTTGTAAAATAAAATGTTTTAATTATTCGTTAGGTATATCGTTCACGGTCAGTTTAACGGCTGTTATAAAGCTGACTTTTTGCGACCTCTTTTTTTCAGATTTTCTTCAGAAAAAAAATAAATAAAAAAAGTAAATGATCTCGTCGAAACTCCAAGTGTAAGGAAGTGATTTTTATATTATAACGTACTGTTGATGAATATGTACATGATGAATTTTAATTAAAAAAATTTTTTTAAAGATATAACTTTTTTTCGATTTTTATTTTGAAACTATGAAGTAAACAGATTTTTAACGACCTTTTTGGTGATCCATCGACTGTGTTTTTTTTTTGTATTTACTCGATCATAAGTACGCTCTATAACTCAGCTCTACTATGACGTAGAGAAGCCGTAGACAGTGTGCGTCACTTTAAACTTGCTAACTACGAGTATAGAAACTAATTACACTTAGAATATAGTCTTATAGCTAATTATATCTAAATTAACTTAGATAGGTCTAGCTAATGTGATATATAATGAATTATTTTCATTACATACACATCATTATAAAATATTATATTATATATATATATATTTGATGACGTCACTTAATAACATAAGCCTCTGTCCCAGCGAGATTCTCTTTTAAATTATTATATCAATGTAACGGGAACGGCTCTGAAATGCTCTATTTGGGTCAACCAGCACAGTTTCCACACCCTCCTGCCACTCCGAGAGGAAAAACAATTTATTAATGTTACGCGTTACATACACTCCCGCCAAACGTAACTTAAGTTTGTACATGATTTTGTATTGCAGCTACTGATTATGTAAATACATATTAAAAAAAAAAGGTTAGCTTATGAGTCGAAAACAGGGAGAGCCATAGAATATATAGATTGAAGTCTTATTAGACAATTTTTGAATCATAATAGTAAATATAAGACGTTATATTTTACGTAACGGTTGGAACTCCGAGTCGCGGAGTAACTGGAATTTGACAACAGTCTAATTTTAATTTGGCGCGGCGACAGTCATGCGCCCGCGCTACGGACCACTTCTGATGACCATGTTCATCACTAATTATACGTCGTGCAACAATATTTACGTACAGTCGCGAGAAACATCTGCTGCTCATGACAAGGGTCTCCAGCAGCTGGAAAACAATATCAAAGGAGAATATCTGGCAACGTCCATTAATGACCCCATTTTATTTGGGGTGGTTGATATTATCAAAGTGAAAACATACATATAAGTGGTGTTTGGTGATAAGGAACCACCATCGCTGGTGTTGGTGTACCGCGGAGACTCGTAGTGTAGATTGGATCAAGAATAAAACTCATTACCCTAACTCATACAAGATTATTATTAAATCTTTCGTTGCGAGAAATTACTAAATTAATCACGATCTTTCCGTGTGGTACACGATGCATATTTCTGGAAGTATTTCTTTTAATATTTTTCACCAGGTTGTGTTCCGTCTCAAATATTCTCAAGTACATTATCATGTCGGACACATAGATGGCTGTTTTACAGCATTGTTAAAACACTTATTTTTGAAACATAGAAACATTATCATACATGGAAACACGTCACAATTTACATAAGTGCCTCATTTACATAATAAATAAATATGTCTGTCTAATTGGAATTTTAATGGTCTGTAAAACGCGCTGTATGGGACATCGGGTTCACGATACCCCGAAGAAAATAACTAGGAGAAAATCGAAAATCTAGTTGGAATTTAAATAATATACCATTAAGTGGTAGTGCGTGTCTGGAGTCTTATGTAGGATGCACTCGACTAGGGCAGTGCCATCCTCTAATAGCACAATAACTTTGTTCAATGTAGGAGATTGCAAGATATCTTTACCCCCCTCCCTGTTAAGCCCAATATAATAATATAACTACGCCTTTAGTACCTTAGTGTCCACGGACTTTATACCTACCACTGGGTCGGTAAACAGGCAGCTCTTTTATCCTTCTATAAAAAATCGCGGAGACATCTTTCAATTAGAACGTAACAAAAGAACCCACAGAATAATATTGGCGTATTGCAAAACGGCTATGACCGGTCTCGTATCAATCAACGTTATTATTTCGGGAGTCATTACCGCTCTGTCTTATATATTCGTTTCCAAACCAACCTTCCTCCGCGTCCTGTTATGCATCAGAGACTCGTGACATGACGTCTGCCGTGTCTCTGCGCCGGCGCAGCTCCCTGCCTCTCCCCCTCTGTCTGCGAGGCCTGGTGACCGGTGACCTTGTCTCCTCCTCCCTCCGTTGCGGCGGGAGGGAGTGAGAGGTCCGAGGAGCGGTGTCCGAGCGAGCTGTTCTCGCGCGAGGTTCTCTCGTTTATTTATTTAAATGTTTTCGAATTCGCGCCGTAGTGTGCGGCCCGTCTCCGTCCGCCGCGGCAGGGGCTGACGACCTTGGGCCGGGCCGGAGAGATCGTTTTTTACATAGAAACACCAATATAAAAAATGTACCTCTTATAAATATTTTTTACGAGGTCGCTGGAGTCGGTGACTATTTTTATAGTGTCGTCGCTATGTGGCGACTCTCATCATATTCTGCGCCGAAGCGTACATCTCGTTTCTTGTTATACGTGAACATGACTGTGTTCTTTTAAACGTATACAAAGCAGTCCCTCCCTTGACGAGAAAACGACGAGCAGTCAGAGATCTCGGAGCGGTGCTCCGTGTTAGATGAGAGAGATAATACAGAGGTCGTGGACCCCGAGGGCGGGCCCCGTCAGCTGTTCACAGGACGTCAACCTTAGAGCCTCATTCATACCCGCTAAAACATTTATAGCTTTACATGTTTAGGTACAAAATGCCTAAACATTACTGAGCTGAGTATATGTAAATTTTCATCCTAAAAAAATAATTTCCTATGAGTTTACGGAACCATTACCGAGTTTTACTGCGTGCAACGAATTGCATGCGATGCTGTTGTTGCAAATGAAATAAACCGATTCGTCCTTGCCCAGCTCTGATATATCGTCAATGTATCGCATATATTGTCACGAACCGCCTCAAACTGACCCACTATCTATACCTATACGAGGAAATAAGGAATTTGCATTTGTAATTCAACGTTAAAAATGTCGAATAATGATTCCGTCTTACGGTTCTGTCTGACGTTTTTATGATAATGCTAAAACATTTTTGAACGTGTTGCTAAGTTATCGGGGTACATTATTTTTAATTATCTAGCTGCTACTAATAACGCTACCGTCCGATGTTAATTGCACCCTCGAGTACTCATCCCCTAGCACTCACAGGTACAAAGTACTTCACCCCTTTCAGAGGGGTAAGCTTTGTATTCCGCCTCCTTTATAGCTCGCATCTAAAGCGTTCAAGTAAAAAGTGTAACTGTTTCTGTTTAGCTTCAAATTACGCAAGAGACGTATGTTTCGGCATATTCAGTTGTTGGCTGACAGATCATGCTTGTTAGTTGTTATTATTATAATATTTCGTATGTTATATACGCTTCAAATTATTCAACTCGACGTTTGGAAGGCGGACAACGCTTCTGTTCCCGCCGAAAATAAGCCGCCATTATTTTTTCCAAGCCGCTTTGACAGATCTGGATCGCTGTTCTTGGCATCGCCGATGTTCCGTTCGTCGTTTTCTTTTTATATAAAATTATATTACGATTTGTAAAAGTAACAAAGCAAATTTTATACAAATTATCTCGTATTTTAAATGCCAATTTTTAAATCCCGAATTCTTTAACGACACCACTAATTGTAAGGTCTTTTCTGCATAAAACTTTTGCGGCTACCTCTGAAGAAATTGTATTTCTTTATTGCAAGCAAACGGTTGCATGTTTTAAAACTCCAATGGCAAAGAAAGATATGTACAATTTATTTTAATTGTATTCGCATTAAATTTAAATGTTCTTTATTAATTCGAAATAACAATTAGCTGTTTGCCTTGAAAAATAAAATTTATTGTACTAAACTTGTGAATACAATGTTCGAGGACATAAGTCTATACTTTCGTACTTGAAATTACTCTATAGTAACTTCAAGTACGCAGATCTGTGTTGCATTTGCGCAATCCAATGGTATAACTTACCTTTCAAAAGGTTGCGTTCTCATAGCATACCTTCCGCTAGGAAAACTACACTCAGAAAACAATTACATACCAGAATTAAAATGCAATACAGAGCAGAAATAATAAAAATCAGCCGATATTAGGCACCATGTAAAGCGATAGATTTGAGTTATATATAACATCAAAACGATATTCCAACAATGGCGGGCGGTGTTGTGTCGGCGGCGGCGCGCTTGCGTCACGTGATATCAATGGCGGGCCAGTTGTAAAGTTGACCTTGGGCGACCGCACGCTTGCACATTTTATATCTGCCTTAACATCTGACGTTACAGAATACATTGTTTTTAATTCATATGCACAAATATTTAAATAAATAAAAATACATTAGATTAAAACACATAATTTAAAAACGGCTTATCAGATAAAATATTTTATAAAAGATTACACGGTAATGTCGTTTCCAAAGTTATGAAGGACGTTCAAACAAAAACGTTTCCATATTGAAGCTGTTCAGTTCCGCAATAAGAGACGCGTACAGCTTTCAAAACTTACCGAGCTCGTTTGGAAGTGTTAAAAAAGTATTCTAAACGGATGCCGCGCGACCTCGCCGGCGATCGTAAACACGAAAAAAGCGTAAACCGAAAAACAATAAAGGCGTCTGGCGAGAGCTAGCCCGCAGTCTGTGGACTGTAGAATGTACCACGTTAACAGACACACCATGTATGTTATTGAGTTGTAAATAAACTCCGTCGAGTTAAACATGACCGTGGGCGGTGAACGCGGCCGTGTGCGCTCGGTCACAGAGCTGTCAGATTTCAAAATGGCGGCGCACGAACGTGTGCGTATACTATAATTTCGTGTAATTTATATGCGATGCGCCGGCGGCAGCTAGATAGCGCTGTGGAGCCGTGGACCGACACTACCTGGAATATTGATGCGTTGCAGGATACACTCGCATTCTGCATAATGCATCGCCGCGTCATTGATATTCAAACTTTAATCTCACCAGCGGGGCCGGGCGGTTTCTAGCCTCGATTCCCGCATAGACGCGAGACGAAGGATTTATATGAAACGCATATTGTTCTGCTGCACGAGTCCAAATGGCTACCAGCTCTCGATATCTCACTTATCGTCGAGGATCGTAATAAAAACAGCTGAGAACACAAGTATGGTTTACAATGAAGAGTTATGAGTGTTATCGAACGTTACTCCGCCCGTGCATTAGAATAGAGAGCATGGACTATCGAGTGCTCCGTCTGTCATTACTACATTGTACAGTTGGCTCGAGTGCTGCCATATACTTAAATTAATAAAGATTTATCATACACATTCTAAAATTACACAATCGAAGCGCACTCGATACAATTCAACAATATTGCTTTTATCCAGAACTTAGAATATAATTCTAAATATTCTATTTTTGGATGGTAAATTCTATGAATAAATAAAACCAAATTATTCTTATAGAAAATATGCGACATATAATCTAGATATCTCTAGAGGCGAATACTTTCTCTACTACATGTTAGTCGTAAATGATGTTGTAAGCTTCGTTAATATTTTCATGTTTATACTCTATTACCAACGTTCAAGGCGACCGCTATAAAATCTTTGTTCCACTGAAACGTTTTTGCCTACTATATCCATTATTTAAGCCGTTTACTGATTCTCGTCGTTATATAAAATTAAAACAGCAATTTAATCGAAAGTAACTCGATGGAAACTTCTGGAGAGATGAATATCACTAACTTATACATCCTTTTAAGACAAAACCCTTCCATCGCCCTCAAATGCACTATAATTGCAGAAGAAACTATTATTAATTTAGTTATTTTGAAATGAGTGATTCAGTTAGCTCAATTGATATATCGTGGGGTGAGGATTGGCAGATGTGTTCAGCGACAACAGTCAACAGGCCCCTACTTTGAATAATAGCCAGGGAATTTTAGCCGTGAAATAATTTTAGTGAGAAAATTATTTAACTTATTGTATGTTACGTGACATATTTAACATAAATTTAATTATATTATTTAATGTAAACTATAGATTTTCGTTGGTCACATAATACAAACGATTCGAATGATTAAAAAAAACAAAGCTAAGTATCTATCGATAGCTTTTAATTTATTGATTAATTTTTTTCGTATAAAATACGTGAATGTTAATTTATGAAATACGTGGTTAGTTTCACGCTGCAAACTACCAATACGGTTACAATAATTTTTTTATACACTTAATAGCTGACCTATCAACCTTGTTTTACCTAAAAGAATGAAGGTAGCTATTTCAATACAAAAATATCAACTGTTTATATTCTAAACAGCTGTATTCCAAGTACCAATCATATCTCGTAATGAATATAACAACGATACTCATATATATATATATATATATATATATATATATATAAAGTATGATAGTTTGTATTATAATTTTTTATATTAATACATATTTACAATGTAACAAATGATGGAGCAAATGTTATGTCGCCATTAATCGTAGTGACGATCGTAGTTTAGAACATATTTATCGATTTAAAAAACATCGATATGTTTCTTTATGTCCCTTTGAAAGAAAACGACCACTCAACCCCCGGATAAGGTACGTTGCAAAGTACATTGGCACTATATTTTGCACATGACGCATACAAACTTGACTTTCAAGCCTTGATAATGTAGTTTTGTAAATATTTTATTTTCGAAATAATATAAAAAATATATATTTAATGATAAGATTCAAGAATACTATAGTAAAATAATATTTTTATTATGTGACAAATTGTGAACATTTTTGGCTGTTTGCGTGTTGATCCTGTACTATGTATAAAAAAAAAATAATTAAAAAAGCAGATTTTCATTGATTAATTAATGTCGTAACTGGGTATTGCAATCGATAAATATTAACTACACAAACAATATAAATCGTTAACAATAAGAGTGCTATATAAAATCATTATCATTGTAATAAATTATTATATCGCGTCATAAGTTGAACTGATTACCAACTTACTGGACTGTTTTTTGTCGTGTTAGTTATCTTTTTGTAAAGAAATGTTTTAATTCTCAAACATATATAAATATAAATAAACACGAAGTCATAGGTGTTGTTTTGATAAAAATCATCTCATTTGTATTCACGCTAATATAATGCACCGTACTTACTAGGAAGGAAAAAAATAAGTCATAGTTCAATGCTCTGATGCGCGTGCGCACGACCCCGACCCGAGCTATCGCGCCCCAATAACACTCAGATAAATAACAAATATTGTAAATAAACCCAATTAATATTATATACAGAGAAGCGTATATATATATATATATATATAAAAGTTAGCCGTTGGATTGTATTCTAAATACATTACAATAATAATAACTTGGTTAGGCGCGTCATTTAAAACCAGATACAAAAGAATTATAGTGTTACTCAATTTTTCGCCTCTACAATACTTATCAATTATGCATCCACGTATACAGCCCTGCTATTTATTTGAAATCCCTGATTCAAAAAATTTTAGAAAGTATTGAAAAAATGAACACTCGTTTCATGTAAACTATATTATTATAAATACATAAAAAATGAATTAGGATTACTGAAAACAATTCAAATTTTATCATTTTCAATACTCTTCAATAAGTTTCTTTTTTGAATCAGGAGTAGGGTATGAGAGATATCGTCAATCAATTATTATCATTCACGTTAGGACTATTATTTTTCATTTTGTACATGGTGATATAACTTTTTTTTTTTGACGAAATTCTCAGATACGTTCCGTAGAACTTTTTTTGTTTTTTTTTTTTTTTAATTTATTTTCAATTTCTTTCCACCAGTATTCACGATTCTTTCCAGCTTTAGTTTTTGGTATATTTATGAAATTAGTTTATCTATGAGATGAAAATATTGACATTAATAAAAATTCATCAACAGTCAACACATTTATACTAAAACTTTCTAATACGCAGTCGCAAACACGTACTGACATAACACGTAGAACGCTCGGACCTGGAGCAAGATATAGGTATACTGACTATCCCACTACACAGGAGCATACATATGGACAATGTTTAGTAGACGATAGTAGGGAGGCTACGAAGAGACGAGCAAAGAGCAGACCGAGGACGTCTAAAACGTTCTATCTCATTCTCTCCCCGGCTGCATCCTATACATTTATGTATTTGTGTCTCTATTTACTTATTTTTTCATTTCATCGAGTTTGAAATCACAACTATTCTAAAGAAGTTTCACTTCAATAATCTAAGTTTAAACATAGTATATAGTAAATTCTTCAAGATAACAAAATAAATTAAATCAATACTACACACTATCCACACAAAAGGGCTGTAAATCAAATTAAAAAAAATAGTCAACTTGTATTCGTCTAGATCTGTCTATTCTTATAAATACTTTTTGTCGTGACATTGACATTTATATTTTTTAATTCGTAAACAGAAGAGTGACGATGGTTCCTTGTATTCGTACTCGTGTTGATGAAAAATGAAACATGTTGGTGTTAGGTCATATCTTTTAGCACGTCTGTATAGTTGCGGGCGGGCGGCCGTGCGAAGACTAATAAGTTTCAACACGCATGGTACTGAATAACGAATATAGAAATTTGACAAGTAACGTTCCCTTGAAACTAAAATAACTATATTTTTTTAAAATATCGTAGTGAAAACTGAATTAAAGTTTTAATCACTCCTATTTTGTGCCGTTTTTGAGATTTTATGAAAAAACAAATTTTCTTGCAAAATATATTAATATTAAATTTTATAGATTCATTCCATACTGAAAATTAAGATTAAAATACCATGTAATTTATAAACTTTTTTTCGTTTATAAAACATTTTTCTGTTACACTATCTGAATCAATACTTTTTTGTCTCCAGCCAGGATTAATTGATTCTTTGGAAAAGTATCCATAGTTTTAAACGTCTACAAGCTCAATTAATAAATTCGATCGCTCCTTCCAAAGCTCACGAGTATCAATGTTACTTTCCTATAATTATTCT
Source organism: Danaus plexippus (assembly GCF_018135715.1). Lineage (NCBI taxonomy): Eukaryota > Metazoa > Arthropoda > Insecta > Lepidoptera > Nymphalidae > Danaus > Danaus plexippus. The sequence continues at coordinate 1,110,506 of NC_083548.1, read as the reverse complement.
GATATCAATCGTAGTACGTATCAGCGGGTTGTTGCTGGTGAGCTTAATCTCTGAATACAAATCCATGGAGTGTCCCACCAGCGCTCCTTGGCGGAGTCTTTGCAGCGCACCGCCAACGATCTACGTGTGTTACATTGGAATCATATCCGCGATATAAATCTTGTATCGGTCCCAGAATACATTTCCGCAACATTTATACCGTTATTTTGAAGTGTGTTTGAAATTGGAATTAACTTTTTAAAAAATTAACACACGAAAGAATATTTTTGTATTTTTTTTTTGTTTAGAGTCGATTTTACATCGTGACGGATTTACGAAACACTTTATCTTAATCGATTTTAACATTGCAAAACTTCTAAAAATTATATTTCTTTTATGCTAATTATGTTTGTGACCTATGTTCTTGAATGTTAAAATTATCTTTTCTTCTCTTAAAAACCTCATTTGCAATTGTAATTTTAGTATTTTGTTTTCGAATATTTCTTTTTTTATATATCGAGAATATTTTATTTATTAATAAAAATATTAGCATTATAATTCACATGTGAGGACCTTCTACTCTGTTCGATTAAAAAAAAAGTAACTGTCAGCTATGGCTGTTACTTGTCATCGTATTTTATGATTCTGAATGAAATGTTGAGTCTGATATTAAATAATTTGTCATATTTCTAATAATAATGTAAACCCCTAACGAGTAACGAGTAACAATACCGCCGGCTAAGTACATGTAAGCCTGAGGTCGTCCACCCCGTCTATATCCGTGCTTGCGTGATATTCTCTTGTTGCGAACTATTCCCGCTTAATTCCATTTGACATTTTCTGCTGACTATTTCTGTCCATGTTTGAAGTACCCGTGAAATATGAATAATGTTTCACTGACTAATGCTTTATGGTATAATGCCAGGTCGTTTACAGTTTAAGAACGTATTATGGTTTAGCTTCGCTTCTGTCTGCGAAAATAATTCATTATGATTGAATGAAATCTGGGATCTGTGATACATGAATAATGATTTGATTATTGTGTGTTGGCCAAGGAATAATCAATACAACACAAAAAAAAAAACAAATTGTGATTAACGAATACGTTCATGGGAAACATTTTTTATGTGGCATCCTTTCTTAAAAACTGCATAAAACCTTTTTTGAAATAATAAAATTTGTTTTCAATAGAAATGTATGTTTATGAGAACAATTTCTCTCCGTGGTCCATTCTTTATCACCCTGCATTTAAAAACGACTCTCGGTGGAATACATGTTTTAAATCCGCGTGCTACACCTCGCTGGCGACTTACCAAGCACTCGACTATTATTACCATCTAATTGTGGTAGAACCACCTGCTTACATTCTGACGGATCAACACAAATTGTTTATAGTAAGGTATTCCATATAGATATCTTCCGAGTTACCGCTGTACGCTAATAAAATATTCCTCTACTAAAACTTCTCTCCACGGTACGGCGTTCAGGCTTTTTATTCGGTTTTAAGTTTTAAATGCTCTTTTACGATCTGCATAATGAAGCACGACTAATTACTGAACGTACTTGATACGAATTAATGAACGAATGCTTTGTTCGACTTGATGAAAATGTTACATGAAAAGTACGGGTCTATGTTGTATACATTATATATGTTTAATATTCATTATTTTTGCTATATGCTTGGCACATTAATTGGGACTTTTTTATATGTCTTAAGCGTAACTTATCTATACACATCAAACAATATTACCAATATTCATTTGATTTAATTTTGAAAACGTTCGTGTAATAGAATTTCAAAGGTGCTTCTAAATATTTATTACTAATTTACACCGCTCTAACACTGAATTATTAATGTGTGCTCTATGCTAGAATTTTTACGGTTGACATTCGATTCAATAAACGGAACGTGTGATCGTTTTCGGGGGCGAGATGAATAATGTTGTGACGTAAATTTATCCGTGTAGTGTTTGTTATGTCTCAGTCTATGGGTCAGAAGCAGATAATGAGGTTAGAGGTTCAGCGACGTAAATATATTTTTTCTTATCACACACATATACAACCTTATTATAACTGACAGCTGTCGCTCGTGTGCACGTGACGTTATGTAACGAGAATATGTACTCTACAAATGCCCATGTTCTACAATCGATACACGCTATCTTATCTGTACGTCTAGACCAGATTGTATCGATTTTTATTATCGATTTTATTTGATCTTAATACTCATATGCTATATATATTTTTGTTCGTGTTATAGATTGTGATTTGAATGATAAAAAAATACTTTATAACTATCTCTAAGGCCAAATTATCTAAATTCCTGTATCTTATTGCGTATGATTCAGCAAAATAAAATGTTTTCGACTCACATCGGCTGTGTAATGTCCAATTGTCGCTAAGGAATTCCAAAAACTTGGCAAATATACTCGTATGTTACAAATTTATGTTATTTATGATGTTTATAAAAAAAAAACTAAACATCTTTATATTAAAATTTACATTTAAACATTGTAATTGATTTTTTCATACAACAAGCTTTAGATGGAACCGGAGAAGACATTGTTTGTATACTACCTGACGTGTACCGTCGATTGTTTTTTTTATTTTTTTTTACACATCAAAATAGATGATATTCTGTATAAACTTATACTGTGGACTTCAAATTTGTATTCCATATATATATATACATAAAGATCACTATGTGAATTCTTGGCGATGTCAGTCGTGTATCGTTACTCACACCTTGGCAGCACCATAGATACGTAACATATGTTTGTATTGATTATGTTGATTTTGGCTGGTCTTTGATTTGTCACTTAATAACATCGTGAGATCGATTATATTTTCCCGCCATTTACATGAAAAATTTGCCATCTGACAGTACTCCGTTGCTGGGTATATATCCTTTTTGCACGATCTATCCAGCAAATAAATAAACCGGGACTCGAATACAGTTCTTATTTTCATCTAAAGTATATAGTTTTGTGAAACTACTACTGTTATATGTTGAAGCGAATTCTTGCTATTTAGGTAAAGTAATATTTGATGGTCATACAATCTAAAAACCATCAAGTCCTTTCTCGGAACCGAAGGAGTCAATGAAAGTTGTTGACGAAATAATTGTTGATGGGAAGATATCTCTTTGATCATTCTAGTGTTACTTCAAGCAACACGATAGGAAACTTTTTTTATATCTCTTTATATATATCAAAACTTCCTAAATATGAATAAAACGTTAAACTTTTATTTATTGAACGATCAAATATTTACGTTTCAAAGAAACGTCGGCTTCGGATTTTATAATGACATAAAACAAATATTTTTCCCGCTGGCCGCGGACCAATATCTAAGATGGCGGAAGTTGAAAACAAAATATTTTTTAATTGATACCGTGAATTGGCGCTGCCATCTCTGACTCAATGTTTATCTCCAACTTTAGAGAATAGGAATGGAAACCACGTGCAAATTGTTTTTCATGATAAAAGTTTGTCACGATATTTATGTAAATATAAAGTATAATATTTCATAAATTAATGTGAAATAAAAAATAATTAATCAATTTCATATAGATATAATAAAAAAAAATGAACTAAAAATCTTGAGACGAATTATCTTGTACCTACTGTATAGTGTTGTAACTTGTAACATATTAATAAAAAAGTTATGTCGGCTGAATGCAGTCAAAACATTCTCATATATGGTCTGTGCGATACGAACAGTTAGTTTTTTAATGCCGATCATTGTTCGTTCATAATCTATATAATTTTGACCACTTCAATATGTCGAAAATAGTACTATGGTTTCACGTTAAAAAGAAGGTTCACTTTTCTATAAAAATATTATTTTAATATACGACCGTGCTTTTCATTCCTTTGCGTTCGCAATTACTGGAAAAAATAAATTGGAGGGCAAATTACGAGCACAAATTACTATTCCCGGATAACTCCGATATTTTTTATATATTTTTTTTTAGAACCGTAAGATATCCAATTACGTTGAAAGCGCCCCAAACTAAATTACAGCTCCGACTGAGGATTTCCTCCGAAAGTTTGCAATTATTATTTCAATTACTATACTTGTGAACTTTGACCTTTGTACCTTAGGATTTAGGAGTACTTTTCTGAAAGGCGGGCAGCAATTATAGAGATCTCTTAGAATACTTTTCTGTTGTTGCGTCAGTCGTCACAGTTAAAAGATATATTAAATCAGTATCACTTGACTTAGGGTCCCTTAAGGTTTTTCATTCATGGATTTTCGTATAGAAACGTGTCTCCGAACAATAAACAACATGTTTTTTTTTAAATTAAGAACACTCCCATAACAGGTATTGGTTCCTTAATTGTAAATTTAATTCCAAGAAGGTTCGCTAACAATCATCCGAATGCCGATATCATTGTTTTTAATCTGTATAATCAATAATCATCATATATGGGCTCAATTGTAAGTTTACTGTTTGGAGCCGACATTTTATTTTGTCATTGACCCAAGGGTAGGCATGTAGGAAACACGTGTAGGTATCAGACCTTGAATACATGCATGTGTTTTATTTGCATTTATTTGCCGAAGATATTTCAAAATGTCTAACGTTTTTATTAAGTGAATTATAAAAAGGTATAAATAGTGTCCCTTGTCACATTATTACCATATTAGCTATTTTAATTGAATATACATAAACGTATATGTTAAACACGCGAACAGTTAGTGACGGTGCAGTTCACAGATAAGGTTATCGGTAGCCGGTTAAAATGCCGGTTTATTTTAAACCATAGAGATCTCGACATGTTACAGAACTCACTTAATCTAATTAAACAATCCAGTACAACTAAAAATAACAATATAATGATCGAGGCCGTTGGCATTTAGACGCTCGGATCAGATATGCAAAGTGGCTGTTAAAAAGCACGTCCATGTAATAAAAATAAATATAGCTTACATAGAAGGTTGACAAACAGATTTAATGTTCTAACCGTTCGAAATTTTTTAATTTTATAATCTATGATTCAGATATTATTTGAGTATATTTTTATATTATCTGTGTCGTATGTCAAAAAGCATTTTTTTATTAACTCGCACAGAACTATGATGAATCGATCCTTTCAAAGCTGGAACCCCTTAAGTGAATTTCGTTTAAATTAGAGACGTTTCAGGAAATCCATTTACTGGATTACTTCGTACACTATAGATACGAATTCAAAATGGGTCTGTCAGTTTGTTTTTGCGAATTATATCAAACGATGTCGTCTATAGTATTACGATTTAATGGCTAGAAAGTGAAAGCCTGCGCGTTAAACCTATATGGAAAAATATGTGGGTAGTTCCCCACTCACATTCTTTCACACGATTCAAGACTTTTTTCATCTGACTTAAGTTCCATTTTTGTATGCTACATCCGTTCCAATGACTTAATCCCGAATGAATGTACGTCAATGACTCTATTAAGTTAGTTTTTTAGTTAAAAGGTAATTTTAACGTTAAGTATAAATTGAAAATGATATTAAATTATAAAATACAATATTTATAACACATTTTCAGTATTCAATTCTTCCCAAAATTACAATGTATTCCTTAAGATGTATTGGAATTTTTTTATCTTTTAGGCAACAATGCCACGTAAAAAGCTATCTGAATGAAAATTTTCAAGAGTACATCTATATTTAGATACAAGTGCAGATATTCCATTTTATTAGAAAGAAATTACGATCTATCATGAAACTGTAGTTTAGAGTAACAAAAAGTTTGATTATACGATAAATATTTAAAAATATATATTATTAAAAAGAAAAAATACTCATAAAGCGAACAAAACTGCAAGCAAAACTAATTTATAATAATTGTCAAAACAGCGTTTAAAATGTCATCAGACAAGAGGAATGAAAATGGTGAGTAAACGTAGGTAGCGCGTAATGGTTGTGAGATCATTAACATCTGAGATTCTCCGTAGTGAGGTCTCTGGTGAGGCTGGGACGTTTATTGTTGAGAATACTCCTCTGCACGAGATGAGCAAGGAGAATGAAGTTAATGGTAGATAATTAGGGCTCTATTTATTACACTCCGTTAAATCTCCCGATACGTTTCTTTATGTAGTTATCGTCTATGATAAATAAATTATTGAAAATTTAATAGTATTGTAACATAAGCACTTCCTGTTTAGAGGGATGCCGGTCACTCACATTGTAGAGAAAATTGTGTTTAAACAATAAACTATTATTATTATTAAAAACACGAATGATCACCTAAAATAATACAAATCAATTTTATAATGGTTTTGGAATCAGACCAAAAACCTTCGTGATCTATACATTATAATTTATAAATATTCTTACTTATATCATTCAACAAGTATCTCGCGATGTATCAGGAAGAGAGAATTTGCTACTAATGTATTTAATTAGTACATTTCTGAACGAGAGACAAAAATTAACAATAAATTAATAATGATAGCTAAAAAACATGTTTCTAATAGTTTTTCAAGCGACTTCCTCAGCTTGGACTTCGGAATCAGAATCAAATAGATATTTGTAAAATATGTTCACAAAATGTAACCACATTTATAATCTGCGTGACGTAACTTTGATACAGCTATGTCTTATTCTGATACCTAAACTACATACCTGTAAAGTTTTATCTAAATCCGCTCAGTAGTTTTTGAGTGAAAGAGTAACAAACATACATACGCCCAAACAGTCGCATTATAATGTTAACAAGACGAAAAACATTAAAGGAACCACGAAACAAAACAAACGGGATATCTTGAGGGACAGATGAAGAATTTACATCAGTTAAGGAATGTTCTATGAAAAACAAATTATCTCGTTGGATTAAAAAAATATAAGGTATCATTATAACATGTTGATACATAATTAATAATCTAATTATTTTGCAATAGATTAGTTAACTAAATTGTCCATAGTTTGATTGTTATTCCTATTACTGTTTCAATACAGGCGTATTCGTGCCAACCCGATAAAATTGAATATGTCCGTCGTTTGAAAACATTCGCCAAAAGCCCCCATACATAATTCATAGAAGGCTCTAATTCATTGATTGCGTTGTGTTATACTACACAAAATACTACGTCTCGTTTCCCGAGGCCGGTACAGAGGAATTTGGCCGGCTGCCCTATACTAATAAGTCGCAGCTTTCGTTGAAGTTTACCAATTTGTTATACGCACGCCGATACGTACGCTATGCTGTGGTGGTAAGGTCGGTTTTCGTCTGATCGGATGGCCGGTGGGTGTAAACGACCTTGGCTGCGGGGGTGTGAGGGTGAAGCGCCGTCTGACCCCCAGGGTGTGGATGCGTCGCCGGCTTGCGTAATATTTATATCGAGCTGAACCTGTGATTTCTGGGCGTGGAACATGATGCCGCAAGGCTATTTTCTAACGCCATTTAACATCGAGGACGAGACAAATAACGTTTCCGATACAATAATAACATCGAGCGATCTCACATGCCTTTACGGTTTGCGAGGTCTGTATAAACGGCTTCGTTATTATACTTAACGATCTTATTATTCATATATATAGTCTTACTGGTACTTAATGTATATATTAAATTTAATCTCAATACTTAAATGATTTCCTAAAACCCTGATTGAATGTCAACAGTAATATATCTGTATTATACGAACACACAAATAGTTCCCGTCTTGCTGAAACTAATGTTTAATTTTAAAATTCAACGCAACAAAATTATCTTTTTGATTATAACGTAGCATATAATAATTTATATCACATCAAGATAAAATATAGATAATGAACGAAAAACTATTGAACGTTCGCACAATGACAAACAAAGGTGAACAAAGCGGAGAACAATATCAGATAGTGTCAGATACATCACCTCAGACTGCACGCAGACTTGTCTTGACTCCTGTCATTGATAAATATGTATGAGGATTATATAAGTAGTAAATAAATTATTTATATATTACAATATAATTCATCGTTACCGGATGTCTACTATTGCGACATAAATGGTTCGTTATATGCGTAAAATGCAATAAAAAATAAATATTACATTATATAAGAACTCTTTGAATATCATTCATACTCTTTGAAACTTGAACTCCCGATCTATGTCTTAGTTTTTGTGTCCGCGGCGTTTCAGTACGCGTGCTGTACACGATTCCTGTTAATGAGCTAGCACACTATAAAACTGTAATGGCGTCTAAAATAAACGTTCCATTGAAGAATAGCCGTAAACACGTCTGGCTACGTAATATCAAAACAAGCCTCTAATTAAATAACCGACGTTTCGCAGACGCTGGAATTCGCGCCGTTTTGCTACTGTCAAAACAAATGTCAATGCAGGGCTGGCGGGAAAATAAAACAAAAATAATGATTATAGGTAAACAATAAAAACATTAATAATAATCAATTATAATAAATCCTGTACATTTTAATATTGTTTTTAATATAACAGTTTCTTATACTTATTTTATTATAATTTATTTGTAGTCAATTTATACAGATAATATCTAATAGCTCTTTCATACTTTTAAAGGAGGATATATATATATATATATATATATTTATTTATTTATTAAATCCAAATTATTATTACCTTTGTCGCAACAGTCGCAGCCCTAAAAATTTGTTTCACAAGCAGCTTCTTCAGCTGTATGGAGAATGTTTTACTTATTTCATTAATAATTCTATTCCGACGTTGAATCGAAAATAAATTGAATGTATTTAAAACATATATTTTAAATTCAATGAAGGAGTAAATAAAATCAATACAAGAAGCAGCAAAATAATAAACACCGACGTTATCAGCAAATGTTAACTCCGTAACGATAACATGAATTGAGTGCGTCACCAGACGATCATTGATATGAAAATATCTATATAAAGATAGAGGAATATTGCTTTTACTCATACAAAAAGCAGAACTCGAAAGTTGAGTTAAAAAAAAGTACAAAAGACTTTTTTAAATTATAGTCTTAAAACCTCGCGAATTAAGCAGGTTATTTACAAGGAACGGCACGTGCTCAAACAGCCGCTGAATTACTAGCAACTAGGCCACGTGAGCTCTAACCTACCATCCACATTGACCTACCTTTCTTTGCTTCACCTACTTACAACGAGATCTTGTGCACTGGCACAGCGAGTACCCGGGCCACATCCCTATTATGATTTAAACACGCCTATTTAACTAGACCGTCTCTTAGAAATATATTTTTACACAGAAATTACGGCTTAAATTGATGCTATTACAGAAAAGTATGAGTTTCGAAACATTTGTTTGTATTTGCATTTAGTTATGCTGTTAGTTAATAGCAATTAAGGTAATAAATTGTTGCTGGCAGCACTATTGCATGGAGAATAAAAAATCAATACTGACCATAGTTGACGGTACTCAACGGAATAGAGCAAGAAAGCCAGTTACAATAATTGTAGCTTTGTTATACAAGTGTCCGTATCGTCTAGGGTTCGTCTGCTCCCCGCGACCTACATTCAGCCACCGCGACCCCTGCTACCTCAAACCACGGACTCGCGAGCTCACAATGACGGGCCGACCCCCTGACATCCAAACCCCCACCTCCCCACCTCTATTACGTAAGACGCGTTTTCGAGATTACATTTTGATTTTCGTTTTATGCATCCACGTTCTTTGTTATATACAAGTCGTCAGATGTCACCCGCGCCAGCTTTATAATGTACAAGCCGTGGCTTTTAATAAATAGGTCGTGACATTGTTTACGATGACGTCACACAGGGTCGAGGCGTGTCGAGAAAGCACAAAGATTGTGAGTCACGAGGTGAAAACATATGTGTAAACAAAGACCATCGCCGGCGTCCGATCGATTGATGCCTTGAATTACGTGAACCGAGTATCTGATGTCGATATTTTTTAATTCCAGGTGGTGGAGACGATAGTGTGCAAGACCGAGCCTCCCGAGTCGCCTCCCAAGAAGACGCGCGGCGAGGATTACAGCTACGCGATATATCTGGACCCGTACGCTCATCTGCGGTATCGGCCGTCCTTCAGGCCCTGGGGCAAGAGGGAGCCCGAACTGCAGCACCCCGAGAGGGTGGTCCGCGTCGCCGACTGCAGCCGCTTCGAGCACGACTTCCAGCCGAACGTGGCGCTGAAGCCGCTGACTCCGCCCGTCGACGACGTCACTTCCTCCACGTCACCTCCGCCCTCCGAACTCACCGCCCGCCTGCTGGACGCCGAGGCCAGGCTGTCGGAGAGGGAGAGGCAGCTGGACGACCGGGAGGCGGAGCTCGCCAGGAGAGAGCTGCGGCTGCAGGAGAGGGAGAGGGAGATGGACAGAAGAGAGAGAGAGATGCAAGATAAACACGAGCCCTCGGAGCCTTGTTGACCAGTGACAGTGACAGCTGACAGCTGACAGTACAAGTGACGATCGGATACGAGCACGTTATACAATAGTTTAGTACGGTGTACATAATCACTCGCAAGTACAGTAATCGATGTTTAGGATTTTTTTTGTATCTATACAGTTTTTTTCTCGTAGTCTTCGATGTGTGCCATTCCGTAGGTACCGTTACCTTACGTAACCTCCATGCTTTTCGATGATAACATAATACTCACCTTATAATATGATAGCGTAGCCTACGACCGTAAGCATAATTTATACAGGGTTATTTTTTAAGCAGCGGTTTCGGAACGTTTATTTATATATTTTTTTTTAATGTTCACTCTCGTTACCAAATAGTTTACGACGTAACACTTATTGTAATATACGGTTGGACACCTCGATAAATAACTCTGTATAAAGACCTCATTTGTACCAAATCAAAAATGTCCGTCTTCATTGGAAGGTCGTCACGTTTGCAGTACACAGAAACTATTGTACATACCTATTGTAGCGGACATGTTTCTGTCGGAAGGGACGACGCGATAACAGAAGCGAATATGTACATACTTGTGTAAGGTTAAAGTAATTCATATTTAAAACTCGGCCTAAAACTTGTAATGGACTACAGAATTTTAGATTTAAAGAAGCTGAGACATCAAAGCTGTCGTATGAAAGGGGCACTCCCGTATCTACCTCATTGTATATAAAATATTTGGCTAAAATAAAATTAAGCGGATTTTCATTTAGGACCTAATTTTGAGTCTGTATTTTGGAGCAATAATTTTTTGAAAGGAAATACAGTTTTAACTCTCACTGCCTGAATTAATTCTAGACGTGTCTTTACACTTTATACTCTGCGCGACCCGGTCATCGCGCGAGTCATCACGCGAGTCATCACACGAGTCATCATCACAACCTATTTCTATTACGTTCAGCGTCCGCCGCGCCGGCGACTGCACTCCTGGACCGAGCGGCGCTCTCGTCGCGTTCCTCGTGTTCCTGAACGTCACCGGTTCGCTTCGGTGGAAGCCCTGACTGTGATCGTGTGTCGCCGCTCCTTATTCGCTCGGTAGCTCTTTATTCGTTCGGAATACGCTGGAGAGACTGGATCGGCTCGTTTGTATTGTGAAAGTTATATTTATCGGATATAATATCCGATTGGTTCAGTAGTTGCTACTTCGGTTCCCGGCGAGCGCCGGGGGTAGGTTTAAAACGTGAAATGTGATTTCACTCTAAGAAGTGACTGTTTTATAGTTTGGCAAAGCTCAAACGTCTGTAGACACTACGTTTTTTTTTACGTTCGTTTTATTTCCTCTGTGCGATGTCACGCCGTAGGTAGTTGTGATGTATTCAGTAACGTATAAGACGGTACCTCTAGTCAGGGAGTTTTCATGAAAGTAATAAATTACCATTTACTTTAATATATTGTAACAGGGACGGCTGGCGGGGATAACTTATTTTTAACGTTTATAATGATTAGATTCAGTGTCGGTGTGTAAATTTAGTTAAAACTGAAACTTTTCTGTCAATGTCATTTTTTTTTTTATTTGATCACGTCTTTTGGTGCTATAATAATTTCGGCTTGGCTAACTTAGCGGTAAATGTAAATATTATTATATAATTTACTATTTATTGGTATTTCGTTTTTAATATTGTTTTTTAAAGACAAAGTTGTTTTTTTTTCTATATATTTTTCCGATCGATGTAACAGTATATATATATTTCGGCCGCGCAAAGACGAATAAACACTATTGTATAGAGGTTAACGAACACTGCCATTACACTTTATCACAGCGATGGCTCTCACGGACTCGTTACTCGACACCCACTAGAGCAGTCCGAGGTCGGACGTGTTTATTTGTTTTTGATAAAGGAAATTAAATTAAATCAGTGTTAATACGTAGATTGTATCGTCGATGGAAAGGTTCCGCTCTCACTGTCTCCGTGAAGGTGCTAGCGCTGTTCATTACTCGACGTGTAAATAACAGCTAATGAATGAGACAAATGTCACCGCTGTGGAGCTGAGAGAGTTGTAAATATGAGCGTTTGTGAGTCTGTTGTGGATAGAGTAGTTTAGACGCTGAGCCCGACCGACGGCTGGGACGCCTCGGTGCCGACGGTTATACTAGCGGCGGTGTAGACTGGGGTTCCAGCGATCGTTGGCCAGGGTAACGAACACCTGTGATCTCAATGTGTGAATGTAAACCTGTTTCAATGAGCAGTCGCAAGTGGCTCTATATTTTTATAATTTATTAACATTAAAATCATCCGCGGTTTATAAAATAGATCATAGATCATGTGTGATCGTTTTACTTATTGTCGTTTGACGGATTTAAGACACTAGATGGCAGCTGCAGGCAAATATCCTCCCTGATGTTTAAAACGTTATATAATTTATTGTCCTCGTTGACTTTTCACTAATCATTTATCACGTATTATTCTTGTATAACAAATATTCAATATAAGTTCAGAGAGCTGTTTTCTTGTGATTTTCTCAATGACTTTATTATCTGTATTCATTTTTTTTTTTCATAGCTATTGAGCGTAGTATAGTGTAATGTGCCAATTATGAACATCCTCATCAGAGGGGCCACAACGATAAGTAAAACGGTTAACACGAATAGTTGAACAACTTTAAAAATATCCATATTTTCACGGCATTCGTTTTGTACAATTTATTTAGAATGTAAAGTGACGTGTTTATATAATAATATTGTATGATACATCATGCTTCATGTTCGACAAACAAAATGAAAACGCCATCTATCTGCGAGGGTCTGACGTGAATTGTTGTTTAAAAATCAAGTCCTCGGAAGTCGAATGCTTTTCTTGCCAAGAAGAATGAGATTAAAAAAAAATTTAATGGAAAAAGTAATTTTGAAATTCTTGCCTTCATTGAGTCTGAACATCGTTTTATTTACGTTTTCGTAAAGAAGATAGAAAATGCACACTTGAATAGAAAATTTTAAAAGACCTAAGTACGTGAAATTCAAACCTCGACCGACAGATGGCGTTGCAATAAATGTTGCAATTCAACACAAATGTTATTAAATTATTTATGAAACATATTATTTAATAACGTTTAATATTAATTTTTATATAAAAGTAAATGTAACGAGCATAATCTGCCGCGGCTGTACGAGTTGGGCATCTTGTTTATGTACTGTGTGTGTTCAGAAACGACGTCAATAGACGACCTCAATACACGTGAGCTTCCACGTCCGTCGGAAGTCGGAACAACAAGACAGATCGTATATTGTAATGTACCTGATAATTAGAATGCTAAGTTATAAATAATGGTTCTGTTGTGCACACATAGTCGTAACCGATGTGTGTCTGCTGGGAAGGCTTGACTACCTTGTGGAGCAATAAATGGAATAATTTTCAAATTGTCTTATTTATTTAACGGCTAGCGGCTAGCTGGCAGCGGGAAACTGCTAACTCATCTTCGCTTGTAACATTTTTGCTCTAGTCTGCTTTAAAAATATTATTATACATTGAATGCATATTCTGCATCTGTATTAATTGTTATTCTGTCAAAACTTCTATAAGTGTAGAGACCTCATATAATCCTAATAGATGTGTTTGTTTGTAGGAAAAATTACGTATAAGTATGTGCGTGTATATTTACAAAAGTAAGCCGTTAGAGACCTTGACGAAGCATAAGGTGTGGTGGATATTACAAATTATAAGTGAAAACCTACTCAAGGATGCAAAAATACACACTCCCGACATTTCGGTTACTTTGCAGCAACCGTGATCACGGGCAGACGAGAGCAAGTCTTTTTGATTTCTCAAATCCAATTTGTTGACGTATGAATTAATTGTCATATAATTATATTTTGGACTCCAACCATCTAAATTCAAGGCATCTCCAGATCAGCTGGTCACTGTCCCCTATGAGCCATACTTAGACAAGGACAAGACCCAAGCGTTTATAGTTTGGATGATGGTATTAGAAACTTTCAGTTAGATGAATGGAACTGATGGGAGTCATTGTTCACACTCTATGGAAGCATGGAACGCTGGGTTTACGACTGGCGAAGGTTACAACCAGTTTTTATTTAAGCGACACAGCCGATACATCCGAGGGATGGTAGGTACAGGCATCCCCACAGTCATTGCTGTGCACCGTGACTGGAGTATAAAAGCTTTTTACCTGATTTTAGTACTTCGTATGTTCGGTCCAAGTTTGTTTACATTTAATAACTCGGCGTCAACTGAAGTGGATCTAACAACACTTCCGTTTGAAGCCATACTTTTTCTATGGTAGTACCTAATGACCCGGAGTAGAGGACAAAATTCCACCACCAGCCGTATGTGATGCAGTCCGCCTTGAAACCTTAGCGCATGCTTTTGGCTCTAAAAGGTTTTAAATGTTTTAGTTGACCGACATCGCCTGAATGACTCCACTTTGAGGCATGAGGAACTGTTTCAGGGAGATTTCTTTTCACGCCTAGCAATATTATGAACTGCTGGGCAGACTCGGAAGCCGGTTCGTCCTAGAGCATACTTTCTCCAAATCCACGTAGTTGGGAAACTTGTCAAAGACAAGCATTGTATGATATAGGTGACTTTATCGGTTCTAGTAGATAGTTATTATAACATGAAGTCACAGCATCACTACAACGAATATATCCTCTTATTTATAAAATAAAACAACTTTTTGACAAACGTTAGCAGTGGAGAAACACCGAAACATCGGTACAAAACTTTTTTAAAGAAACCCCTAGCTGTAAAAGTCAAATATTTTAATAAACACTTCTCCCAAAAGCAGAAACATACCCTCTACTTCTTGTTATTCCATATAGTGTGATTAACCAACGGAATTTCAAGATATTTTGTCCCAAATAACCGCAAAATAATACAAGATATCGTTTTGACCCATCTCTAAGGCATGAAATGAAATGTCAAGACAAATACATACATACATGGTCAGTTAGGTACATAACAAACGCAAAGCAGGATTAAAATGCTTGTCTTATGTTATACAGAAATTGTATCATGGTCCTAACTTCTAGGATTAATTAGTCACCTCAATTGTACG
This sequence comes from Danaus plexippus, assembly GCF_018135715.1. Lineage (NCBI taxonomy): Eukaryota > Metazoa > Arthropoda > Insecta > Lepidoptera > Nymphalidae > Danaus > Danaus plexippus. The sequence goes on along the minus strand of NC_083548.1, from coordinate 1,095,150 downwards.
ACGCTTGGCAATATTTCTGTATCTTTGTAATCAGTACATACAGAACGCTATTATTATAATATCTACAGCCAAAATAACCTTCTCTATTCTAATTTTTAATCATTCTGCGTACTTTTAGTTTAGATATATATTAAAATTTTGTTTATATTGGGCTTTTTAGTCGAATTTTTACATATAATTCGTCTAGCCATAAGTTCTGTTACGGATGGAATGTATTATTTTTAATGAATTAATTATAATTTTATTTAAATGAGTACCAACGGCTACATATTGAGGCTACGTTCGCTACAACTGACCATTTGAAATCTAGAGGCTAGAGGTCCGAGCTAGATGAGGGTCCGTCTTCAGCTCTTACAAGCTTAGGAAGCTCGTGAATTGTGACAGGTTAAAACTCTTGCCGGGCATTCCAGGGCATATTTTAAAAACTGGTTTTGTGACTCCCTGATAAGACATGCTCCACCACACCACACTCTTGTATATCGACGATAAGCGCCCAGCTTCAGGTATTGTTTTATAACACTCGCAGAGCCCTGTCGGAAACCTTCATTCCTCAGGATAAAACTATTGCTTCGTAATGGAGTTTCGGTCCCTGTGGAAAAAGTCTTATAAATTCTGATACAAAACAGCTAACTGGGTATCAGAATTTGAAAGTTAAAAAAATATTTATAAGATTGAAAAAATTTTCTGATACAGATTTCTATAAGAATCTATCAGTTATGAGAATTTATGAGACCGTTTCCACAGGGGTGACTTGTAGTTTTACCAGAATTAACAGCCTCTGTATTTCTAACATCACTCGGCCACCCGATCTTTTCTAGTCTTCAACAGTCAATTTGATAATACGATCTACGAACGTATGCTCTTGCGCTGAGACCATGCATTTCAAGTAGCTGGACTATCAGCGCCGGATCCATACCAACTTTGCACAAAACGATCATCATTGTAATTTTATTTTCTTTAACACCTCATTCCATATTGTTATGTGATAATGAACACAAAAAACCTGTGAAATGGCGCAAAAACGACAGCAGCTTTTAAAATAATATACCGTCTTCCAAATTCAAAAAATTTAAAAGTTAAAAAAGAGAAAAGTTTTTATGTAACAGTAATTATATATGGCCAGACAAGTTATAAGTACAGATATGGTTAGTTACATTTAAATATCATACTACTTTACAAAATTGTGGCTTTTTCGTCATTCAGATCCATCAATGTGATCCATATCCGTATCTTACAACGGGACAAATATTAATTACGTCTACCAAACGTAACAACGTACAGCATAAGTATCTTATTCTATAGTTCTTCTAAATTTTACGTTTTTACAATAAAGTTTACAGGTACGTTATATAAACGCTGAAACAGGGCCTATAATGATAGCACTGGTACAGTCAAAAGTGTTTACAGAGTTAATTTTTTTTTTATGAAACGATTGGAATTTAAGTTTCAATACCTCTGTTTATTTTCCACGCAAAAACGTATACATTATGTCGAATAATAACTTGAGATCGTCTCAAAAATACTTTTAATTAAATAAGAGAAGGTTTCTCGCCAGCCGAAACTTTTACCGAGTACATTCCACTGTGTTTAATATTTATTATAAATTCTGTTTGAAATTATTACTTAAAAAATAGAATTTAAAATAAAGCCAGACAACAAAATGGTTAAGGTTTTATTAGAATAATATTTTTTTTACAAGAATAAAAAAAAAAAAAATTTGGATTTACTACGCGATTGTTTTTTAACTACATACAAAACGAAGCCTAATTGGGACCTAATTGGGAATTGGGTAAATGGGATTCGAATAGGGATCTCAATGGTAACTCACGCCACCACCCTATCCAGTTACCTACCGTTGGCAAATCTTCGTCACAGAGAGCACAACACCTTTGTGATGCTAACTATCAAGTAGCCGAGCTGCAGCATGTAAAACATGTGCTCACCAACAACCTGCCAGTGCCTCGCCAGCATCGCAAGAAAGATTTGAAGCCACCTACAGTTGAGCGACAACCTGCGATATTGCCAGATGTTAAGGAAGTTACTGACAGAATAGGCCAACAGAATCTTGAAGAAGGTTTCGATCTAAACTATATACAAAACACACAAAAAAGTGAGCCAATTCTTAAGACCGATAAAGAGTATTCCTTTACAACAAGCGGCGTATAAAAAGTCGATTGTGACTGTGGCTTGTCATACATTGGACAGACGAAGAAGAGCATCGGTACAAGGGTGAAGGAACATGTCTCTGGCATTAAAAACAGGCGCATATCGACGTCAGCAGTGTGTGAACACACAATGGGCAAACCAGGCCACTACATTCGGTTTGACAAACCACAATTCCTCGCTCGTGAAGACAGGTACATACCGAGGTTAATCCGCGAAGCTATTGAAATTAAAAAACATTACAATTTTAATAGAGAAAGTGGCTACAATTTATTTTAGACCTGTGACCCCAGAAACTGCTTAACAGCATAGAAAATAGAAAATCTACACAGCGAGACCTCAAAACACATCCAGAGCGGTACACTAGGAAAGTAAGAAATCATTCTCATCTAGTCTGCTCGTTATCATGGTTGTTGCAAAGTAAATGAAACTTCGGAAGTATGTACTTAGAAAAAAATAAGTCACGCTGTAAATACGAAAATTTTAATTTCATTTCAATGAATCCTCGCGAAAGTCTTAGATCTGAAAATAAGAAATTCTCTCAATAAAATAAATGATTTGAAAAATCAGTAATCATATAATAATTACACATTCAAATACACAAGGATAACCATACATATATTAATGTAAGTATATATATATATATATATATATATATATATATATATATATATATATATATATATATATATATATATATATATATATTAAATATAGCTTCAATCGCTCCTGAACCGTGGAATATTTAGCCAACGTCAAAAATATATTTTTGTTTATTGACATCTGTCATTTTAACGTGGGACGTCATGAATTGATAAAATTGTCACGAGAATCAGATCATTATCTCTACTTCTCATTGTTATAAAGTATCATTAAAAATATCGCTGATCTTCTTGCTACCAAATACATTTATCGTCTTCATTAAGTAAACATTATGTTAAGTACCTTTTCTCCAACGAGCAGAATTTATTTTATTAAACTGTCAAAATAGACAATAGTCATTGTGCATAAATTTAAGAATAAGTCTAAATGAGGCGTATTTTTTTTTATACAGTCTATATTTATAATATATATTTGGATTATGGTTTATTTATTTATTATCTGTAACATATATTGTAAAGGAATGATATATTGTTATCTGTAAACCAATATCAAGAGTTGTTTGCTATCCATCATCATTATCTCTTACATAAGATATCGGATTTGAAATTACGATCGTGTTTACTTTTAAAGTTAATATGAGCAGACAATATGATGCCGGCGACTTCACCTGTTTCCATCAAATAAAGCATAAATTGATTTAGGCTTTCAATATTATTAAACCAACTTTGCATTTTGACATTAGACACGGAGCGTTGCAAGTTTTTCTTTTAACAAATTTTTCTTTCATTATACAAGTCATTTAATGAGTAATAAGTTCATTAAATAGAATAAAAAACGGAAAGCACTTTGTATGTACTGTGTGCACACAAACTTGTGCTAAGCATAATATTAAGAAACTCTTATTAGCGAGTAAAATTAAACATTATGACGTCAACATCAAATTGTTTCGCAGCCATTAATAGGCGTCTCTAAGCTACAACGTAATTGGATAATTATTCTTACTAAAAAATAAAAACGAACAACGGTTTCGTAATAAGAGGGAAAGAAAAACCGAATATGCATAATGTATAAACACACACATTAAATAATTATACCGGTTTAATTTCCTACAACTAACAAAGTACATTAGATAAATGAAATAATAAAATGCAAGTTTACAATAACAATTGTTGCCAACATTAAATATTGTGCTGAATTAAAAATATTATTTGATTTATATTTCGGTGAAATCAAGTGAAAGTCGTTTTGAAGGTTGTTTATAACTTAAATAACTTTCCATTTTTGATACATTCATATCAGGTTTTAAAAATAAACACTATACTTATAATATTTGTCGCTTGATTACAATAATTATCAAGTGACACACTGAGTTGAGAGTACTAAATATCGGCCATAATAAATATGTTTGTCCTTTACATATATACAGATATACATTTATAAGTACAATCAGCATGTTATCACAATTAAGTACAATCAGCATAAAAATATTTTATTTCATATTAGAATTGACCTTTTGTATATCTGATAACTATTTTATCATGTTACTTTTGGTTCAACATAGCTCTACGTAATAAATTAACACTTTGAGAGGTAACGCATGTCTAGTATTCCGCATGTGGAACTATCCATGGACGGGTAGACTTAGAAATTATACTTAGATTTTAGCAGACAAGTTTGATATTTGTTCTAAACAAGTTAAAAAAATCAATGTACTCGAGGAGTGAAATTTCTAGAAAGCTCTATGGTCTTTCTCAATTTAAACATGTATTCCAAATAAGTATTATTTTATAACTAACTACTCGCCCCGGCTTCGCACGGTTTCTTTACAAAAAAATATTAAATAGCGTATGTTACGTAACATTGGTTGGGCACATACCTTCTTTTTGAGTTAAATCAAGAAAAAATAAAATTTCATCATATTTAGTGGTTGTAAAGTATCTATAGGCATCTGTCCTAAGCCATAAACCAAATAAAAATGTTAGTCTATAGTCTATGTAATCAGCTTGACAGAATAGACAATTTCGATATGTCATCTAAACCGCTCATTGTTTTATTTGCTTTCCTATTTTAATTAAATACTACGTTACATGGTGTCAGAACTATTTAAAAACGTGTTAAAAAAAGGAAACGAAGAAATTCGTGAGAAAGTTGTAAAATGGCTACGAACGACGCAGTATCTGGAATAAAGCCGCCGGCTAACCTACAAATTGACTCGGACAAATCAACGTGTTGGAAAAACTGGTTACAACAGTTTGAGTGGTATGCAATCGCTGTTCAGCTAGATAAAAAGCCAGCCGATGTCCAGGCAGCAACATTTATGGCAGTAATAGGCCCAGAAGCGATCGAAATATACAATAGTTTCAATCTGAGCGATACAGAAAAAAAAAACCTGGCCGCCATCAAAAACAGGTTCAAAGAGTATTTTGCACCAAAAACAAATATATCATTCGAAAGATATATATTTTTTAAGATTGAACAAAATGAAGATGAATATTTTAACGAATTTTTAACCCGAATAAAAACTCAGGCAATCAAATGCGAATTTGACAATTTACTGGACGAAATGTTAAAGGACAAAATAGTTTTTGGTATCCGATCCAATCAAGTCAGAGAGAAATTGTTGACAGAGGATAAATTAGACTTAACCAAAGCTATTAATATCTGTAAAACTAGTGAACAAGCGTCCAAACAATTAGATGAGTTTGAAAGCAAAAATAAAACAGATAAAGTACTAGTAGTCAAAAACAAAAGTGTCAAAAACAAAGAAAATGAAAATTTTGACTGCAAAAGGTGTGGTTCAAATCACAAACGCAGAGAATGTCCAGCATTTAACAAACCCTGTACCAAGTGCAACAAAAATGGTCACTTTGCCAAAATGTGCCGCACAAAGAACTATAATCCTAAATTAAAAAATAAAGTGAACACTGTAGAAGAAATGTCAGATTGTTCAGAAGACGAGGTATATATATCAGCTGTAAGTGGTGGAGATAAGAAAGACTGGACAGAAACAATACAAGTTGGTAAAATAAAATTTGCTGCCAAATTAGACACAGGAGCACAATGCAATGTGTTACCGAGACACTTGATGAACAAACTAAAGGCAAGTCTGAAACCAAGCCGAACAAAAAATTTAATAAGTTATACAGAAGATAAAATGGCAGTTCTAGGTGAAGCAGAGTTACTATGTAAAATAAAAAATGAAAAAAGAAACATAATATTCAAGATAGTTAAAGAAAAAGTTACACCAATTCTAGGACTTGATACATGTGAAAAATTAGAACTTATTGCACGAGTGAAAACACTGAAGGAAAGTGAATGTAAAAATGATATCTTCGAAGGCTTAGGATGTTATAAAAACTTTGAATATGATATTGACCTTATTGAGAACCCGAGACTGGAAATTAGACCGTCAAGAAGAATTCCACATGCTATAAGAGACGAGGTAAGGCAAGAACTTGATAGAATGGTTAAGTTAGATGTTATTAAACCAGAAACAGAGCCTACCCCTGCCGTGAGTCCTATGGTAATTGTGAGACAAAAAGGTAAAATAAGAATCTGTATTGATCCGTCAGATGTAAATAAAAACATTCTTAGACGTCATTTTCCACTTACTACTATAGAAGAAATTTCAGCAGACATTAAAGGTTCTAAATTCTTTGCATTGTTAGATTGTACAAAAGGATTTTGGCAGATTAGACTTTCTGAAAGAACACAAAAGATATTAACTTTTGCTACGCCATGGGGAAGATATTCTTTCAAGAGACTTCCTTTCGGAGTATCATCGGCTCCTGAAATATTCCAAGAAATTTTAACAAATTTGCTCAGTAAATTTAAAAACGCAAGAGTGTCAATCGATGACATCTTTATCTATGCAAAAAGTAGAGAAGAACTTAAGAAAACTGTTAGCAAAGTTATAGAAACACTGAAGAATTCAGGGTTCAAACTAAATAAAAATAAGTGCATTTTTGAATCAGAAAGAATTAAATTCCTGGGGCACATTGTTTCAGCTAATGGACTAGAAGCAGACCCAGAAAAAGTTGAAGCCATACAAGCAATGAAGACGCCAACAAATAAAACGGAGCTACAGAGACTACTAGGAATGATCACATACCTAAATAAATTCATCCCGAATATGTCAGACCTAACAAATCCACTAAGAGACTTGCTACACAAAAATACAAACTTTATATGGGAAGTTCATCACGAAGAAACATGGAACAAAATAAAACAAGTTCTCCAGAGGCCTCCAGTATTAAGACTATATGATGTAAATAAACCTGTAACATTAAGTGTAGACGCAAGTTCAAAAAATCTTGGTGCTGCACTCCTCCAAGAAGGACAACCAATAGCATTCGGAGCAAGGGCGTTGACCAAATGTGAACAGAACTATCCACAGATCGAAAAGGAAGCACTCGCTATACTGTTTGGATGTAAGAAATTTCACGAATATGTTTACGGCAAAGAACTGACAGTAGAATCAGACCATAAGCCACTTGAGTCTATCTTCAAGAAAAACATACAATCTGCTCCAGCAAGATTGCAACGGATATTATTTAATCTTACACCATACTCACCAAAAGTTATATTTAAAAAAGGTACAGAGATACCACTGGCAGACTTCCTTAGTCGAGACTGTGATACCTCTAATCTAAAATATGAACAAGAAGAAAATCTGAAAGTTGCAGTTATACTACCTATGTCAGTAAATGCTAAACAAGAGTTAATTACAGCCACAAAAGAAGACCAACACTCACAGTTACTACTTAAGACAATAATACAAGGATTTCCAGACAAAGTCAGGGACCTTCCTACAGAACTACAACACTATTTTAATTTTAAAGAAGAACTAAGCTATCTGAACGGTATAATTTTTAAAGGAAATAAAATTGTGGTACCTAAATTACAGATCCCCAAAATGCTAAAGAATATTCATCAAGGACATCTAGGTATAAACAGCTGTTTAAGAAGAGCACGACAACTTTTCTATTGGAAAGGACAGTACCACGACATTATAAAACTAGTCAAAACCTGCTCCATCTGTGAACAAACACAAAGAGATAACATAAAAGATATAGTGCTAGTTAAAAAATTTCCTACACTTCCATGGCAAATAGTTGCATCTGATCTGTTTGAACTAAAAGGTAAAACTTACATAGTAATCTGTGACAGCTACTCCGGATATGTGGATTTTCGACAGCTAAAAGGTCAGTCATCGTATGAAGTTATAGAACAATTGAAACAATGGTTTGCCGTGCATGGAGTACCAGAAGAGCTACAAACTGACAATGGACCACAATACATGTCCAGAGAATTCAAGGCCTTTCAAAAAGAGTGGAAATTTAACCATGTCACCTCCAGTCCACATCACCCTCAGGGCAATGGGCTTGCTGAAAAAGCAGTTCAAGTAGTCAAGAACATATTGAAAAAATGCAGTATGGACAAGTCTGATGTCCAACTTGCTTTATTAAACTGGAGAAATACTCCAAGAAATGATATTTTAGGCTCACCCAATCAACGTCTATACAGCAGAATTACCAGATCTCCATTACCTATAAACGACAACAACTTAAAACCAAAAATAATAACAGGAGTGACCACTGAGCTTAAACGACTAAGAGAAGTACAAGCCAAATATGGTAATAGGCACACTAAAAAACCAGATTCTTTTGAAATTAATGAGAAGGTCAGACACAAAGTTGCCCACCGTCAATGGGAGGGGGCAAGGGTGTTAGAAAGGCCTGAAGGTTTACCAAGATCCGTTATCATCCAAACTGATCAAGGACAAATACTACGCAGAAACTTCAGTCATTTGCACAAGACTCAAGCAGACATAACCAGAAACAGAGTGGTAGTTCCTGATATTAAATATACAGAAGAACCAACAACACAACAGGTTCCATCACCACAATCACCTGCTGCCCTGGAGTCTCAACCGACATCAACAAGTTCATCACCAAGTAGTTCTAATCACATGCTGGAGTCAACACTCACTCAACCATCAACAGCACCTAGATCATCAAGATATGGTAGAATAATAAAACCAGTAAATAGACTTGATCTTTAATAACACTTAAATCAGTACTTATTAAAGCTGTGCTCAGTAAATTTACAATCATTTTATATTTTCTTGTGCAACATTAATTATTAGATGAATAATGTTAGTTTACTATTCACATAATAGTAAGTCATTGTTTTGTCATATAAAATTTATTATGTTCATTCATGTTAATTAAAGAATAATAAGTTAGTTTTAAAATGTAAGAAAACGTTTTTAAGTTTGTTTAGTTTATAAAGAAAGGGAGATGTAAAGTATCTATAGGCATCTGTCCTAAGCCATAAACCAAATAAAAATGTTAGTCTATAGTCTATGTAATCAGCTTGACAGAATAGACAATTTCGATATGTCATCTAAACCGCTCATTGTTTTATTTGCTTTCCTATTTTAATTAAATACTACGTTACAGTGGTTAAACATATATTAAATGTTAACGAAGCAATACTATATTTTTTATGCTAATAGTAGTTTGTTAATTGTATAAAACATTAATGACGTGATCGTGTGTAAAAACGAACAAATTTTGCTTAGGGATAACACGTGATAGGACAACATATTGCCCGTGCGAAAAGCACCTTGTACTTAAGTCTATTCTCGCAAATTTTAATATCTGACCCTGGACTATATTAATTAATAAGAAAAGAAATACAAGACGTTGTACTTAAGTGTCTAATTAAAAAACTAAAGAAAATATAGTCGTCAACCGTGCGTTATTGTCGTTTGGTTATTAGGTAACGAAAGAGTAGGCAAGACGTTGCGGGGGGAGGGTCAGCGACCGAGTCATGCGAAGCGACTAGACTGAGCGAGCTATCGCGAGGATTTACTTTTGACAATTATTAAACTTACAGATTTTATGATAACTTTCAAATGGTATTTCCGATTTAAATGATTCATACAGTAATTTACAGATGCAGATGTAGGCTTGACCACGACGTAATTTATTTTGATAAGACTTAATACCGTAATTATGTTAGTAGCTTTCCAATAAACACTTCATGAATGACAATATTTAAAAGTATTAAAATTTATATAGAATGTTATCCTTCTCAAATTGATAGATGCCACCACTGATTTTTGTGTAAACCTATATAAGGTGCCTACACAATTCCACCATACATTTTTTTTGTTATATCTCAAAGGTTTTAGGCCGCATTTTCGGTAAAAGCTCCCAGTCATCTCATTTTTCCCGATATCTTAGACAAACACACAAATAAATATAGAAACTTAACAAATTATATCCTGAAACCTTCCTCGAGAATCACGCTATAGAGTGGAGAAAACCGCTTGAAAATCGGTGCAGTGGTTTTTGAGTTCGCGGACAGACAGACGCGGTGGGGGACATTGTTTTATAATATATAACATAATATTGATATTCAAATTGTTATTAATTTTACAGAAAAAATTGCCAATAGGTACGCTATCAAACCATTGGTCCTTATCGATATCTCAAGATAATTTATATATATGTAAATTGTAAAACGTTCACAAGTACGTCATTCATTAACGAACGGCAAAAAATAAAAACCTGCCAGCGGAACATGTTTATCACTTGATTCGTACCCTCCAACACGAAGATGCGATCTTTTAAATAACATTTCATTTGACATTGCACTGTTTTAAGATTCTGTTTCCTACATTTATTCATTTAAGGTAAATACATACAATTTGTCTTTAGGATAATCCAAGGAGGATAAAAAAGATGTTTATTTCTAACGTTTTCCTTCCCCTTACAATAGTCCCGTAAAATTGTTAGTGAGCAATGGATAAAACGATGTCTATGTTAGGTATTCTTGGGTATATTACCTATATGTTACAGGAAAAACATACTTTATCCCCGATCAAACCTATTCGCTTTATAAGGCTGTATGGATTTTAGACTAAACATTGAAATTGTACTACGTCTTGGCTATTGGAGTTTTTGCTTTCTTGTTTTTAGGTACGTAGGTAAAAAAGACCAAAAGTTGAACAATGGAAACGTTTTCTGAGAATAAGCTTGAAATATTAAATTCTTTGGATACAGAATTAATAATCACAAATGGTAGGTAATGATAACTTACCTCAAACTTGTATGTCTAACTTGCCTAATGGCCATGAAATGTTCTATAGAAACACGAACTACATAATATAATGATTGAAGTAGTTTTTATGATCCAAGTCTAGCCTCGCTGACACAAAGGAAAATAACTATTACAATAAAACTAAGTATTTAAGCGATACTTACAAACAAAATTATAATAGCCGAAACAATTCAATATATATGGATTAAAAAGACATAAATTTTATAGATACATATAATTTATCAAAGCATTCACGTGTGTTAAATAAACACAAGTTTCGTTTATTACCAATAAATCATTCTTAATGTGTCAATACAGCCACAGACCATACAATACTTACTCCACTTTCCAATATTAAGCTGTGTGTACGCCTGATTGTGCAGTCGAGTATAATTTATTCATCCTCGCGTGTCATAACAGTTGCGACTGATGAAATATAAAAAAAAATAAACATTATGTAAATAAAATGAGAATAGATATCTAACTTAGATGAAAGTTTAAGAAGACCAAGATATAGTTTTATTATACTTGCCATTTAATTGCGAAAATGTATTTAATAGTTTAAGGTAATTATATTAATTTATTCCATTGTATCAGCTCATACAGCGGTGTGAGCTACGAGTTATTGTTGCGTTAATAAAATTGTATGAATACTTTCCTCATTTCGTATCTGACCCCAAGAGATGTGTAACCGAACTAAACAGTGTTGTTTGATATATTCAACGGTAGACGGTATATTCTATAATCATACCATACTATTCTTGCATAACAGCTGGCTAATTTAGAAACCATTGTTCTGTCTGAATGTCTAATGTAATATTTTTTATTATATTTTATTATATTTTTTATTACATTAGACATACAAAGAAAACCGAATTTTGCCAGAAAGTTCCAGGTTCTCTTTATGTCCAAAATAATGGCTTTCGAGTAGCTGGCCGAACATTTGTAAGTAAGGCACAAATTTTTCAGGGCCATTACGATGAAAAACGTAGAACTTGAAATATGTATATCTTTCTAAGATGTCCTTTGACAGGAGAAGTAGGTTATGGTGATGATCTAGAACCTCTCAAATATCCAAAATAAAGATTTCGACTAATCAAAAAGTGCGTAAGGTGGGGGATAATAACCTTAGGACTCACCAAATGTATCGTCAAATAACTCACCATCATCACCAAGTCAAAAGTTTTTGGCTCTCTGCCATTTTTGTAGGGATTGTATTTTCGAATGCAATTTGGGTTCTTTACTATCACAAAGAATTTAAAATACCTCTACCAGCCCAACCTAACTATCTGGTATACAGATAAAAACTTCTCTCTGCATGCAAGTAAGGGAATTACTATAACTGACAAGTACTAAACTGCAATACTAGAACATCAGCGTGATACTGGCGCTAGACATTAAGAGAAACCTTAAAAAGGAGCCCTTTTTGTGAACCACAAAAGGAAAAATAATATTTAATGAATATGAAAGTGTTTCCCATGAATTTTCTTACGAATGTGCTTTTACTATGAAGAATCTATAAATGTCAAAAATTGGCCATAACAGAAAGGCCTTCATCTAAGCGACAAACGATTGATGCTATGTGTCGAGGGCTAGTACAGGGGATTGGGCGTCGAAATGGTTCCCTCACGTTTCTACTAGTGAGACTTTACCGTCTGGGTGGTTTGGTCAGTATCTGTAGTGTCACCGGTCGGGAGAGAAAGTGCAGTGGGGCCGCTGCACGCCTCTGACGAAACGGCCGGGCATACTCTGTTAGATTCTACCCTTACCAATCTAGAATAAAAACTAGTTAGTATATAAAGACTGTAATTTTACATAGTATATTTAAAAAAAAAAAACAGTCATTAAAAATTATTTTATTTGTAATAACTTTGGTTATTTAATCTGTGTTTGTTGCCAGTATTGGATGGCAAATCAGCTAACCTTAATCAATACACGATTTCAAATAAATAATATTGCAGTATTTGTTTGTCTTATTATTTTTATTATTTAGTCTTAGTTTTTTTTTTCAACTTAAAAAAATCCCTTTACCGATTTCGATTTTATTGTCGGTTTATATAGTGTAGATATAGTAGGCTGTTTTTCATTTTTGTAAAAACTTATTAAATACACTCGTCCGATTTTCTAACGCGAGACAATAGTTAATTCAATATATTTCTTATAAAACCTACAGTAAAAACGCAAAATAAAAATTTAGACACTCGGACGACACATGGGGAATCCTAGTCGGGAATAAATAGACACTAAATTTGATCAGAATCATAATAGGAAATAATTTAACTAAGATATACGAATTATTAAAAACAGTGTTCTTAAAACACCCTTATAAAATTCCTATAACAATAGTTTGATCCGTGTTTTTTTTAATCAATAGACAGTAGTAAACCCTTGATTTACAGCCAAGGTCAAGCAAACTTTTGTGGATGTCTTGAATTGTAAATGGTTTAAATATAATTATGAAAGCAAAACTCAAACGGCTCTAAAGTCCTACTAAACAATGCAAAGTTATTCACTAACATTGAACTATTGACTTCTGAGCACTGACGAGGAGGTGAAATAGAATAGCTTCAATATAAAATTATTTAATAAAGAAAATATCAACAACATGTAAATTTAATGGAATGACATCAGTTATACAAAAAATATTCATATGTAAAAATTGTATTGCTTCACTTAACAAATAAGGCTTTATTGCATTGCACTGATATATTCAATTAATATAAAAATATATATATTATTTAACAATTAGAGTTATCTATAAATGCCCAAAGACCATTTCCTTAGCCCAGTATAATAGAAACCGGTGATAATTGAAAACCAGAATCTTATAGTTTGGAGCGGATTGCTTCAATCCTGCCAGCAGCGGATCTCTGGAGATCGGTCAGCTTCATAGCGAGTCCCATGTTACCCTGGATTTTGATTTTTCCTTGGAAAAATGCCTTCTGGGGATTCAGTTTTCCGGATATCAGATCAGCGACATCCTCATCGTTGATTGTGAAGGTCACATCACATTTGTCTTTACCGTCGTAGTTCACACTGCCCTTTCCTTCCTTGGCGTTGATGACCCAGTAACCTTCTTCGCCGTTCGGTCCGTTTCTAACCTTAAAACCATAAACTCCTCTAACTTTCTCTATGAGTTTATCTTCATCAGACTTCATGGCTTCCTCGAGGATCTTCATGTATTTGTATACTTTGAAGTTCTCTGGGTTGGCTGCGATGGCAGCCACCTGGTTGGGTGATGCACTGCTGAATCCTTTACGGTACATGGTGATGACGACAGCTCCTCCGAGTCCTAGGTTGTGTTGTAAGGCGATGCGAGCTCGGGGCACCTATACAATCATTCAAAAAGTTAAAGAACATATTAGTTTTAAGCCATGAGGTGTCACAGCATATGTATATACCAAATGATCCTCAATCTGCTGTTATTGTGAAGTAATGAGTACACTTAGATGGTTGTCCTCAATATTATAAAATTACCAATGAGATGAATCAAATAAACATTTATAACAACCTCTTATCTATCTCATGACGAGTTATCAATTGAGTGTAACATATTGAGATCATTTCCCTTTGCACTGTTAACTTAATGTAAAACAATGTAAAGCAAACAATGCACGAACAAAAAATACAAGTTGTATTAAACATGAAGAAATAGTTTTATCATAATTTGCAAGAAATTTAATATTAATGATTTGTATAATCAGATGGTAGGAGATAAAATGTTGAAGAAACAATTATATTGTATGGTGGACGATTAAAACATAATAGCATAAATACAGTAGTGCTCGGCCACATTAGCAAACATGTTCCATAAACCATTATATGCCCACTGGCAAGACAAACCTGTCTGTCTCCCGCTTCTCCGCGTAGCTGCCAGACTAGCTCGGCACACTGGGCCAGGCCAGTCGCACCCAGAGGATGTCCCTTAGCAATCAAACCACCACTCGGATTTACCACACAACGGCCACCATATGTGTTGTCACCGGCATCAATGAATTTACCAGCCTCACCTTCACCACACAACTGAAGCCCCTCATATGTGATCAACTCATTTGTTGCGAAACAATCATGCAACTCGACAACATCAACTTGCATGGGTGAGATACCCGTCTTTTCATATAGTCTTTTAGCCGCTAATCCAGTCATATCATAACCGGCAACCTTCATTAGACTGTTTTCTTTGAAAACAGCCTCAGTGTCAGTGGCCATCTCCATACCAATTATTTCTACCGCCTTATTCTGAAGTCCATAACGAATGACAGCCTCTTCAGACATAAGGATGGCAGCTGCAGCCCCATCACTAGTAGGGCAACATTCCAATTTCGTCAGTGGGCCATAAATTCTACGAGAGTTCAACACTTCCTCAACTGTGTACTCTCGTCCACCTTGCGCTCTTGGGTTCTTAGCACCATGACGATGGTTCTTAGCTGCTATTTTGGCTATATGGACTTCAGTCGTACCATATTTCTTCATGTGCTCTGCACCCGCGTTACCGAAGTATTGAGCGGTCATCGGAGCTGCAGTTAATTCTGCCATATCCGCCATCTTGAGAGTATGTCTATCTAAAGGATTCGTTCTGTCTGAAAATGTACCATTGCCTAGAGCACCTGGTGTCATTTTCTCGAATCCAAGAGCCAGAATAACATCCGAAACACCACCTTCTACGAGTTGTTTTCCAAGGAATAGTGCGTTAGAACCAGTGGAGCAATTGTTATTAACGTTATATATAGGAATACCAGTCATGCCAATCTGATATAATACTCGCTGACCGCTTGTAGAATCACCGAAAACATACCCGCATATAGCCTGTTGTACGTCTTGGTACTTTATACGAGCGTCGGCCAAAGCTGCCTCGACAGCTTCCTTCCCTAAATCTGGATAATCCATGCCGCTATTGGGCTTAACAAACTTCGTCATCCCAACACCAACTACGAAAACTTTCCTAGGCATTTTGGTATTTTATAATTACCTCGATTTCTTAATGACGATCTGCTCACCACGATGACCACTGCGTATTTTTTTTTATAAATGTAAGATATACAATAGCGTTTTGAGCTCTGCTTTTATCAGAATAGATATTGAACTAATTATTACAGATAAAATAAGTGGTTATCTAGCAAATACGGTCAAAAACTTGCACTATAGTATCGCCAGGTCAAACAAACAAGTGATCACGTGACCGCGGCCTTTCGCGAAATGAATGGACTTTAAATTAACAACGCAGAATGACAAGCAAACAACTTTGGCCTATTGGAATATGAAGTTTGAAGTTTGAACTCTTCCGTCACAATCGAATACACATACTAATATAAAATCATGAAACTGTCATAAATTAAAAAAGAGAAAATAATAATTTTCAATACTACAATTTGATTACAAAAAAAAAAAGTTTTAAGCCATTTAGGGAATTTCGTATTGCCATCTCATATATTTTTTAATTATATTAAATAATCATTAAATATTGTTATTAAATGTTACTTATAAAAAATTATATTGGCCAGTTTTACATTTGTTTTTTAAGAACCAAAATTTAACTGGCATTTTATTTCGACACAAATCAGTAATGGTTATTGCTTAGGAATTGGTATTGTGCTATTTTTTTATTTAGGCCCTTTAAACTAAATTCTATCAAAAGGAGATATGGCTTTAGATAGACAAAGAATTTTGACTGAACTTGGTAGTGTAGTAAATCAACTTCAGAGCGCGGATTGGTAAAAATATTTTTACGCTTTTTTATATTCATTTATTTATTATCTGTAATATTTGGCTATTTTAATATAAATATTGATTTCGTGAAAAGCGTGAAAAAGTGTGAGAGAGTAAAACGTTAATTTAATTTTTCTAGCGGTTGTATGGGGAAATTATTTAACGATCCAGGACAAAATGGCTATAACCCCATGGGAAATCCTCTTCCGACATGTGGTGGCTGCAGACGTGGTTGTTGTCACGGTCACGGGGGCAACGTGTGGAACTCGGGTAGGCCGTGCTCTGATTCCTATGCAATGAACGGTCATCAAAACATGCAACGCCCTTGCATGGGACATTGCAATCCTACCAAACTATATTCTGATACATACAACTACTTGACAGAAAATCTCATGCAACCCACAATAAAAGAGGTGTACAATGACTTGAGTACCATAACACCAAATAATACCATCATGAATAGTCCTATGGGCAATCAGATGGTATCTCAGGATGCCTACGCTGCTCAAAATGCCTCGAATCTTCCAAATAATTATAATAACATGAATAGTATGCAGAATAACATGGGTGATGTACCTACTAATGAAATACAAGGGAAAGGAATGGGTCAGATGGAAGCGATGGGTGGTATGGGACCACAAATTATGGGTATGATTGGAAGCAACCAGGTGTCAAAACCTAATACCATGCCTAATCAAGTAGGAAATTTAAAAGAACCAATGTTAATAGATGCACCTCAATCCCCTCATGGAGTTGTTGGTGTGACCCCACTATCAGCGCCCATGAGAAATAATGAGGGAATTTATAACAACAATAATGTCGTTCAAAATGTCGGTTATCAAAATCCAAATCAATATAACAATATGGCAGTTCCAAATATGACCAACGCTACCAACAATCCTCAGAATATGCAAGGCTATCAAAATATACCAAATACGAACGCTAACCCTGCTGCGCAGCAAATGTCTACACCTCCTCAGCACAATTTCGGTAGGCATGCACCGGGTATCGCTAAATTCAATGAAATGTTCCCTGGTGTTATGAAGGGAATAGGTGGAGACTTAAATTTTGACCCCATGGCTATGGCCATACAAATGAACCCAGCGAACCAACATCAAAGTGCTATGGATGCCATGCAAAAAATGATGACTGGTAATAGGGGCGGTTTGAACAATATGCTTAATAGAGTACCTAATTTAACGCCGGAACGTCCTGGCATGGGACAAGCTCTTCATAATAGTAATTTGCCTCAGACTCAACCAAACGTGCCCGTTCCTCAAGGTCAGAATGTTAATCCTGATCAGAACAATATTCCTGCTGCGGAAAACCAAGGCTCCAGAGTTCCCGCCGACACGAATCAACAAGTTTATGCTGCAGTGAATCAACAAGTACCACAACAACAAATACAAAATCCACAACAGCAAGAATATAACGGACAACAACAGATCATGAACCCCAACTCGGGTAACCCAGCAGCACCCCCGCCTGGTACACTGTACGAAGGTGGTGATCAGCAAAACGCTCAAGCTCAGCCTGCCGATTCAACTGCAGTGCCTGAAGTTTCAAATACACAACAATTTATAAAAGAGCCCATATTCCCCGCAGATACTTCTAAATATTATGTACCTAGAAGACAACGATATGAGCAAACCGCTTATAATACTCTCGGACAACCGGTACAAATGCTACCAGCTCAGATGTATCACACTCCCGAACCAGCTCTACCACAAACTTTATCGCCACAACCTTATACGAAGATGAATGCTGCCAGATATTCCAATGTCAAGTCTACAGTCAGCAAAACTTCATTAATAGGAGCTAAACCGTTAGGTAGAAGTACGAGTAGGAATCAATTACAACATATATACAATCAATATAAAGGATCTCAATCATACACTCAGAATAATGGAAAAGTCCCTGATAACGGAGTCTCTTATTCCGATGGTAAAATAAATGTCCCTCGTACAAATGCACCAACAGCGCAACAGGTACCTGTTGAAAAAATAGGCGGAGACACGATAGCCAATAATCAATTTCAAGATCAGAGAACCACTAAAGTTGAACAAGTGATTGGACAGTTAGGCGATGTGCCAGCTACAAATAAACCAAACGGAGATTTAGTAGAAAAGGTTATATAGTTATCCAAAATTACATACATATACAAAAAAAATCTAAATCAACTAATACTTAATTCGTTTTCAGGATCCTCAAGTTATCAAAAAGACCCGTAATGGTTTACAAGATCAAGTGTTTACAGCATATCCGACATCGGCCGCGTGGTCTTTTCATGGCGACGGCGTCCCTAGATATACTGCAGCCTATCGTAACCGTTATAGGTTCTAAAAAATATAGCATTTTAGTTTGTCTTTCTATCTAAAGTCATGTGAAGTGTTGTAAATTATGGTGAACGCGTCTACGTTATGTTTGTAATATGAAATAACTTGATTAAAAAAAGTTAACTACAATGATATACTATTTATTTAAAAAAAAATGGATGTACCATATAAAGTTACATTTCATATTTTATCATAGTGTTTATAAAAGTTCACTACATTTTTAAATAATAATAATATATGATATATAGTCTGTGGCACGAATAACATCTGCCTTATAATATACTCTGTATTTTTTACAAAGTCTCCAATATTCGCGAATGTGATGTGGGTTTAGACGACTTTCTGCTAAAGATTTAGATTTCTTGTTCATAAATTGTTTTAGGTGTGAATCGTGCTTTAGGTCGTAGTTACCATATCTTCCTGTTGTATTTGCGACCAAAATCTCTTACAATTAATTAAGAACCGTCTTAAAAACAATGTCTCTATTTGGAGCGTTGATGGCCGACGTGGAGGATGATCCGTTTTTTGGGTAAATTGATCAATATATTACAGTTAATTTATATTTTATGACTACTTCTACGTATCTTAATTATTGTCCACCATTTTTTTCACATATCTAATAGTTTCCTAGCCGCAATACAGTACTAACGGTTGAACATGTCAAGACACAATTTCAAAATGACAGGTATTTCGAGAAAAATCCCACTCCCGATCAATAACAAAAATTTAATAAGATAATTTTGATCTTCTTCATAATCTACGTTAAATAAAGCGACTTTTAAGAACAAGAAATTTAGAGAAGATGAATTCTACGATCGCAAAATTTGTTTGGAAAACCCAATAAAAGAAAGTTTATATGTGAATTTCTCCCAGATCCCATATGCGCCACATGCGTCAGATGAACAATATGATGAACTCGTTATTCTCCGATCCTTTCGGGATGCTGGGCGAGGGTCCGCTGGCCATCATGGGAGCTCGTCGCGGTAACGCGTTAATGCCATTCATGCCACAGATGCCTTCACTGAACAGACTATTCACAGGTATTAGCAAATTTAATACAAATAATTTAAAAATTTGCTTTGATAATAATCAAATAGATATATTTTGTTTACCAAAAAAAAATTTTGTTCCCTCATATTGTCCATTGAATATGTCCTTTCAACAACCATTATAATATAGGTCACAATATATGTTTATCAACACTGAAAGTGATTTTAACCGCAACAACTGATAATTCACTATCACTTCATTTGTATATATGTCCATCATTTAAAATAGTATAATGAAGTATATATGAGTTATTTTATGTGTAATTAATATTAGCAGATTTGTCTGACGGTCATATGTCGAGCGGCAGTTCCTTCTCAAGCAGCACAGTGGTCATGTCCAGCGGACTGAACGGCAACCCTCAGGTAAACAAACCTTCATCATTTTGGCTTGGACCAAAACACTATTTACAGTTAATGTCAATAGATTTGTTTATATTTTATGTGAGTAACGAAAATGTTTGTATAGTTATGAACATGATTTATTGATCACAGTAGGAATGATAGAAACACTGACTTATCATCAGGAACGATATGCTATCAATACTGGATCTGTTTACAGAAGCACAGCATTGAACACAAAAAATCTTCATAAAATGTACTTCTTTTAAAATACCTAATGTATAAGTGTTACCATATTCCCTTATCAAAAATAGTCTCAGGAACTTGGAACTTATGGTATTAATGTTTTTCATATAAAAACAGTACATGGTACGGAACAGGGTTCCCTTAATACGATCATGGCAACTGTGACACAGACGTCATTGCATTTGCTGAATTTGAAGAATTTCCATACGCACTCGGTGAACACAATCAAATATACACAAGAATATTTTGCTTGTGTCTTCAAATACCTTACAAATTGGTCGCTAACCAAATTAAATTGGTCTCTAACCTGAACACAGCTAAATCACATCTCACATGAGGGATGTAATGAAACACTCGGTATAATTTTAATAATTATTATAATTACTTATTGATTTTTATGAGATTATGAAGTATCTTTAGTAGAACACTTAATATTGATCATATTTAATTCTTCAAAGAAGACAATTTTTCCCCTGAACATAATAACCAAAATGGACTTGTCAATCCTATACGACTTATATATACATATATAAGTGTGTGTGTGTAAATCCTTTCAGCCAATTCACACAACATTTGGCTAAGTAAATTAATAAAGTTTGATTATTATGACGGTCGCTGTCCTGTGACGGGATTTTACAACCAAATGTCGTTTTTTTATATATGTTTTCATTAATACGCAATTTTATATTAATGATGAAACTTTAACTAAGTATTAAATAAAAAATGTGTTCATATGTATATCAATTCTCCAACAGGATACAGTCATAGTGTAAGTATTATTATACACGTGTCTCATTAAACTTTGTATTTTCAAGGTATTCAGTTCTACGAGCAGCACCAAAATAGGACCCAACGGTGTCAAGGAAACCCGGAAGACACTCCAGGACTCTCGCACCGGTGTGAAGAAGATGTCTATCGGTAATCATAACACATTACACGCTCACAAATTTATTAATATAATTTTTTTTCTTTTTCATGATTATAAGTAATATTATTTGTGATCAAGATTTCATCAACACCCGTATAGGGAATATGAATTTGAGACACAGAATGTTACATGCATTTTATATGACACAGTAATTCACAATTTAAATTAATAAATAAATTTCCAAACATCACTTCATTATGTTTAAAAGATTTGTATTTAATAAGACTTTTTTTATTGGTGTCATGTTAATTGATTTTACAAATAAGACGTTCCTTCAAATTTTTTACGTCAATGGTATTAAAAAAATTTAAGTCTATTAAAAAAAAACGCTGGCTATATCTCGTCGATATTTACACATATATCTATATGAAATTGAATTATTTTATACAGTAACCGAATTTAGGAGCGATCTTAAGCTATGATCAGATTGAGACGGATGTTCTATTTAGGATGTGACGTCATTATTGTAGACACGTGCTCCGACAACGTGCTCGCTAAACAAACAATGATACGGTTAAAAAAGTTCCGCTAACAGAAACCATGCTCGAAACATGAACCTTATTGTTCAATTTATTCAGCCACGTTCCATTTTTGAAACTTTTGTTCCAGTGAAGTTCCATTTTTGAAATTATTTGGAGTCGTTTTAATTGTTATAGAAGGGGATTCTTTAAAATGTTGATTCAATAAAATATATATCTAAACAAAAAAACCCTAACATAGACCAAAATGTAGGAATTCTGAAATGGGTAAATTATAAGCGTAGTGTTTATTATATTGTGGAATACAAAAAAAATATGATCGAAAAGTTTGGTATACTAAATGGAATACTCGTGTAAAAAATAATTTGGCGTTTTTACGTATATAATTTTTATGTTATCGTATATGCCATTGAGCTTGCGTTCACTTTCGGAATATTAGATTTTATCAACTAAATACTAATGATGAACCGATATAAAGATGGAACATAGATCGGGGCAGGGCAGTGACTGATTCAAAATATGTGTACATTATTGTATAATCAATTAGGTAGAGAGATAAAGAATTACAAGAATTGACATGTTCCGTGACACAAACAGTCTGCTATTCAGTTTGCACTCGCAGATAGGGATGGATAAAACATTCACATCTAGTCTGCCCGTGATCATGGTTGCTAAAAAGTAACCGAAACGTCGGGATTATGTAGTTTAAAATAATAAAAATTAGCGTAGTATATCCGAAAAGGTATTAGTTTTTTTTAAACGACTCGCGAAAGCCTTAGATCTCATTAGATAGAGATGGAATTAATCTTAAGATATATCCGAAGACATGTCTGTTAGGGTAAACAATAATATTAATATTTATATAATGACCAAACTCAGATAACTATGTACTTACATAATACCAGTTGCCTTTCCAGTGTGACCTCGGCCTATTCACAGAGTTATTTGACCTATACACGATAAATTGCAAAATTAAAGTGAAGATGACTATACTATTTGTCACTCAAAAGTAGTGAAGAGGAATTAAAAACAAAATTAAATGTGTCATACCTACACTATTCTTTCTAAATTCTCTAAGAGTAACCAGTTGTTAAATTTCTCCAGGTGTTAATCTGTTCTTTGGTTCTAATTTCCAGGTCATCACATCGGTCAGCGGGCGCACGTTGTTGAGAGGGAACAGAACGTGTACTCTGGTGATGCTGAGGAGAGACAGGAGTTCATAAACCTGGAGGAGGACGAGGCTGAGGAGTTTGACAGGTCACAGATTAGAATAATGTACCACAGAGTATAAATGTTAACAAAAACATTCCGTATTACATGGATTTAAAAAAAGTAGGCTATATAGAAAGAAATATGAATCAATACGAGAGAAATTCTTATCTGTCACTACCAGAATATGGCATTACAGTGCCATTTTTTACAAAGAAATAACTTATAATAGGATAAGTTACAAACAATATGATAAGGTTGTATAGCACGTTATATTCTATGTATTTTTAATTAGCATATCCTACGGAATGATACACAGCTTACATTTAATCATACAATTAACGTCATGCTGTGAAATTTACAAAAACAAATAAATTCAAAAACAAACGAGCTATTAGAATCGAAATAATATTTACGTGGTCAGCACGATAGGACACTATTATTGAAATTTAGTCTGATTGTTTGTTCAACCTAATCTCTATTACGGCTGGACCGATTTTGACGGGAATCTCACTTGTGGGTAGGTAATGTCAAAGTTTCGCCTAATTTTGAACAGACCTATGTTTGTTACGCTATTACATCTTTAGTTAAGGGCCGATTTCCAAATGATATATTGATCAAATGGGAATTTTCTTGAGGCACTGCTTTGTTATGAAGTCAGTAACTGGTGAAGGGATTTTCGAGATACCGAATGAAGCCTTCTAATGATAACGTATCGCAAACGGGGTTTTATATGCGGAAATTTTATATATCGGAAAATATGTCGGATTATAGGCTGTGATCCCGGGCGAAATACCGGGTTTGCAATGTACTAGAATAAATTATGTTTTTAAATTTATAACTATTATTTTTGTTTTGCAGGGAGTTCCAGGAACGAGCTGGAATGATGCGTAACCGGAACCATCGAGCTCTGACCCAAGCTCCTCACGGACACACCCAGCCCCGCCTGGCACTGCCGCCCGCACCCTCACACACACACCCACACGCCAAGTGAGTAGTACACACATAACGACTGTACAAAAAATATTACACCATTGAATATTTCAGTTGTTATGTACTTGGAATATTGTACCAAGCATGAAGTTATTATAGCACATACATATTTGTTATTATACATATTATTAGATAAGAATTTATGTATATATCGCTTATAAAATTTTTTTTTTTCCACACAAATATAGCATGTTCGTATTAGTTGAGCTTGATATACAATTTTTTTTGCAACAAATTGGCCGGATGGAAGAGTTGTATTGAAAAGAAAAAAAAAGATTTAAAATTTGAATTTGGAACATCTGGCCGGTAGTGCTTGAGTAGTTAGTTTAGTGTGTGCGCGTTGCAGCCGGCGACCGCACGCGCGCCGCCCTCTCCGCGCCGGCGCCAGTCCGCTCGCTCTGCCCTCGTGAGTACACGGCTTTGTATCATTAGCATTTAAATGGGTAGCGGGTGCGAAATATCATCAACATACTGGCATTTGGATAAATTATATCACACAACATTTAGTTTATTTCAGTTCAAATGTACCAAGAAACATTTTATTAACTATCTAAGGATAACTAACTCTCTAAATAATACAGGACAATATGAATTAACTTTTATTAAATTAATTTTTAACCTTGTTTTAAATATATACAACTGTTTTAGAACCTCGGATCAAATTCAGAATATACATAATTTCGTTAAGAATTGAAGGAAAACAATATATTTTCAATGATTTATAAAGTTATATTAAAATATAATACAAATACATATTAAAATATTATTTACTAATGTTCCTGTATAAGGCTTATTATTGTTATGGCTTACTGCCGTTTTCTTAATTTGAAATGTTTTATTGTTATATAATTTTTAGAGTCTATAGTAGTATATGAAGCTTAGCTTCCTGCTCTAGCATCTGGCTGGTGTTATATATATATATATAGTTATAATTATTATTAATATATGTATATAAATCATTTTGTATCAGTTAATGTATGTAGTTAGCAGGGGGATATATATTTGTGAGCTAGTATGCATGGCTAGTAAATGTTTAAAATAAATTTGGGATACATTTATTATATGAGTTTTTGTGTGTTACCAAATAAAAAAATAAGCATTGAATAATTTGCAATTTATCTAAACTTTGTGTTTTGATCTGAGTCAGTTTAATAAACGATGGAAAAACGTAAATTATAACTGAATTAATTTTCAGTTCCAGATATTGGAGGAGGCGATACCACTAACGTTTCGTAACATTGTGTAAAATATAACCTTATGTATTAATAGAATCGAATATTCATATCTTATAGTCTTCTGTCTGGCATGACTTCCTCTGTACACGAACGATACTCTCAAGGGAATGCATTTGATATCTTGACTGGTTTTGGTATTTCAATCATATATACATGTGGAATGACCTTGCTATCCTTGTTACTCTTTTTGCAACATTTATAACTACAAATATCATTACATAACGAAATGTTTCCAAATAGTAAAAAAAATAAAAATACATCAAAACTTTTTAACACCTCATTCTCAGCTCACAGTTACTAAATCTTCTTGATCTTCATCTTCTGATCTTCATACTTGTATCTTATATATGTTGTTTTATTTTTTAAACAGTGTAAATATATTACATTAACACGAACATGTCACAATGAATTCGCGAACATTTCTAAATGTCTTCCTGCGAAACAACTTGCCGACAAAAACCGAGATTACTTTTCTTTTATGCTTCTTAAATTTTAAATTCGGTTTTTAGTCATGAATGTGAATTGAATGCTATCGGAAATTTTATTACAAGCGTACTCCACTTTGATACTTTAAGATCCAACTATGGCGGCAATCTAGAAACGTCACTGTCAAAACTGACATGTTCCCGCCGATTCATTGTGACATTAGGATTTTTATTTACGTAATTAATAATGTTATAAAATTTACAGTTCGAGCGTCCGTGAAGTGTACAGCGGCTCTCACCCCCGCAGACACAAACACCACAGACACAGGCACGAGACCGACAACTAAAGACGTCCTAGACCATAGACAAGACGGTGTTAGAATATGGAACGTTCATTATATATCGTCTATAACATTGATGGGATTATTTTATATTGTGTATTATTTGATTTCTCTCAAAATTGCTAGCGCTCTTTTATATCGTGATGCATATAACACGTTTAGTTTGTAATTATTTAAACTGTTACCTGCAGTCCGTGTGCTTACGATATTATATTATGATTGTCAGAAACATATTTATGTCCAAAATATTTATGTTATCGAGACTTGAGTCTAAAGAAACTGCAGCTCACGACATCGCTTTATCTACCGACTCGTCGAGAGATAGTGTTTGACGATCGCCTCATGCCTCGGACGACGCCGATCTGCTCTAGATATATGACAGTATCTCATTAGTTTAAGTTAGTTTTTACAATAGATAAGTCTCTCGTAGATAAGAAGAAAAAACTACTGAGATTTATAATAAAACAACGCTATTTAGTGCAGAACAGAACTAACGTTTTTATTTAAAGTAGTTTTGACGTTAACTAAACCATCACAGATGGCAGCACAAGTTCACAGATAACATTTTAGATATTACTTTTCTACACCCCCACTATATCTAACAATGTTATATTGATAAAAATCAGTATAATGAACAATTATTAACTTTAACATATGTGCTGAACCCCCAACTTATCCAATAAATAATAATGCTTATTAGAGCACAAGCTCTTTGTAAGTAAGTCAGCTGGCATCTCAGCTGATGGTAAATATTTAACATTCACAATATTATTATTTACACATTCTCTAGAAAAATGATAACGTATGTCAATGTGTTTGCTTCTCTTATGAAAGATTGGATTTTGAGTTAACTTTAATGCACTCTGGTTATCATTATATAATTCAATAGTGTACTTCTTATTAGTTATTTCAAACTGTAAATTTCTTAAATAAAGAGATTCCTTACATGCTTCAGTTAAAGCCATGTACTCGGCTTCACTGCTTGATAAAGCCACGGTCTTCTGTTTCTTTGTCTCCCAAGAAATTACACAACCTGACAAAGTGAAACAGAAACCCGTGTAGGATCTTCTATCAATAGTGTTCCCACCCCAATCAGCATCTACAAATCCTTCAATGACAGAGTTCCCATCTGCAGAAAATTTTAAACCATAATGTTTGGTCAATTTTAAATATCGCAATATGCGTTTTACATATGAACAATGCTGTTTGGTATAGGAATTATTAAATTGACTTAAAAAGCTAACTGCAAATGCAATGTCTGGCCTTGTAAGAACCGCTAAATACATTAAAGAACCTATCATTTGTTGATAAGGAAACAATAACTTATCTACATTATTCTCATCTTTAGATGCATGTAACTTAGTCTCCATTGGAGTTTGAACAGTTTTACATTGACTCATTTTGAATTTAAGTAACAGCTGATCAATATAATCTTCCTGACTTATTGATATTGTTTTCTCACATTTATTTACTTTTACATTTACTCCAAGACATTTCTTGATTTCACCTAAATCTTTAATTTTAAAATTGTCAGATAAAACATCTTTTAAGTGCTTAGTAGCTATAATATCATTTGAAAAAATGAAGAAATCGTCGACATACAGAGTAACAATAGTTTTTAACTTATCCTGTGTTTTCAAAAACATACAAGGTTCTATCTTAGATTTAACAAAGCCAATTTTTAAAAGACATTCCTCTACTCTCTTGTACCATACTCTTGAAGACTGTTTTAAACCATACATAGATTTCTTTAATTTAAGAACTTGACCTTTCTCTACTTTCTCAGAAAAACCTTCAGGTATTTGTATATAAATGTCTTCTTCAAGAATTCCATACAAGAAAGCAGTTGTCACATCAAGATGTGTTATATCAAGATTAAGTTGAACAGACAGAGCAAATAAAAGCCGCAATGTGGTATGCCTCACTACAGGTGAGAAAGTGTCAGTATAGTCCACACCTTGAACTTGTGAAAAACCTTTCGCCACTAAACGCGCACGAAACCGAATGTTATTATCACAATCATATTTTTTACGTAACACCCACTTGCACTTTACAACTCTAACATCTTGAGGAGGATTGCTAATCTCCCATGCATCATTCTCTTTGAAACTTTGTAACTCTTCAGCCATAGCTATTTTCCACTGTTCTTTTTCAGGTCCGGCTAAGGCATCCTGAAGAGACAATCCTGTCACATCATCATATGTGCTCTCACCAGCACAAAAATTTGAACATTTGAACCTGTCTGGTTGCTTCCTCTCTCGTGTAGGTCTTTGAGGTCTAATCTGCGGGATATCTTCAGCTTCAGAATCACTAGGTTTATATGTCTCATCAACCACATCCAGAAATGTGTCCTCTGAGCTATCTGTGTGGTCAGATTCCGAGTTTGGTTCATCTATATTAACTTCTTCTTCCCCCACTGAATCAAAACTCTGAGAGGAAACTTCCATCTGACATTCAGATTTTGATTCCTGCTCTATTATAACCACATCTCTACTAGTCAATATTTTCTTTGTTTCTGGGTTATACAGCCTGTATCCCTTTATGTTTTCTGGATATCCAAGGAGAATGCATTTTTCTGACTTCTTGTCCCATTTCTTGCGCTTCTCTTTAGCTACATGGACCATTGCAGTACTACCGAAGATTCTGATATGGCTTATGTCGGGCTGACAGCCAGTCCATATCTCATACGGTGTCTTATTACCCAATGCTGCAGCCACGCTTCGATTCTGTAGATATACTGCCGTGTTAGTAGCCTCACCCCAGAATTCTTTCCCTAGGTTGGCATCAAAGAGTAAGCATCTTGCCTTTTCAACAATAGTACGATTGAATCGCTCACATAATCCATTTTGCTGCGGTGTGTATAGATTACTTTTTTGGTGTATTATGCCAGCACCTTTTAAATGATTGTCAAACTCTTTATTACAGTATTCTAATCCATTATCACTCCTTAATACTTTGATTGTCTTCTTAGTTTGATTTTCCACCTGGGCTTTGAATTCTTTGAAACACCTCAAAGCCTCATTCTTGTGTTTTAGAAAATAAACAAACACCATTCGACTACAATCATCGACAAACAACAAGAAGTATTTGGATCCTCCTATGGATATATTTTCCATAGGCCCACAGATATCTGTATGGACTATATCTAATAGGTCACTGCTTCTCTGATTGATACTCTTGAAAGGTAACCGACACTGTTTGCCTTCGCAACATGTATCACATGAAGATTTACCAATATCCACTTTTTCATCAAAAGACATACCCTGTACTGCAGTCTTCATCTGATTCAGGTAGTCTTTATTAATGTGTCCTAATCTGCGATGCCATGTAACACCTGATACAACTGATGCAGCCAAATGTTCCTGGTTTTGTAAGTTTACTTTGTACACTCCATTTTCTAGTAATGCTGTTGCTACTAACTTATTATTTTTGTTATATACCGAGCAACTACTATCAGAAAAAGATACCTTGTTTCCTTTGCTTATGAGTTGGCTGACTGATAGCAAGTTAGTCGCCAGACTTGGAACACAATAAACGTCTTCAACCATAATTTCGTAATCAATATCACCAGTTGTAGTTATAATTTTCACATCGCCAGAACACAAAACTGACAACTTTTCACTGTTCGCAACGATAATTTCCTGTTTCTGATCATACGACGCATTCATAACCAAACTTTCATTTGCCGTAAGGTGTACACTGGCTCCAGAGTCAATATACCATGCATTTTTACTGAAATTCCCGCTCAGGAACACAGCACTAAACGCATTAGACTGCATTCGGGGTTTTTCCTTGAAGTTCGACGCGTTATTTTCGTTATTAGTACATTGATTTCTATAATGGCCTTTTTGTTTACATCTGTAACATGTCACGTTTGACTTTGACGTATCGGCAGTGCTACCAACATTGACATTTTTTCTTGACGCCATTTTATTTTTCTTGTACTTAGAATTCGAACGAGCTGCGAACGCGCCGCCAACTTCATCACGTTCCTCTATGGTTGACTCCATGTCTAACAATTTCGATTTGATAGAATCAGCCGTTATGCTAATGCCTGAATGCTCAATTGCCATGATCATCGGTGAAAATCGATCCGGCAATCCTGCTAATAACAATGAGCCTGTCCACTGGTCATTTATTTCAAAACCCGTGCCACTTAATTTTTGAGCCGTGTCAATAATTTGAGTCACGTAGGACGTCATTGAACTGCAGTTTTCCAATCTTATCGAAATTAGATTCCGTAACAGATTTATCCTTCTTGAAAAACCGTTGTCATCGAATAACTGTTGTAGTTTATCCCAGAGTTCTTTCGTTGTTCTTACACTTTTCACATGTACAAACAAAGACGGGTCGATTGTCATAATCAATTTTGCTCGAGTTTTCTCGTCGTCTGCAGCTCCTACTACAGCTCCTTCTGGCTTTACACAATGTTTCATGCCTTCAAGGATTAGGAAATTCTCTGCCGCGAAGCTCCACTCGCTGTAATTTTCCCGCCCGCGTAATTTGGGTACATTTACCAAGTAGTTTGCCGCCATCGTAATTCTGAATAAAATACTTTTATTTCACGAATGTCCAGCCAATCTACACAACACAGTGTAAACGCGTGTCGAAACAGTCTTTTTAACACTCGTACCGTGACGAAATACTTGTTAAAACACTACTTTTCATTAATTTTCTGGGCCCATAACCTATAATAAAACAACGCTATTTAGTGCAGAACAGAACTAACGTTTTTATTTAAAGTAGTTTTGACGTTAACTAAACCATCACAGATGGCAGCACAAGTTCACAGATAACATTTTAGATATTACTTTTCTACAAGATTCATGAAGTACAGCAGCTGACAGACGCTGAATATATATTTCCCCAGTCGCTTTCTAATTTGTATGTCGTTTCATTAATGTTAAGATGTAATTAGTTTTATATTAAATATGTTTATTCCATAACGAGGCACAAACTAAGGGTGCTGGATAATATCGCCCATTCCTCAATTAAATTATTATTTTCTATACAATAAATAGTTTTCATTTTAACTTGTATCGTATGTAGATTATAAAGTGTCGGTGTTGCCAGTTCAGGCGGCTCTGACTCCCGGTGTATTCGATTATTTTTAGATTAATCTTGATGTTAGAATAAGCTGACTATAAGACGTGTGACCTAAATAAATAGTGAAGTGAAATGTCGTTTTATTTACGCATCATGAAGGACAAATAAAAAAAATCGGGAATATTAAACAAATTTTTAATAATCGTTACATAAAATGTACAAGATATTCAAAAATATCTGTGACACAATATAAATTATGTAAATTCAAAGACCCAATTCCCAAAATATAAGTAAAAAAAAACATATTAGAAATCAAGAAATAAACTATACGTATATAGTAAAGGCCAAGTTATCGCCGTCGTTTGCTCGCGTCATAACGACAGTCTGCATATCTCGTCGTTGATTTCCAGCACTTGATCGATGAACGATTGATTGGACAAAACCCTGGCTATTTTGATGATAATCTTGAGGAGTTCCCGCTTCTTGTACCTCATCCTGACGCTGCATTTCTCGATGTCTTCTAACATAGATTGTGTTATCTGTGGACAAACGTTCATCCAAAATTAATACAGCAGAACGCTAACTGTAACGAAACCGATGTTCAGGTGTATTATACATTCAGACTTAAATTACAGTGATTTCAAAGGGAAATTGGCTGTGCTATGAATAATAAGAGATGTCTCGGGAATGTAATGGCCGCTATTCAGTTTAACCGCGGACATGTCATTTAGATTAGGTTCATACTAAATCAACAATTTGGTTATTATCTGTCAAGTCAGCTGTCAAATTTAGTTGTTGTACATCATTAATAATTTACGCCATAGAATTTTAAATGTGAAAAAAAAAGCCATCTTACTTGCATTTAACAATAATAAAGAAATAGAGGAAGTTGTCTATTGATATCAGATTAATGTTGTATTATTTTAATTTATTATCGATTGTGTCATGTTAGAGTCACGAATAAAACTTTTATCAGGGAAATTATTTCTTATCTAGCGATCAGCTCGTTGACACCAAGATACTGAACGTATTAAAAATAATTTCAAGGTAAAATATGAAATAGCGTATAAAACATATGTTATATAACATTACTTAAAAATTAAATGAGATGAAGGGTTTGTTTTTTATTGTGTAACGAGGGATGCATGTTAACTAACTCTATTGGGTTCCGTGAAGGCGCTAAATTTGTACTTCGTTTTCCGTCTCTCGCCGCCGTCAGCCAGGAACAGGGTGAAGGTGGCGTCCTTGAACCGCGCACCGACCGGGAAGTAAAGACCCGCGGTCAGCTCGCCCTTGGAGTCACGAGACAGAAGACTCCTGGAGTGAGGGGGATGTGGAGTGTTAGAGGATACCAAGACAATATTACGTTAATACACGAACGGAGAAAATGAAATAGATAAATAAAACGTTTCAAAATATTGGAAAAACAGCGAATTACTTAATGGACCTGGACAAAACGCCTTTGAGTATATATTAGTTGTTTTCTGCTGAAAATCGTGATTAATGAGCTAAATGTATATTTGGCATAATCATGTCGGTCGTGTCAGAACCTCGTCACTATAAAACTGTGGCCATTACCGGAAATTATAAACGAGGTTCCGTTTCTCTGTGACATCGATACTGTCGAGGAAGGGCTGGGCCACGAACACCAGGGACGTCTGCAGCTTGACCTCTGACCCCCGCGTGACCCGCTCGTGCCACTCCACGTAGTTGGTGTTGTGAGGACTGTAGCTGTACTCGTACTCCTTGAGGCATGGCTCCTCGGACTGTATGAACCAGCCTGTGGTTGAAGGTTTAAATGAAAATTATGATTCTTATGACCATATTTCAAAAATAATTGTTGTTATATTGTAAGCCACTATAACATTAGGAAGAACGTACCAGTATGTGGGTAGGCCCGATCGCTCATGACAGTGACTATCCTGGCCACGTGATACCCCGGGTCGGCCAGGATGACCCCGGGCCGTCCGTCTATAAACACGTGAGCGCCCACCATGACGTGCTCCTTCTCCGCCTGCAGCACGGACTCCGGGGTCTCCCCCGACCCAACGTAATCCAACACGTCCACCACGGCCTCCTCGCACGAGAACAAGCCCGTCGCGTCCGCGAATCCCGGGAACTCCTTATCCAGCGCTCTCCACTTTTGTATCAGCTCGAATCCCAGGCCTACACACGTGAACCGGCCGCGGATCAGCTGGGGCGAGTACTCCAGGAACATGTCGTACAGGGTCCTCTCGGACTCGGTCTTCTCGTACGCGTCGTGCATGGCCAGGAAGTTGCTGACGGAGTCATAGTTGTTGGCGACCAGTAGGCTCCTGAGGATGGCCTCGGTCTTGGTAACGAGTGCCTCGTGTGTGTGACTCGTCAGGTGTACGGGGGGTTGAGGATGCGCCCACCTGGGGCGGGGCAAAGGGCCGGTCAGGTGCTGGACCTCCGAGAGGTCCTCCTCCGAAGCGAGTCAACTCGGCCACTCGGCGCCCCAGCGACCCACCGGCGGGGAGGCCGGCTCCTCGGACACACTCGACAGGAACACATCCTTAAACCGAAACTCAGAAACGCCCTTCGAGAGCGTCTCACAGTTCCCTGCCACCAATAGTAATACTGTTTCACGCTCTGAAATACCAAACGAAACGTAGCGATGTAATGCAAATATTGTTCTCTCAATATTGTAAATGTGGAAATTTGTGAGAATGTAAAGATATATGTAACTAATTATAATAATGCTTTAGTATTATTTAAACATTAGAATAAGATTTATTTATTCCAGAGCTCCGCATGGTTGCCGCAGGATCAAGGCATAAAAGGTGTTTTGTGTTTGAAGTCATGTTATGTATGTCACATATCTATTTTTTAATATATTTTATACCTTTATCTGATCCCAATACCGAAGTCTAGATGGACGAAGTCGCGGGTCAAAACTAACTATAATTTTTTTTAAAACGGACCTAAATCTTTAAGAATAAACTTTTGTTACTGTTTGTTATCTCTTCGTATACCTACTACATGTGTGTAGTTATAAACTAAACGCTCTATTTAAGTGCTAAGCCCTCATAAACCATGCAAAACTTTCTTCTTCCATTCAAGCAACAAACTCATTCCGAGTGTGTCCCTCCTACGTGGAATTTTGATATTATAAAATGTATAATGGCAACACTGGAGCTAGGTTTTCCTTTTGTTAAATAAATGGATAGTACTCTTAATTGCAATAACAAATCAGTGTAACTAATACACAGTTTAAAAATTATTTTATTTATGAATACATTTTTATACAATGCTTTGAAAAAAATATTATAGTAATTTAAATTTGCATGAAAGAAATATTCTTCTAAAAAAATACCGCCAATAAAATTAGATATTTTATTAGTTATAAGTAATTTATTACTTCTTAAGCATTCACATACTTTAATATACTTAACGTATACTTCGCAACGTATTTATTTATTCAATTGAAAACTTTATAAGTACATAAGTTATGTTTTCACAGCGCGCTGAAGGTACATTTGTAAACAGGTCACGTGATCCGCGTAGCTTCAAACGTCATTTCAAAGGTTAGCCGCGTCGCGTAGGCGTTTTGAAATCGAACACTTGGATACTTTTTTTTATCTAACCTGACATCTATTTATATATACATAGAAATATTTGCAATAATTATCTTTCGGGCAACCAACAATGCCACCATTTAACTTTATCAACGAAATTTAAATCCGGATAATGTAATTAATAAAAATAACACTGTGTTTACATCAATTTATCATAGACAATGATGACGAAAAGAGGTCGTGACAGTTATACAAAAAAAAAAAATGTTTGCAACCATAAATATTTATTACCATCTGTACACAAAAATCTAATGATATACTTATTATTCTACATACTCCGCCCGCCGGTAGATATGTTTATACCGTATTGAATGACATACGACCAGACAATCAACGTTAACCCATCAGCTGTTCTGTGACCATACAACAAGGTTTGCAAAGCGAGTGTCGTTTTTCATTCACAAATCTTCGTCAATAGCATCGAAGGCGCGATGACAGATGAATGTAAAACGGGTAACGCTTCGTGTGTAGTGACGGTTGTCACTTCTGGTAAGAATAAAGATCGTATTCCAACGCTATATGAACTCTGTGGCATCTACATTAAACGGCGCGAAAGATTCCGAGTACTGGTCAGAATTATACTGTTTTTGTTTTCCACCTTAACTAAAGTTTCCCCGACATCACTAACACTGTTAGGCACGATGTGTTTCATTATAAAATGTTATTAAAACGGCAACACGCTTCCAGGAAGACGAATTCTCATAATCTTACGCAAGTTTTTCTTTACATTAACCAGCTTTATTTATTATACAAATATTACGGAACGTTATATATATGTATACTCGTATATATTAATGGAAGACCATGGTGTCCTAGCACGAACGATTTCCGTTTAGAAGGGTGCCCTGTCCACTCACATTGTAAAGCAACATAAATTGAGGCAATAAACTGTTATCACTATTGATATCTTATTAACTGGAACATATTGTATAATATTTTTGCGATAAAATTTAATTGCTGTAAAATATTTAGAATTGATAAATTGTTTATGAAATATTTATTTTATTGGTGAAATCTGATACAAGCTCAAAGACCTCGTTCTGTAACGTCCTTTCCTGACGCTATTGGTTCGTTTAGTCGGAATTCTGATTCACAAACTTACTCATCAAGAATTAGGGCAACGACCAACAGTTCAATTCATCACGATCTTTTGTTTTCACCAGGATTTCACGGAGTCATTACGCGTCCTACGTGATACATGTGTAGATAAAAATGTCATCTCGAGATAAAAGATAAGATGATTTAAATTTAATTTTAAACACAAGAAAAATTAACGCGAAGCACAATAAATTTGCATGCATAATTTAATAGATGTATTAGAAAATATATTTAATTTATTTATTCCTATAGTTTTTTTTATAGTATGGCCTTAATCGCGCCAAGATTTATTCCTACAATACATCTGACTATGACTATTGACATTACATTAGACGTCACGTATGAATATTTTAAACATTTGAATTGGAGGTCATAAGTAACGCAGACCTCTCCCACTAACCCTTGTAACATACAACCTACTTAACATTGTCCTTACTTTCTATTTCACGGAAGCCTTCACTTGTTTTGTAACGCACTTGCCAAAAATATTAAGTGTATGATGTGTTGCAAGGACGTCTTTATGTCTTACAACTAAATTCATTAACGTATTCGTTTTTTAATCATATAGATAAAAATATATTAGGTACATTTTAAAATTATATATATATGTATCTGTAATTCTAAGTCTTTTTCCTTCGCACGTGTTAAGATTGTGATACGGACATTGTTTTAATATCTTGAGATAATTCGTAGAAACTTATCACTTACTCAAAAACGTGGAACGATTTGCGTTACATTATAAAAAAATATAATCAATATTTCATAATTTTAAACATCTAAAATATATTCTGAAAATAAAGTCAAAGAAATATTATATTTTATAGAACAAACGATCTTAGACGTAATTCTGTTCCTACACCGCTGCCTTTTTGTCACATATGTTGACATTAAGTTATTTGATAACCCTAATTGGTAGTACAAAATGCTTTTAAAATAAAATTGAACACATTTTTTACGATAACAATTATAATTTTCTAAATAAAACTGATATTTTTTACCTTGTCGTACTCAAACTCGCGATCCACGTATTACAATTCGTAATATCGTTCAACGTCATTCAATCTCACAACACAAAAATACCTAACATTTACGTGAAACTATAAATAAAACAACAATTGAAATGTCCATTCACACCCTAGACTACAAGCACGGCACGGGGCTTTGTTTATATTTAAGAAATATTCGGCAGTCAATAGGGAAGTACACGCGCACAATTTCAGTTACTATGACAACTAAATATTTATTAAAGTGAAACCGATCTCCGTTTTCAGTGAAAATTTATTCATAAAATAGGTTTTAAAACATAACTCACCCATACAACGGCTACAAGCCAAAATAAAAAGGAAAAAACAAAGTCGCTGCCCCGAGGCGAGCTCTATGCGGCAAAGTTTGCTGCACGACGTCTATACAGAAACTGATCGTAGTGAGTTCACGTCCCGCGTTATTATACAGCCGATAACGATTATAGTGATGTGCTTCCTTCATATTCACAATATTTTCACGATTATTCATTAAAGATAGTTCATGTATTGACAATTTTTTGCATTTGCGATCATAAATAGTGATAACATCATTTTTATTGTAGCGCAAAATAAAGCTTTGTTTGATCGGTGATATTTAAAGTAAGCAACAGGTTCAATGTACGGTAAGTGGTAGTAACAAAGCTGGCTGTCAACGTGGCGACCCACTGCGCATGCTCCGTCCCGCTCAGCTGACTCTCCTTCTCTCTCTATCCGTGTAATGAAACTTGTAAGAAGCTTAAAGAATGTAAACATCTTTCACAATTGAAACAGTTTCTTTTACTAAGTATCAGATAGTTGAGCTTTTGTCTCAAAAAAATTATTATTACATAGATGTTGCAAGTTTTTTTTTTATTAGCCATTATTCGCAATTTTTTCCGCATTTCATTACTCCTCGGTTAATTAAAACATTGGGCATAGAATATATCCGCACGGTAAATGGTGCCCAATAAATATCGATAAAAAATGCATTAAATTGTACATGTTTTACGCTACACAAATATATTACAGAAATATTGTAACTTCTATGAATAATGTTCTAGGAATAATGTTCTTTTAAATTTTTCTACAGATAAAAGTACAAATTGTTTTGTATATTACTATTATTATTTCATAATTATTTTTATTCTGATCGAAACTTAATTACATGTTCACGTATAACAAAAAAAAAAAGGTTAATTAAATTGAATCACACTCCTTCAGGAATTCTATTTTCATGCGCCATCTTGGACATTCATTTTTTAAATTCTGTGAAAGTATGCGTCTGAAATTAATATACCAATAATATATATAAGGTAGTATACATATTTAAATTTCATTTCAACTTTATACAAAGAATAATGATTATTTATGCAACACTCTATCTTTATGTAATTAACTTTTTATACAATTCATTTTTGATAACATCTAGACACTGAACGGTCGAATTCCTAGAAGATTTGTCTGTCCGTTCTTGGAAATGTTTATCTCGTTCTCTTTATCCAAGGTTGAATATAATTGTGATCACGAAGAAAGTGCATGAAATATCGGATGACCTTCCTCCTGATGTTGGCTTATGAGAACGGCTAACATGGATTCGGTAGCTAAAACATATTTCTTTTTCCGAATTTAACAACAATAATATTACACATACACAAGCCATATCAACATATTGATACTAGATCTTTAAGTTCTATATTAATCCTTTCTGAGATTTTTAGGACAAAAAGACGTCCTATGATGCCAAAATGGGGTACAGCAAAATTGCAATAAATCCTCACACAGAAAACATTTGAAATAAGGATTTAAAAAAGTAAGAGTCCGAAAGAAGGTCATGGTGGAGCGTGACAATATCACACTTCTCTTGCCAATCTTGTGAAATTAAACGCCTCCCAAACGCTAGCGCGTCTGTCACCGCCAAGAGCAGTCCGTTCGCCTTGACTCCATCTTTTCGGAGTGTGTCATTGGAATGTTCTAACCGTCTTGTGTTATTAGGTATTGAGTTATCAACGAACATTAATTTTCATTCATTGAGCCTTAACATAAGGCAACTTCCAAAATTCCTGGGGTCCTTTCAAAAGTGAGGCAGAACTTCACAACAAAGCTTCTTAGTTTATTCAAAACACAGGTCCAGTCGTGTGTGGAATACCGCACCCAAACATCTGGGCCGGCGCTGAAATATGTCTTTCCTGCAAAAAGGCTTTTTGGTGACCACAATTTGGGTCAAACCAATATAGTCAGCTATGACCATAGGCATGAATTACCCAGCCTCTGGCTATACTACAGGATACACTCTGGATGTGTAGACGTTTGTTGCTCTTTCTATCAATAAGTGAAAAACGTATTTTGGTATCACTTTACTGTAATGTAGTTGAGGCTTCAGAATAGGATATAGACTATGAATTAACCCTTAATTGTCCGTAGTTCCCCCAGGAACAAGGCATAGCGTTTGTATTGTGTATGAGGTCGCATGACACAAACTTCAGATAACGCTTCCGGCTGATTACTGTATCTATGGTTTATATAAACCTACCTACATTTCTCTCTGAGCCTAATTCCGATGTCCATACGTATAAAATCACACTTATATATATATTGCTGTTTTGAGAAATTAAATTAGTTTATAAGTTTTAAATATTGTCATACTGATTTTAAAGACATTGACAAAGACAATTATAAATAATAATGCCAGACTAAAATAAAAATAACCTAATGTGCTGAATAAAAAAATAAGAAGAGACTAGAGCTCCAACCCAACTCTTCGTCGCTGCCTTCTCACGTCTCCTCTCCCGTCTTCCTTAAGGACCACAAGATATAAATTTTTATAATGTTTCCACCAACTTAACCTAATAAAAATAAATGAAGATTTATTACCTTATATTAGAAATGTTTTCAAGAAATTCTAGTCTCAAACTAAGTTATCGTGCAAACTATAATTTCATGTTTATATATGTACTTAGGCGATGCAGACTCAAAGCGATTATTTATTCTAGATATCCTTATATATGTTTTATTGTTCAGATTGGTATGACCGGATATTATGAAGTTTTTAATTAACAAAACATGTGTATTATTAGTAATTAGGACTAGACGCGAACTTGCGAATAATTATATTTTAAACTGACGTCGTATTCAGGATGCAGACATTCACTAAGCATATAACACTCTCATTACTCATCATGATCACGCGTCATCAAATTAAACACAGTCTGCTCAGTTTTTTATTCAGAATTAACAAGAGAAAATATTGTTTGACAAAAATTAGAGGCAAGGATACATGATAATATTAATGGTAGATAAAAATACTTTTCACGTAATACCTATATATAAGGACGGTGGTGGATACTATATGTTCAAGGGGCCGTCCATTAATCCCGTGAGGTTTGAAGGGGGGGGGAGGTATATATAAAATCACGAAATATCACAGAGGGTTGGGGGGGCGTTGTAATAATATAACACGTGTATTTATTTTTTCGGGATACTGAACCGAAAAGCGGCGTTCGTCTTTTTGGCCTCACGCTAACTTGCCAGCCAGCCAGCCAGCACATGCCAGCGGTGTTCTTTGTACTTCTGTACTAAGAAAAAAGCAAAGGCTCATGTGAATTCTTGTCATATGCAACCAAGTCCGAGCAATAATAGTGTGGTGTACAATGTTCGTCCTACCCGCATCCTCACGCGACGATCGAACGGTAGATCGAGAGAGACTCTCTGCGTAGTGCGCCAAAACGATGACGCCGAGTGGCTTGACGACACGGATGATGATCTTCAACCAAGCACTGTTCCAACATTTGACTTGCAGGATGCTTTATATCCAATTATTGGTGTAGAAGAGAACCCGTAGTCTGAGGATACTGCCTGCACATTAAACCTTATAATAATAATTAAAAAAAAGTCACGTTATTAATGGACAGCCCCCAAGTATGAGTTATAAGTTATACCATAATGACGTCATGAATACCTACCTATAGTAATAAATTCAGTAGAGCTATTAATTACCAAATGAGGTATTAACAAAAGCATGCAATGTCATGTACAGATAAAAACTAAGGTCGGACAGTACAAATATTTATTCTCCTGAAAAGATTGACTTATAAAAGTGATTATCTTATTTTGAAGACTAAAAAGATAAACATTCTTTCATATTAATGTTATAAAATTATAATTTCTGTAACGAATTCAGTAAAGATTATGTCGCATGCACAAAATAATCGCTACAAACTTGATCGGCCTTTCCTTCTGTTTGATATCATGTTAAAATGAGGTTAGGTTATCTGGAAAACGTTTGTTGGGCAACAAAGACGCCTTTTGTATAATATGATTTTATTTAAATAGAAATTATCTGTTGACGAGTGTGCAAAAACAGCGTAACAGATAAAAAAACTTCGCACTTTATAGTATTAACGTAGCTTATTAAAGTTAAATACGAAACGCTATGAGTAGAGTCATGACGACAACTCGGACTAAGCATGCGTCGGAGTATCGTGCTCAGGACCGTTATTGTTATCAATTTCTTATAATTTGTTTAATAATAATAGCATATATTTCACAGTAAAAGATTTATATACAAACTTCAAGAGTTTCTAATCACACTGTTTCCTTAATTAATGCTTTTTATAGAATAAATACCCTCGCACAATATTTCCATTTTTAAAGTTATTTGCAGGTGGTTTTCAAAATATAAATGAGGGTAGTTACACGTGATTACAGATGCATTTGAAGGTAAAGCATAATATAATATATAATGAGATAAAAGACTATTGCGAGAATTTAAAATAAAACAATTAATTTCGTATTTTACTTCGTTTTTTCGTTACGATATTTTCTTCTCGTCTGCCAGTGATCACGGTTGCTGCTATGTTACCGAAACGCTGGGAGTATGTACTTAAAAAATATATAAATAACTTTGTAAATATGTTCCATAGACTTCGGAAACCACAAGGAACCCATATGTACAATGGTTCCATGAAGACAGCTATCTTTGAGAAGAGCTACAGTATTATGTCAATTAAGACCTAAAGTAAGCCCTGTGCGTAACGCTATCACAGTGTTTTTATATCGTTTCCGTGGTTTTAGAAATCAGCAGCTTAAAGACTGAGGAGCTCCATCACAATATATTGTATGAAATTAGTAATCAAAGCTCTTCTGCGTTATCAAGAAGCCAAAACAATAAAGGCACTTTGATACATCTCCTTGATGTGATCTCAAAATTCAAATTTAATGCAGCAAAAAGAAAAAAAAAATATTTGCACTTTTCACTCAAGTTGTTATAGAAAATATAATAATAATAATAATTTGTTTATTTCAGACAATTTACAGTCCACTTGTTAGTTACAGAAAAAAAGAACCCTTACAACTATGTAATGTTTGGCAATACGACTTAAACAAAGTTATTTTCACCTCTTTACTACATAGAGCAAACCTGTGGGCAAGCATATTACATTTGGCGGCAAGTCCCCTTCGTTCACGTTCAACATCTGCATGGTCTCTGAGATCCTCGGAAATGTAATGACCAAGATATTTAAATACTTTAACCTGACTTAACTGTTTCTCATTTAGTTTTAAAACTGGTTCATATTCGATTACCCTTCCACGGATCCCAAAGACCATGTACTCACTTTTATTGACATTGTACGTAAGGCCATGTTTTAATGCATATTTCTCACACATCTTTAAGAGACACCTAATAGAACCAGCCAAGGACCCAGCAGAACCATGTCGTCTGCGTAACTAAGGTTATTGACACACATCGTCTATCCAGCATCCGACTGGCTTGCTGCTGAGTCCCACGATTAGTTCGTTTACGTAAAGGTTGAACAGCTTAGGCGAGGTTATACCCCCCGCCTCACTCCGCATTCCAATCGATACGAGTCTGACATAGTTTCACCCCACTTTACATGGTTTTCCTGGTTTAGGTACCAATACTTCAATAAATAAAGAACTTCGGGCTGTAAACCCGCTTCTCTAAGTTTCGTCCATAACAAATCGTAAGAAACTAAATCGAAAGCTTTTGAGAGGTCCAAAAAGCAGGCATACGCCGGTGTTCCCCTGCTCGTGTAATATTTGACAGTCTGTTTTAGACACAAAACTGCATTTTCTGTTGAGAGTTAAGGTCTATATCCAAATTGCGCGTCGTGTACATTCAAATATTTATTCAAATGTTGGTCTATCAGACTGTCCAATACCTTAGCAAGTACCGTGACTAATGATATGGGCCTATAATTAGACTGATCAGAAACATCTCCAGTTTTATTTTTAACTAGAGGGATCACCACCGTTCTCATCATATCGGCTGGAAGGTAAGAATGTTTTAAACTCAAGGAGTAAAACATCGCCAATACTCTACGTAGATAAACCCCCGCATGTCTTAGATGTTCAATGCTGAGATCATCATGACCAGGCGACTTACCCCTGTTTATTCTTTTAATAGTCTCTGCTACCTGAGCAGCAGAAAAACTCAAAGGTGTGGCCGTAATGGTCTCAGCATCATTCATTGGTGATGCAGGGCCCAAGGGAGAAGTTATTTGAAATTGACTTCTGAACATAGTGGCAATCCCTCCTGGTCACTGTAACCCTTTATGTTCGCAGGTCGACCAGTCCTCACATTTAATTTGTTTGTTGCTTTCCAAAATTTAACAAAACTACGAGACGACCTGTGTGAGGCAATACTGTCCATTCTAACTTGGTCTTCATGTTTTTGACACCATTTTAATTTACTTTTAAAAATCTTTCTAACCTCACGCATGTCGTCCCAAGCCCGGCCATGCCTTGGTTCATAAGCAACCAGTCGCGGAACTTACTATGTGCATTCTCATATGGCTCACGTACATGTTTATTCCAGCCGATAACGCGTTTTTTTATTATTAAAAGGGCCTCATATGTAAGTTCAGCTGCTCTGCTAAGAGTAACAACAATTTGATGATCCAATAGATGCTTATGATATTATTGCTCTCATTAAATTTACTGTACTTTTTTTTGTAAATAAAATCAGTTGAATTCAATCGTAAGGATTATAAATGAGGTTACATACTATTGAAATATTAACTTGAAGTGACAAAAAGTAGGATAGTGCAAAGATCTACTTTTATCTTCTTATTATTAATTATACATTTAAGAGTATTAAAAAATTATCGTACAGATACAATAGAGTGCAATACATATAACTGGTA
Source organism: Danaus plexippus (assembly GCF_018135715.1). Lineage (NCBI taxonomy): Eukaryota > Metazoa > Arthropoda > Insecta > Lepidoptera > Nymphalidae > Danaus > Danaus plexippus. Next base: position 1,051,079 of record NC_083548.1, on the reverse strand, counting down.
TGTTGAATTGATAAAATAAATTATTTATAGGAATGAGATAAATCATGTAAATTGCTCAATGGGTAAATGTTTTTAACGTCACACAATACAGTATAAACACGTGTAGATAAATAAACTAAAATAATCGTTATATGTTTTTTTATCTATATCTATTGTCTTTCGATTGAGTTTCATCGATTTATGAGTTAGAAATTTTATTTATAAAACAGATTTTATATCATTTTATTCCTTAGTTCAGGATAGGTGTGACATGTAGTATTTAATTAATGTACTAGTTTCCGAGGGACAAACCATGAGTTGTGTCGGTGTAGATCTGCGTACGCCCTGTTTTTCTCATGGGCAGTTATATGTAGCTTTATCTCGAGTGAGCAATTCCAGAAGCCTGTCTATACTCACTGAAACTGCTAATACGACTACTAACATTGTTTATGAAAAAATTTTGTAGTAAGGTACTTTTTCTACGCGAACAAAGTCGCGGACACAGCTAGTATGACATAAAATTGGATCTAAGTAAATTAGGACAATCAAATAATAAGCAGATCTGTACGAACAAAAAAATTTCAACCGTTTGAAATAAAAAATCAAATAAGCACAGACGCATTAAAATTAGCTCTGAAACTTAATGTCTACTTGCACCTTACATGAGATTACTGTTTGCAAAAAGATTCGGAACACATTTAATATTATATTGAATTGAATTAATACCTTCATTGAAGTTAGTTTAACGTATTTTGTGAAAATTTCACAAATTAAAATTCTGCTATATATATTTCATTTCAGAGACCTTAATAGGGAAATACACAAAAAGAAAACTATTATGAAAAGGATTTTTTATTAAAACTTCTTAATGAATAACATTGATAAGTATCGTAAGTAATTTGAACAATTTTGTTGCAATGACGGGTGAATTACAATTGTGTGACAGTTGTTCAAAATCGAAATTTCCGTGAGCCAGTCATAATTATTCGATAGCAATAAATATTATCGTTTCTAAATAATCCTTGGCTTTTCCTATACAAGAGCAGAAGAAGAAAGAAAGCAAAAGTAGTTACTCTGTAATACTTGCAACATTCGGTTAAGATTGGCCAAGCTAGCAGTGCAGGTCACTTGGCGAAAATTAGGATAATAGATCAAACATTGTATTAATGTGACTTTGAACAAGGTTCGATATCTCATTGTCTTGTCACATAATGTATCTCTTACTTAATGTTCAAGCTATTATTTATGTAGTTACAATGTTTTTCTAAGTGTTGGTAAAAATATAATTGAAGTCTATAATAAAATCACTTCATAATTTCATTAGGGAAACAATTTTGTGTTTTTTCCACACACATAAAACTTTTAAATTATATTAATCGTTCAATAAATAAAAAAATGTTGACACTGTCAAAATATTCCACAGATTCGGTGTGAATGAAACTATAAGAAAAATTAAAAAAAAAAATTAACAACGGTCAAAGTGGTCACGACTTAAAACATAAAAGTCATATAACTTTATAATTTCACAAAATAAGCCGACAACCGGTGTGATGCTCAACATAAAACTTTTGATCTATTGTTATATTCAAATATTATATAAAAGTCTTGTTAGATTTTACGTAGTCAATCTTGACAAGACATTTAAAATATTAGAACGTAATATTACCGTAGAGGAATAATTATTACAATTTACAATTAGTAAAACTGCACGGGAATATAATAGTTTCACAAACAGGCCGCACAGATTAAAAATTATCTTTGATAATTTAAATCACATTATGAGTAAACCTATACCATTGGCAATCCTTATGAAGATATATTAAAAATCTCAAAATGTATATTATTCTGTTTTTAAATTTTCAACCAACAACTTTACTGACAAAGGAATACAAGTTTTAATAAAGTGCTTTGTATAGTTCTAATATGAATCAATCAGAACAAAGTCTAACTCCAGCAAACTAAAGACAAATTATTAAATAATCAAAATGATGATAAGGCACACAATATACAGACTACATCGTATTTTAAAATGAATTTTTTGTACATACTCTACTGGTTGTTAGTTTGTATTTAGTTTAATGAACATTTTAACCAAATAGTTAACTTCTAGTTTTTTTTAAACGTTAACTTTTATATATTTAAAAAAAAATACTGAGTATATCAAAAAAGATTTGTGTTCTTATAATCTTATGACAGATTATATTCGACTTTTTTTGTTAAGGTAACACATGTATGAGGTTGTATTACTCATGAGTTGCTAAGCAGATTTTTTATGAAATTTCAGACTACTATAAAACAACAATGAAAATTAAACAAAAAATATATATTTTTTTAAATTTTATTTCCCAATTGAGCCGATTCTGTGATTCTAAGCTACAATATCTAATGACTCCGTCTAATGCTGTTGTTCTGTTGCAGGTCTGTGTGATGTTTAGTTCCCAGCTGATAGTTCTGTAATCTTGTTGTTGATGTCCAACAGTTCTGTCATGTACTCCTCGTCAGCCATGATGGTCGCTAGTCGTTTCAGGATACACAGCAGTTCCCCGTCCTTCAACCTCAGCTGATCGTTACATTGCTCCACTTCATCCACTACTTCATCAGGGATCTGGAAGTTAATAGGAACTATCAGTATTAAGTAAGACAATTTTAAAATAAATAATTAATTATCATACAATTGTATATCAACAAAATATTATATCAAATTATCAGTTATTTAAAAAAAAAATATTGTTAAATAAGAATAAAGTATATAACCTTCTGTCGTTCTAAGAATGTATCAAAGGTGAGTTTCTTCCTTTGTTTGCCGCTGTGACCATCAAAGAACATGGTGAATTGCTGCTCCTTACGCTTCAAAGGGAAGTAGATGCCGGCAGTGAGGTGACCTTTAGGGTTACGAGCCAAGAGACTCCTGGAATATACAGTTAATATATGATTATTATGAGAATTATGTATTATAAGAAATAATATATATTAAATTAACTTCATATAGCAAGTTTAATTGTAATGATATATCAAATACATGAAAAAATCTATTAAAGATGTCTAAAATTTAGTATCATTCCAACTAACCTCAAATCCCACACCAGATTTCTCTTCTCGGTGACAGCTACAGCACTCAGGTATGCCTTCCCCGTGTATATGAGGGAGAGCCTTTCTTTGACACTCTCTCCTCTAGTCTCCCGCTCATGCCACTCTATGTAGTGTGAGTTGAGTGTGTTTATCTGATAGTTGTACTCCTTGCGGCAGTGTGGTTCGTCTGATTGAGTGAACCAACCTAGAAAATCAAAAGTAACAGTTTAGCTTCATGGTTTGACTTGTGTTTTCTAATAAAACATTGATGAAATTGTATGTCAGGGTTCTTGAAAGAAAATATATAACAAGTGCAAAGTTAAACAAATCTAAGAGAATGTAACTTGTACTTTAATGATAGACAGAGTGAAATCTACTTTAATTGTAGCTGGTATAAGATATTTAAGTGACCTTCTAAAACATCTATAAAGCTTAGAGATTGTTACCTGTGTGTGGGTAGCATCTATCAGCCATGACTGTCACTACACGGGAGATGTGGTAACCCAGGTCAGACAGGAAGACACCAGCTCTACCCCCGATTCTTACATGAATGGCCACCATCACGTGATCCTTCTCAGTTTCTATAAGGAATCCTTGAGGTCCAGGGCTGGATGTGGTGTAATCCACGAGGTCTTGGATGTTCTCGTCACACGACACTAGCATCATAGATTTCGAGATCCCGGGGAAATCCTTCTCAAGAACTTTCAAACGCTTTATGACCTCCATTCCCAGACCTACACAAGTGTGCTTCCTGGGACGGATCGGTGGGTTGTATTTAGGGAAGAATTCTGCGAGGGTATCATCAGGGGCTGACATATATGCATCGTAGAGACTGATGAAGTTGTTAACGGAGTCGTAGTTTTCGGCTACTACGAGTCGGCTCAATAGCGCCTCGGCTTTGGCGACCAGGTCCTCGTAATTCTGGAGGGAGAGGTGCAAAGCTGGGCGCTGGGACCCCCAACGCGGCGGCGGTAGGGGGTGTTCCGGTGGCCACTGGGGCCCTGGGAGATATTTGCCCGAGCCGAGTCAGCTCAACCACTCGGCACCCCAGCGGCCCGTCACGCGGCGTATAGCCCTCTCCTCGCTGGATGAAGACGCAATGTCATTAGGAACACAAGCCGAGCCCACGTCCCGAGCGGCCTCGACGCCAACTGGCGCTTCCTGAGACCACTCGAGATCCTGACTTAACGGTTTTATGTTTAATGTATCTGGAATGAAAAATAACCGTATTTAGAAATGGATACATGCCAAATGAGAGACGCTGTGACGTCAACAAAATTATATTCGGTTTATATTAATAACGGGTAACTATGCACGTTATGTTTAAAAATAGATCTTAATTCTCAAGGTAATTTTATTTTAATATTTCTTTACGATGAAGCTACCATATTAGATTTATCAATTTCATTACGATCATCAATACTTTCCTGTAATATGTATAAGGAAATAACTGATTTTATGTGTAACGGAAACTGATGACTCATTTTTAACAGTAGGTCAAATATGACGCAATTGGAAGCCATTTTGTTTAACTGAAACCTAGCATCACCTCCATATATGTTTATATTGAAGGATATTTCTTACCAAAACCATAAAAGCGACATAATTATCACAACTCTTCGGAAATTTCTCAAAACATTTTACATGATCGATTTTTTTGATGTTATTAATAAGTTAGTAAGAAATAAATCATCTAGAACCGTATCGATTTATTGTTCCGATTACACGAGATAAATTTAGGAATAAATAATAAAATATCTCTAGCGTTAACTGATCGAACGAATTCGTTTAGTTTTTGTAAACAATTAAATATCTTTAAGGGAAAAATCACACCCAAACGTGGTAATTGTTTATATATGAGATAATTGATAAGGCTCAAGGTTAATTGCTGTATAAAATGCGAATAATAAAATATAAACATACCCATTGTTAGGGCTGAAGCCGGACAACTGTAAACTCTGATTGTAACTTTATTTGCTTACTTCTTGAGTTAAACTGGCTTGTTCGGTATTGACGCTGTCTATATAAAGGTTTCAGCCCCTCTCCCCTCTACCCTCGACACTGAACTGCGTCATTCATACTTATCTATGTGTGCTATGTGTCTTATTTATTGGATTACAAATGTGTTTGTGGAAGCTTCGCGTAATTAGGAGGCGTTTAAAGTGATGTCTTTATTTTTTGATTTTATAAATTGATTTTAGACAATCAGTATTGAAATTTTAAATTATCGCTACTACTTACAAACTGTATGTTGTGTTATGGGCCGATAAAGTAATTATACTTTTCAATATACTCTCAACGTTGTTTTGTTCCATGTTTAGGAGAGACGGAAATTCTGCTAATCTTAGGCTTTTTAATAAAAACTAATATTGAAATTAGATTTAACAGCTATAGCAAGAAAAAGATCTATATTCTATAGTAATAATAATTAACTTTGACGAATATTGTAAATATTTAAACGAATACGCTCCTGAGAGTCAACATGAACTCACCTTTACTGCGTCGAGACATCACCAGCAGACGCGTGTTGTGTGTGTGCGACTCACTCACACATACACACACAGCGCCTGTAAACCGTAAACAAACAACGCACGTGTTCCAAGAATGGCTGCTATATGTCTGAACTAAAGAAACGTGACTTCTCATAACTCAAATTGTTTATGCGGGTTCCGCAGCTAATTTGAAATACTAAAAAATGTGACATCAAACGTGACTGTAATTTAAATACAAATTTTTCTCTTTAGTTCTATGGCAAAAAAGCGATTTCCAAAATGTTCCATGCTTTTTTGTTTGTCTAGTACTTATATCTTTGAAACGGTTGAGCAAAATTTGAAAATAATATCATTAGAGAAGAAAATACTTTCGTGAGAGGTAATACTAAAACCCATCCATATTAAGAGTTCCATTAAAATATCAAAAACCTTCCAAAATTACGTGAAAATATAAAAAAGTTCCCAGGATAAATAATTCATAACTTTCAACGTCATACAGTTATTTTGATAATAATAAGTGTGCCAAAAGAAATTAACTTTACTTCTGAAATAAACGTCCAGAAACGCGATAAAAATCAATATGTAAAAATTATTATTATTATTAACAAATTACGATTAGGACTTAAATATTATTGTCTGTGATTTTAAATTAATAATAACTAACTACTTTATTTTACAAAAATCATATTCGGGTACATTTTTTCCGTCACCGACTACATATTCTATTTACAGCTAATGGTCAGAGATCGATACTAGGAAGGGGAGAGCGGCAAATTACCGAGTCTTCGGCGTCCATATGTCACAGCAAGGCTTGGCTAGAAATATCGCTTGCTATCGAATATTCTCATTAGCCAAGCCTTACGCATATTTTCATTTTATTGTATTAAAGTAAATAAAGATAAATAATATAAGTAGTGGAATACAAAGTGAAACAAACATAATAATACTATAAAACCTTAAATGATGCTTCTTTTGAAATAAAAACATAAATGAATATATAAATAAATAATCGCGAATAATCTCATTAAAATATAAGTGAAAGACAGAGATGGACTATCTTCCATCTCTGTCTCTTTTCCATTCTCGCAAATGGCTTCGTGTTACATAAAGATTAATTAATTCTTAGAATTTTTCATGTATGCCGTGTAATTCCCGTGGACAGTGACGTCATCGTAATACTTAGCGTTTATTGAGTAATATTTACGCAATGATTCACGACTTCGTGATCGTATTGTATAAATAATTTACGATTTATTAGTCTCAATCGGTTCTATCACGACCTAATTTCAGGGCTCTTAGGTTAAGTGTAAAGTGACTGAAGTGAAAAATAATAAGAATTTTAAATTAATAATAACTAAATAGATATTAAATTTAAGCTGTGTAATATCCACGTAATATATTATATTCCGTAGGAATTGCGGTTTTATCTGAACTAAAAAAAAATAATAATACGTCAATAAAAAATCTCCATCCTAATATTCACTGGTTATAATATTGTGCAATGTGTTGGAAAATAACTCGTGTTTGAATGAAGACTATATTGCTATATCATATATGGACTTAACGATATAGTTTTTAATTCATTGAATAATAATTTAAAATATTTAACGTTCTCACATCTATTGAATATGAACTTAATCATTACAGTTTTTTATTTTTAATTTTATGACTAAAAATGACGTTTCAAGGAATAATAACAATTAATTTTGTATCTATGCTTTCAAAAGTCATATTATTTTTTACTATGTCACGCATAGATACTAAGCTTTCCATCCGTAAAATATATAATAACGGTTTTATGTTTATATCTTGGTCATATTGATTAAGATGACGACTTAATTCAATTAACTATATGAAATCTTATTGTATAATTATGGATGTCACCTGTTTTTGATTTCTGGAAGCTTCTGGTTAATTGTGTTTGCTTACAGTGATATACAATACCAGCGATTCTAAAACACATGTTTACAAGGACGGCACAACAAAACGCGATATGGTGACACACAAAGTACAAACATGATACTTGTCACTTGTGTGAGTGTGATATATTAACGTTTCAAAAATAATAACGTTTTTTGAATTAATTAATTTTAATATAATATTTTATCTAATAAACTTTTTTTTTTTGGTTAATTTCGTTCCGTTTCCGAACAGGCAAAGAAATCAAAGCCCATACAGCCATGTCTTTTGTATTTTTTGTATTTAATTATTTTTATATATCAGGCCGGAACTGTCTATTATCCTTTTTTTTCTTAAATATTTTTTTATTTATTTATATTAAGGCCGAAGCCTCATGTAATAAACCATCGAGAATTACGTTTTTTTTTAAACTTCATCTATGTACTGAATATAAATTTGATTGTAATTAAATATTAATATCTTAATTCGAATTGATTTTATATATCTTAAATATGCATATGACATATGTTTTGTGTAATTTTTTTTAATCTTTTATGACCTGTCATGTCAAATTCGAGCAATGCATGACACTTGAATTTAATAAGATTGATATATTATGAATAAGATTTTTTATTGATAAGATTATAATATTCTTGAGATAAGTAAAAACCTTGATATTGGCAAAATATTCCATAGTTTCAATGAAGCCATAGCATAATAAAAAAAAGATAGGTCAGAATTCAGAAAATCGTTGTATTAAGTTATTTATATCATAATATAAGTTTTTAGATAATAATGAAGGCTTTACACGTTCATTCTATACGAAAAACAGAAATTCATAAACTGTTATTATTTTATGAATTTATTAATAGATTCCTGCAACAGATAGCGTCGTACGGTTGGATGGAAACTTCTGGAGAGACATTCACTACGATCCACAGCTTGAACTTGTCTGAAACGTGAGAAAGTCGACCAGTTACGAACACAAGTATCAGTATAAATTTGAATAACATTAGTTATTACTGAATTTTGTTAGTTTTCATTGCACTTTTTATCCATAATTTCGCTTTTTAACATTAAACCAATGTACGAATTCTGAAATGTGATTCGAATATGAAATATAAACAAAAAAAAATCTTCTACACAACCGGGAATCGTAAATTGTAATTTTCATTAAATTATATTATTAAATATAATACATATATTCAGATAATTATTCTTAAAATAATGAATTATTCTGGAATAAATGTTTTTTTTTGTTGTAATAGTTTCATAAATCTCCATTATGTACCCACTAATAACTAATAAGTAATGGCCGTCTTCGTTGAACTTCATTCAGGTGTTGCCACAACAGTGGCGTAACTACAGGGTGGCAAGTCGGCAAAATGCCACGGGCCCCCAGCTGGAAGGGGCCCCTGGTCAGATCAAAATTCCCAACATTTATATTATCACATCCATACTAATATTATAAATGCGAAAGTAACTATGTCTGTCTGTCTGTTACGCTTTCACGCCTAAACCAGTGAACCGATTTTGATGAAATTTGGTACAGAGATAGAATAGACCATGAGGAACAACATAGGCTACTTTTTATTGCAAAAAATAGGGGAAAGTGGGTATAAAGAGGATATGAATGTTCATATGTAAATTCCTTTTATTTCTGAGAGAAAAATATTTGTATACAAAGTTTTTATTTGTGTTAGTGTTAATAATTTTATTAGTAGTAATAGTTTTTAAATATATATATTTATTAACTATAACACACACATACATACATACATTAGTATGTATGTATACTAATGTATGTATGTATGTGTGTGTGTGTGTATTATATACTAAAATTATTGGATATTGTGGTTATTCTGTAAGACCTCAAGGTAAAGGCCTCCTCCAGTGATTAAAGTCTACCAAATAAAAGTGTATATATAAGTATTTTAAATTAAAAAATACTATTATTAAACGTTCAGCTTTTTTATAACTGGGGGGGGGGGGCATCCGATGAATTTTGCCACGAGCCTCGAACAGTGTAGTTACGCCACTCTGCCACAATCTAATCTGCTAATGGTTGTATACCGCGGATCAATACCGACTGTTGCTTAGAAGATTATAAATATTTTTGTATTTTTCTGCTATTTATAAAGCGTGTTTAAACTGGGTCTTATTATATACTAACCTTTTTATTTTCAAAAGTGCTCCTTATCTCAACTTCTTATTCTTAAAAAAAAACGTATTTCTTAAATCTCCTTTTATTATTAAAATTTAATGAAATAATGAAAGTCCATTTATAGTTTATTTTAATAAAATTAGCCAATAAAATTTGCTAGTTTAGTGATTTTAAAGTAATTTGAAGCGTGTTAGTATACTTTGTAAAGTGAAAAAATAATTGATATTTGAGTGTTAAGTATCTGACAAGTTGGTCAAAATTATATAAATAATGGATTCACAAAAAGGCATAGACAATATATTTTAATCATTCCTTACCTTGTTTTGCATCGGAGGTTAACTTAATATTGATGTCCATAATAAAAAAAAGCTTTTTTAATTCACGAGGTAATAATTATAAACAAAATTTTATCTTGAAATAAACTCTTTGAAAAATATAAGTTTTTTTTTTATCTGTTGCATAGATGTTTGTATTGTTCAATTATCATTTTTTTTGGAACTCCAAACGAGTAGTAACTAATAAATCATAATTAAAAAAAGAATATAAAAGACCAAAACTCAGATACGGTTGTCTAGAATTAAATTATTATAATAAATCATATAAAAAGATGTGAATCTGGAATTATTATATGTAATTAAATTTATATTCCATATAAAATGTAAGAACTAAAAGTGAGATGAACATTCAGAGATGTTTATAACAGCTGTATTATTTATTCAAAGGTCGGAAACTGTTTACAAAACAAAACATAAATAAACTAATGGCATATACATGTGTGTGCTCTGCGTTCGTGTTTGTGTCAGTGATAAATATAATGAAACGAATGTACACTTTAACTGCAATTATTAAAGTTCTCTTTCGCTTGTGCGTCGCGTTATCGAAATATCAAAGCAGGAATTTTCCTATTTTCATTTGATGACAATTGCGCAGTTTTCAGTTGCTTTATGTACGTCACGAGCAGATATTCATTTTATATATATCTTTACAAGTCATTTGAAATATGATCAAAATGGCGGTAGTTTATTTGACATTGACATGAATTTTCTTGACATATATTCAAATAGGTTTTAATTAAATAACACTGCATTTATATAATTAATGTTTAGTATCTCTAAAATACTTACGGATTTGAAATTTGTTATCACACCTAACAGTACATTTTACAGCGGCATGCTTTGCGGAAGTTCTTTCGTACAACATACAAAAAGTTACCCGTTTCTCATTCACCAACCTTCGTTACGTCAATGCAATGCGAACAAACTTGTGATCAGCATGTAGATAAGAAACATTTATAAAATATATAATCAAATGAACATTAAAATTAAGAGCTGAATTAGTTTTGATTTCGCCTTGACGATTGACATCAAAAATAAAATGTCGCATTCTATTTGCTTTTCGTCTGTTTTCTTCCAATTTTTATTTAGGTGTCTTTGAAGATAAAGTGATTGTGTTATTAACTTATTACTGTATTGATGAGTTTGTAGTTTACCATCTTTGACTGGAAACAATCGTTCGGGCATTCACTATCAGGTGTGATTATATAATGAGAGTCAAGAAATATCCAGGTTATATCAAAAATTCAAATTTATTATCTGAATAGACCTTAGTTAGGGTGGTTGTTTAATCTAAAACATTTAAAAATTAAACTGGAAAGATTAAAAAAAACGACTATTTGTCAGGTGTGGGGTTCGAACCCACGCTCCCTCTCGGGAACCAGAGCTTAAATCTGGCGCCTTAGACCACTCGGCCAACCTGACTTGCTGAGAACCACAAAATAGCAGTTGTTATTTGATATTTTTTTGTGTAAAAATGGTATTTTTTTTTATTTATAATTATATATCATTCAGACGAAATGTTTAACTTTAATAATAATCATCTGACTCGATTATTTTTGCAAGAAACTTTTTGATAAAAATATTAATATTTTTAAAATTTCACAAATCTGCCATCTATGTTAACTAGATGTAATTCTATAAGTTCTAAATTACTATACACACGGTGTCAGTGTCCGCCGTTAGATGGCAGTATATATAGTAACTGTGATAATATTTTATTATATTATTAAAAATTAAAAACAATATATTTTTTGCACCATTTATACGAAAGATTTTAAACCATTCTTATAATACCCTATTCATCGGAGTCCAAATTAGTTACGGAGTGAGTAAATAACAAAACATAACCTAAAATACTTTCCGGCTTTTTGTTTGCTACATTGTTAAGTATATACTTGTTTGCGGAAGTCGAAACAAAAGATTGTGAGAGACATATCCACTATGAGCAATAATGTAATACATATACACACACACACATATATATATGTATATATATATATTACAAATTAATGTCCACCGACAACATCTACCAAATATGGGCATTTAATCAAAATACTAATATCACTTTATACGGAGTGTAACTTCATCGCCATATTTTTGTATGAGTTTTTTGTTCAAGAAGTCTATTTCTAGACATGTGTTACGTACAAAATTGGCAATAAATTTGATTTAATTAAATAATCTTATCACTATTTTTTTTATTAATAAATTTGTAAAAGTATAGAAAAAACTGTAATTTGAAATCATAAAATTAATTTTTTTATGGGTTAGAAGCAAAATAAAAATTTAATTCACAAAAATTTTTCTTCAACACCGTATAAAATAATGAAAAAGTAATGATTACGATTTTTATTTTAGAAAAAAAAAATAATCATGTTTTATTTTCTTGCAAATAAAAAATACATAATATTTTAATAAAATAATAATAAAAATTACATTATTGGACGTTATTGGCGGAACTTATGAATACACATTTAATTAAATAAATAGTAGAGAGAACCGTTCGCCATTTTGTGTTAAAATAATTTAAACTTAAAGTAAAATAGTTTGACATTCTTAAGTATCAATAAATAAAATTTTGGAAGTTATATACTAGAAAAATATTTAAACCATTACTATAGCTTTGCATTAATTTAATTCGGTTTTATTTTATAATAGGTACGATATCGTTCGGAAACCATTTAAAGTGTCATTAATAACATTTTTTTATAAATACAATACTAATATTTATAATAAAACAACGCTATTTAGTGCAGAACAGAACTAACGTTTTTATTTAAAGTAGTTTTGACGTTAACTAAACCATCACAGATGGCAGCACAAGTTCACAGATAACATTTTAGATATTACTTTTCTACACCCCCACTATATCTAACAATGTTATATTGATAAAAATCAGTATAATGAACAATTATTAACTTTAACATATGTGCTGAACCCCCAACTTATCCAATAAATAATAATGCTTATTAGAGCACAAGCTCTTTGTAAGTAAGTCAGCTGGCATCTCAGCTGATGGTAAATATTTAACATTCACAATATTATTATTTACACATTCTCTAGAAAAATGATAACGTATGTCAATGTGTTTGCTTCTCTTATGAAAGATTGGATTTTGAGTTAACTTTAATGCACTCTGGTTATCATTATATAATTCAATAGTGTACTTCTTATTAGTTATTTCAAACTGTAAATTTCTTAAATAAAGAGATTCCTTACATGCTTCAGTTAAAGCCATGTACTCGGCTTCACTGCTTGATAAAGCCACGGTCTTCTGTTTCTTTGTCTCCCAAGAAATTACACAACCTGACAAAGTGAAACAGAAACCCGTGTAGGATCTTCTATCAATAGTGTTCCCACCCCAATCAGCATCTACAAATCCTTCAATGACAGAGTTCCCATCTGCAGAAAATTTTAAACCATAATGTTTGGTCAATTTTAAATATCGCAATATGCGTTTTACATATGAACAATGCTGTTTGGTATAGGAATTATTAAATTGACTTAAAAAGCTAACTGCAAATGCAATGTCTGGCCTTGTAAGAACCGCTAAATACATTAAAGAACCTATCATTTGTTGATAAGGAAACAATAACTTATCTACATTATTCTCATCTTTAGATGCATGTAACTTAGTCTCCATTGGAGTTTGAACAGTTTTACATTGACTCATTTTGAATTTAAGTAACAGCTGATCAATATAATCTTCCTGACTTATTGATATTGTTTTCTCACATTTATTTACTTTTACATTTACTCCAAGACATTTCTTGATTTCACCTAAATCTTTAATTTTAAAATTGTCAGATAAAACATCTTTTAAGTGCTTAGTAGCTATAATATCATTTGAAAAAATGAAGAAATCGTCGACATACAGAGTAACAATAGTTTTTAACTTATCCTGTGTTTTCAAAAACATACAAGGTTCTATCTTAGATTTAACAAAGCCAATTTTTAAAAGACATTCCTCTACTCTCTTGTACCATACTCTTGAAGACTGTTTTAAACCATACATAGATTTCTTTAATTTAAGAACTTGACCTTTCTCTACTTTCTCAGAAAAACCTTCAGGTATTTGTATATAAATGTCTTCTTCAAGAATTCCATACAAGAAAGCAGTTGTCACATCAAGATGTGTTATATCAAGATTAAGTTGAACAGACAGAGCAAATAAAAGCCGCAATGTGGTATGCCTCACTACAGGTGAGAAAGTGTCAGTATAGTCCACACCTTGAACTTGTGAAAAACCTTTCGCCACTAAACGCGCACGAAACCGAATGTTATTATCACAATCATATTTTTTACGTAACACCCACTTGCACTTTACAACTCTAACATCTTGAGGAGGATTGCTAATCTCCCATGCATCATTCTCTTTGAAACTTTGTAACTCTTCAGCCATAGCTATTTTCCACTGTTCTTTTTCAGGTCCGGCTAAGGCATCCTGAAGAGACAATCCTGTCACATCATCATATGTGCTCTCACCAGCACAAAAATTTGAACATTTGAACCTGTCTGGTTGCTTCCTCTCTCGTGTAGGTCTTTGAGGTCTAATCTGCGGGATATCTTCAGCTTCAGAATCACTAGGTTTATATGTCTCATCAACCACATCCAGAAATGTGTCCTCTGAGCTATCTGTGTGGTCAGATTCCGAGTTTGGTTCATCTATATTAACTTCTTCTTCCCCCACTGAATCAAAACTCTGAGAGGAAACTTCCATCTGACATTCAGATTTTGATTCCTGCTCTATTATAACCACATCTCTACTAGTCAATATTTTCTTTGTTTCTGGGTTATACAGCCTGTATCCCTTTATGTTTTCTGGATATCCAAGGAGAATGCATTTTTCTGACTTCTTGTCCCATTTCTTGCGCTTCTCTTTAGCTACATGGACCATTGCAGTACTACCGAAGATTCTGATATGGCTTATGTCGGGCTGACAGCCAGTCCATATCTCATACGGTGTCTTATTACCCAATGCTGCAGCCACGCTTCGATTCTGTAGATATACTGCCGTGTTAGTAGCCTCACCCCAGAATTCTTTCCCTAGGTTGGCATCAAAGAGTAAGCATCTTGCCTTTTCAACAATAGTACGATTGAATCGCTCACATAATCCATTTTGCTGCGGTGTGTATAGATTACTTTTTTGGTGTATTATGCCAGCACCTTTTAAATGATTGTCAAACTCTTTATTACAGTATTCTAATCCATTATCACTCCTTAATACTTTGATTGTCTTCTTAGTTTGATTTTCCACCTGGGCTTTGAATTCTTTGAAACACCTCAAAGCCTCATTCTTGTGTTTTAGAAAATAAACAAACACCATTCGACTACAATCATCGACAAACAACAAGAAGTATTTGGATCCTCCTATGGATATATTTTCCATAGGCCCACAGATATCTGTATGGACTATATCTAATAGGTCACTGCTTCTCTGATTGATACTCTTGAAAGGTAACCGACACTGTTTGCCTTCGCAACATGTATCACATGAAGATTTACCAATATCCACTTTTTCATCAAAAGACATACCCTGTACTGCAGTCTTCATCTGATTCAGGTAGTCTTTATTAATGTGTCCTAATCTGCGATGCCATGTAACACCTGATACAACTGATGCAGCCAAATGTTCCTGGTTTTGTAAGTTTACTTTGTACACTCCATTTTCTAGTAATGCTGTTGCTACTAACTTATTATTTTTGTTATATACCGAGCAACTACTATCAGAAAAAGATACCTTGTTTCCTTTGCTTATGAGTTGGCTGACTGATAGCAAGTTAGTCGCCAGACTTGGAACACAATAAACGTCTTCAACCATAATTTCGTAATCAATATCACCAGTTGTAGTTATAATTTTCACATCGCCAGAACACAAAACTGACAACTTTTCACTGTTCGCAACGATAATTTCCTGTTTCTGATCATACGACGCATTCATAACCAAACTTTCATTTGCCGTAAGGTGTACACTGGCTCCAGAGTCAATATACCATGCATTTTTACTGAAATTCCCGCTCAGGAACACAGCACTAAACGCATTAGACTGCATTCGGGGTTTTTCCTTGAAGTTCGACGCGTTATTTTCGTTATTAGTACATTGATTTCTATAATGGCCTTTTTGTTTACATCTGTAACATGTCACGTTTGACTTTGACGTATCGGCAGTGCTACCAACATTGACATTTTTTCTTGACGCCATTTTATTTTTCTTGTACTTAGAATTCGAACGAGCTGCGAACGCGCCGCCAACTTCATCACGTTCCTCTATGGTTGACTCCATGTCTAACAATTTCGATTTGATAGAATCAGCCGTTATGCTAATGCCTGAATGCTCAATTGCCATGATCATCGGTGAAAATCGATCCGGCAATCCTGCTAATAACAATGAGCCTGTCCACTGGTCATTTATTTCAAAACCCGTGCCACTTAATTTTTGAGCCGTGTCAATAATTTGAGTCACGTAGGACGTCATTGAACTGCAGTTTTCCAATCTTATCGAAATTAGATTCCGTAACAGATTTATCCTTCTTGAAAAACCGTTGTCATCGAATAACTGTTGTAGTTTATCCCAGAGTTCTTTCGTTGTTCTTACACTTTTCACATGTACAAACAAAGACGGGTCGATTGTCATAATCAATTTTGCTCGAGTTTTCTCGTCGTCTGCAGCTCCTACTACAGCTCCTTCTGGCTTTACACAATGTTTCATGCCTTCAAGGATTAGGAAATTCTCTGCCGCGAAGCTCCACTCGCTGTAATTTTCCCGCCCGCGTAATTTGGGTACATTTACCAAGTAGTTTGCCGCCATCGTAATTCTGAATAAAATACTTTTATTTCACGAATGTCCAGCCAATCTACACAACACAGTGTAAACGCGTGTCGAAACAGTCTTTTTAACACTCGTACCGTGACGAAATACTTGTTAAAACACTACTTTTCATTAATTTTCTGGGCCCATAACCTATAATAAAACAACGCTATTTAGTGCAGAACAGAACTAACGTTTTTATTTAAAGTAGTTTTGACGTTAACTAAACCATCACAGATGGCAGCACAAGTTCACAGATAACATTTTAGATATTACTTTTCTACAATATTTTTCAACACAGATTGTTACGATCCACTTTTTTTCAGTATAATCATTCTAGAAACCATTTCTTACGAGTGGTAAATATTTTATTATTTTTTTAAACAATTTCGCCAACATATAAAGCGGATAACGTTGTTAATAAACTGAATGTCAGTGGTGTTCCGGCGTTGCAGTCGTCTGAGAAACATTGGCACACAGTTTCCAGGTGGTCCTCGTTGTCAGCTTTGTAGCAGTCTTTGCGATGTTTGACCCAGCCGCAACCCCGAGTGACCCGCACCTCGGGTTCATGACCTTTGTAAAGAACTGACAATAACAATTATTAATAACATAACTCGCGGACATGCGGTGCGTGTGAGAGAAGAAATTCTATTTAAATTAAACTAAGTTTTTCGGATATTTTATATTTACACGATCTCAACGTTTCGGTACCTTTACAGCCGTGATCATTTATAAACGAGATGAATTTTTCATTTCCAACCGTATCCGAAAAACTTAGTTTCATTTGAACGTATACACGCGAAAATCTAAGGTACCATTTAGTTTGAATCGAAACAGTTCGAAAATTAAAATAATCTGTAACCAGGTTATAGGTAAAGTAAACAGAGACTGATAAATACAAAAATAATATACAATAATACGTTACCCATCTTTGCTTAAATAAATTAAAATGTATCATAAATAAGGGCCGTTCATTTAAAAAGGAATTATTTTATAATTTAATAATTAGTAAACATGTTTACTTGTCTGTGTAATCTTCCGGCAGAACAGATTCTTTTTGTCAACATCCTGCGTCAGGAGCGAGCTTCTCTCGCAGTTGGTGGTTTGAAGATACTTGTGAAGGCTCTCTTTATCGTATGATGAAGGGTCCAAGCACATCGAGTTGTTTGCGCTGTTACATTCGTAGCAACGAATCGACAGACCTGCGGATGACAAACAAACGTACAGAATTACATATATATCAATTAGATATCAAACTATCTTTTTCGTTAATATAACAGCGATTTAATTGTTTTTTTTTTGCGATGAATTTAAATATAATGCCGACATCAAGTCTATCTATAAATCCTCTCACCGTTTCTTATAGTTATAAAAAACCATATAAGAGTTATAAAACGTTTGGTGTCCATGATGACAGCCAGCCAACCCCGACAGCGGACGACTGATGCTGGTCAAGTCAATGAAGTAATTTACTGAACTCCACCACAATGCACATCCTGATTCCGTGAATCAACTTTAACAGAACCAGTATTTGGGTCGCTCATGACATTTTATATTAATAATATTTTTTATTTATTTATTTATTTCGGTAATCCATCAGTGATTGTGATAGTGATATTATAAAATATGTCTGAAAAGACTAAGACGAATACAGGATTGCAGGGTTACAGCAAAAGTACAACATAAACGTATTATTATATGATAAAAATTTAAAATTTACGAAACACAAATGACCTCGAAGACATTGTTGTCAATTAAATATGATTATAATACTTATAGGTTAGAACATATGTATTTAATTTTTGAAAACTGAAAATATAACTGTCCTTAATATTATATATAAGTATAAAATATTAAATCAAACTAGAATTAAATATTATTTTTATGTTAATTTGATCGTAGTTAATTTTATTAATGAACAAAAATTTGTTATTATTAAACATAAATGTTGCCATTAGTTAATTTCAGAATTAAAATGTGTTTTTATCGGAATAGGCGTATTTAAACAAATGTTTCATCAATAAAACCGACGAACATGAACCGTCACCGTGGTCGGTTAATTAAGTAATTACTTCGTATGCCCTTACAGAATAAGTGTTTGCACGCACTGCTTATTCTGAATTAGCTCTGACTAATTATCGAACGCTGTATTATGTACAGTATGTAAATAAACATTATCTACTACATAAAATATACCTTATCCATCATTATGCTTTTTAAAATTTTATTCTAAAACATGTAAAAATGTCAAAATTTATTTCCTTGAACTATTTGCTTTGTTAATGTAGTGCGTGCTATTTTTTTTTCTATGATATTTTCCATTATTTCATTAAGTAATACCTGTATATATTTATGCGGAACTCCAACTATTAACAATTCAAAATGAAACATCATTTTGAATGAAAACATTTTGTATTGCGAAATTGGTGTGCTTCCAAAATCTCACATACGACACACAAAGTAGATACTGCTATTAAAATTGTCAAGGCGTTTCACAGTATACATTAAATTTGTTTTTTGGTCAATTTAATAAGTCTTGCCAAAGAAATTATATATTTTTGTGTATATTTTATAATTATTTGTTAAAAGGAACACAGGGAAACACTTTATCATATATTTTTGACTTCAAAATATACTTAAATTGATTATCAATAACACGTTATTACCTAATATTATCGCTTAGTGCTCCTGTGCCCAACAATCATAAGATTCCCAATACTTACTTTTAATATTTATGGTATATTCAATAAATAATGTTTGAACAGACATCACCGTAGATATAGACACGCTTATATGTTTTGTTCATGGCCAACGATACTAGGGGACTAGTTATATTCAGTTTTATTGAGATAGGTACAAGTTAACATTATTGAAACCAGGTGATTCACAAGCTTGGCTCTCCTCTCTTAGGAACTCGATTAGTATATAATTAGAAATACATAATTATATTCAGTTAAGAAACGATATCCATGCTGTTAAATCGATGTATTGCTTAATCTGGCACTTAGTAAAAACTTATGACATATTTTTCTACCAATTTTTTTTTAAATAGGAAGAGCAGGATTTTATAGTTCGCAGCGGTGAGATTGTGAGCAATGATAAAAAATTTAGCTAAACCGCTTTCTATATAAAGTAATATAATATATTGTTAACTTTCTTTAGGAAATATTTAATATATATATTTTTTAATACTCTAGAGCAAATATCTGTTAGTCATTTTATCATAAGGCACAAGATGAAATATATTTTATTAAGGGAGTTTTTTTTAGGGGAGACTCCTCACTAAGAATGACTTGGACTGTTTAGTTCGAATTCACCAAAGGAATGGAAACGTTTTTCTCTCAAATCCAAAAAGTTTTTAGCAAAACTATGTACAAAAATCATTGAAATCAATGTTATTAATTGAAGTGGCAACTCCGTATATTTTTTTATGTTTAACTACTGGATTAAAGCGAAAGTTCACAACTAACTATTCTTCCATATTATTTCAAACACCTGACAGTTCAAGATGCGACTGATGTTTACTTCATACTTATAATTTATATCCTTTTAATTCTCTTCTATCTACGCCATAGACGACTATTTAAAGTTTGTCAAATAGAAGCGCCTGTTCAAATTGTAAGCGTGTTTGAGTCCAACTGGGATTTTCTATTTTCTATTGATTTTACTTTCAGGTGGATAGATAACCTTATTTATGATATATCCGTGTGTCGGTTAGCAAAATAGTAGTGAGATCGAAATTAAAAAGTGAGACAAAACATTAAAATGTATATAGTGCTCTCTGCTACGAGCATTATTTTTTTCGATACGGTACGTCTATATTTGTGCACCAATATTCGGATATAACGGACTCGATTAATCGATTCCGCTCCAATACAGAGCTAGACTCGGTTTAGGTCATTACCTTATTGGATTAAGTTTCATAGTTACGACTAGAAACGTTTGACCTGGAGGAACAGAGCACAGCAGGAAACAGCCGACTCGAGTATCACGCAAGGACCTGTCTATCAGTTCATAACTATAGATATACGAGTATAAGATATTGACATGTGTTTTTCTTGGTTTTATCCTTTAAATTCACTAGTTACTAGCAGAAAAGACCGATCTTGCCCCGTCATGTCAAAGATATCAGGCTAGGAAGCTGGGTGACGGAGAGAGTTCGTTTTTAAACATAGATAGACTTAGACTTTTTTTTAAATCATGATCATGACTTTTTGGAATTGTCTAATATTAGGTCATATCAAGGAGATGTTTCTTGTTCAACGATTTTAATTCCTTTAGTACTTCGGTTTCTCTGCATCTAATCTAACCCAGTCTTCAGATCAATTTTACGTCGGTGGTGTGTGAGTTTTCGGTTGTTCTATGTGTATTGCGGCCTCCCATTATTAGTCATTTGTATTAAAGTGGGTGAAATGACTGTAAATGCTGATTTTAAAAGGCTGTAACAGAATTTTTGATACATCACAAAACCTGTGAAACAATTTTTTATAAGAAATGTGACATTTTCGTGAGAAACATCATAATTTATGTCGTTTTGCCATTAGTTCCTATATATAGACGCAGTCTCTTTGCCAGATTTGTGTATGTCTTATCGCTAAGTTAACTCGTCTGCGTCTAGTTGGACAGTACGCAACAGATATCGTAAAAGTTAAAGTGGTCTTGAATTCTGTTTTAGTTTCGTATTGCCAAAGAATCTAATGCTCTATATTTTCTCAGACGACGTTTGCCGTTCCTCCATCTTTCCTCCCTGTTGGTCGTGTTCCCCATCATCGATGTCATGTCTTGGTGTGTCTGACAACATACTTCCTCCTATTTCTGTGTTGTTGTCAGCAGTTGTTTGTATTTCTGTTTGTTTGGAGCTCATTGTATCGCCTATGTAATAAACCTTATGTACTGATTTAATTTTATTGTGTTGTGGTTGTGTATATATTATTTATGTTTTTGCGTGATTTGCAATTTTTTTTCTTGTGTTTTCATCTTTGTTTTTTCTATACGTCCAGCTGTATTTGATAAGGTCTGCAGTATTAGTTTTCTGATCGTCCAAGTCTCTGCAGTCTTATGCACTAAATTTTTTTTATAAGGACGTAAACCGTAACAAAAGTAACTTTGTTTTGACATATCTTAGACTAAAATTGTCTTTGTTGTTGCTTCTAGACTCTACGTCAATGTAGTAGTGAAAAAACTTCTCTAGTGATTTAAATCTAACGTTTACGATCTGTCTAACATTATACTCGTGTTCTCTAAGTTCAGTTTATGTTTTATGGATATCCCAGCAGCGTGTAAACCTTCAAGGACAACTTGATTTGCTCTTTCACTCATTATCAGACAGATATAATGAGAATTATTATTAGATGTACCTAATGTTTTGAGCTATAATTTTGTTATGTTAGTATTTATTTGCATAAAATATAAAGAATGTCTCTAAAGTTTAAATGTCTTGTTTAGTTTAGCACGTAAATGCTTTAAAAATTCAAAAAGTGACTTCTTGTTTTTAAGTTATTTATGTCTATATTTTTGTTACGTAAAAACCAACGAACATATTTACACTTATATAGTTCGTACATATGAAATTTACATGATATGAAAATTGTTTGAAAATCTAAAGTTTTCGATAATATCTAATATTGGAGTGACTGGTGTTAAGCATCGAACGTACGAAGTTATATGATAATTAATTATATTTGCCACTATAACGTAAGTGTGACAGTCGCCTGTCCTTGACTGGCCAGGGGACCTGTCTCACGGATGTGACCCATCACCTCATCAAACCGTGAAACAAATTGCTTCCACACTATATTTCCACTCACCTCATTCCATCGCAGCCGTCAAAGGCGATTAGAATAAAAAATAATAAAAAAATATTAAGATATTAGGAAAACTTTTTTTTTTTAATCCTTATTGATTATTTATATATTTTTTGAATATCGAAACTTCATATTTTTTTTTTATTTTATTTAAAATAAAAAGTTCCTGCCTCTTTTAATTTACGATTCCAATAAATGTAAATTTGAAAGTTAATAAAAAAATCTCATTAACAAAAAAAAAAATCATCAATTTATATTTTTATATTACATTATATTTATTACAAAACATTTATACATACTCTGTGTATAGTATAAAACATATTATACAGTTATAAAAATATATTATATGTTTTATTAATTGTTTGTTATTCATTGGCACGATTATATTACTTAGGACCGACAGAAGTTTACACCAAAGAAGTATAGATAGTTTTATATGTATTAGATCCGAGAGAAGCCGGTAGTCATGACTAGCGCTGCTCCCCGTATTTCAGCTTGTTAGACGAACCGTGCGCGGGCGCAGGAAACATCTACTTGCTTTGTCTCATATAATGATATTAGTTTAAGGAGAATTAACAGTTTGGAGGATGCTAGGAACATTAGAAACCGTATCTTTGTTATGTTTACCCTACTTGCATACAAGGAAAAGAGGAAATCATTCTCCTTAACGACCCCGTTACTAAATTATAACGGGATCATGGCTTTCGTTTAACAAAAATCAAAGTACTTGAGAATCCATCAAACAAGACATGATACTTGAGTGATAGAGTCAGTTAGTCGACGTGTGAACCTAAGAAATAGATAAATTTAAATACAAAAAATGAGATACATTTTATAAGTAATATAAAGTACATATACATAAATAAATTTTTTGGATCAATCTGTGTATTCTTTAAAAAACTAAGCGTCAACAGAAATTCACGAGTTTAATTGGAGTTACCTTTATTTTCTTTTATAATGTATCACAAAAAATATATACTTGCAAAATGTACTCGTAATTCAAAGACAATTTACTGTAAACATTAAACATGTTAGGATAGCTTAGGGACTAGTCTGCCAGCTAGTATAGGTTAAAAGGTAAGGTAAATAAGATCTACAATAAAATTATATATATAATTTTATGGTAGACAAGTTTGATAGGTAAAATATAAATGCTGCCGTACCATCGGATGACAGGCACTAGCGTTTTTGGCAAAAATAATCGATCGTTGGGTCAGCACTTTTTTCAGCCGTATGTGATATTATCTCTCTAGAATATCTCATTGTCAGTATAAAATTGGTAAATAAAATTACTTTTAAAATTTTTAAAACGAGACCATTATAATATGTTGATGTTATTTCTATTTTATGTGACATGAAATTAGGGTGCGTTTAACACACAAGTACACATGACAGACTATTCCTTTGTTCATGTTAATTTAGGAGGAACATCAATGCAATAATTTGTAGTGGTTAGATCGAGAAAGTACTGGCTTTACTGAGATTATTTAATAAATTGCAAAATAAAAACAGTTTCAGTGAAAAGTTTCGATAGTTGGAATAATTCTAAACAATAACTTCATAGTTAAAAGTAAAACTAAATCGGTAATGACATAAGTGTCCGGTACTAAAGGTAATATATGTAGTGGCCCTTCATTCAGGAACCAATACTCTCGTGCTCTATATATCCCTCAATTTGTACGTATTACAGCAATTGGATAAGCACTGTTGATTTGTATAGGATCTAAACACCCCGCCCAGTCACCATTCAGTCGCATTGAGATCAGATACGCGCGCGGTCTACAGCGGACGAAACCAGTGTCAACAGGAAAAGATGGCGCTAGTTACGCTTTGCTTTTTAGCGGTTTTATGTAGTTTGCTCCAACAAGGTTTGTGATTTATCTAATTATGACTGCGTTAGTTTAAAGACATTTTGGATATGCCAAATGTGTGACGATTTAATGGCTTAATATTTATCCCTAAATCATTATAGTTTTTATGCTCAAATGTACTTTCAGAAATATATATTTCAGAAATAGCTTCTTAAAAATTTTGTGTTTTATATTTCAATAAATCTTCGCTATTTATTAACAGCGTGAATGACCTTGTAATTTAAAAATATAGAGCACTGGAAATGACGTCACAACTTTTGATAGACACATGTTATTTTATAGCAGATTTCATGTAAAAACTATAACTTTAACTAAAAGTCATCCATTCACAATTGTTTCGGATAACAAATGAAGAAACTTTAAAGTTTAAACGTTTCATTATTAATAAACTTCAGGATGAAACCTAAAAAGAAAAATGTTTTATTTAAAGATATATCTTCATAACATTAAATACAGGAATTTTACGTTATTTAACGTTATAATAACGTAAAATTCCTGTATTAGATATTACGTTATAATACTTTTTACTTTATTAGAGAAGATTTGTCATTAATCTTAAATGCTTGCGTTTATTGATACTAGTTTTTTGTTTAAATGCCAAAAATTTTAAGTCATAAAGTTATAATATATTAAGTGTACATGTACAAGTGTACGTGTATTATACAATCTGTTGGTCACAAAATACGTAATAGTATTAATATATAATAGTATTTAAAGGTATCTGAATAAAGCATACTTTTAAAAGTGTTTTGTTTCATCTGATAAAATCATTTCAATACTACGAGACTGTTTTACGTGAAATAGAACACTAATTGGAGGCTAAAATTTCAACTTCAATGACACTATTGTCCTTCAATAGCGAGGTCATACGCTAACATATATATATGTTTTCACATTAAAAGAAAGTATAAAAGCTTTTAATGAAATATTCTGTAGTCTTGATAAGTTAAGATAATCATAGGTATATTATTTATATTCAGATATAACGAGATTATAGCTAAAATGGATCAGAACGATCATGACGTAGAATGTATCTGTTGTAGAATTCTATTGAAGTACTTTGTTGGAGATACTTTGGAAATCTCAACTCACCTCATATATTATATATATAACAGAAGAAAGCTAAAGACTTAATCAAGGAGTGCATTACGGCTTATGATACATATTTATTAAAATTCTTCATATAATTCCGCTCGGCTTATAATATGTGTGAGTCATAGACGATATAATGACTGTTATTCAAATTTAACATTTTAATAAGAAATATATATTTTCAACCAATACAATTTTAATTACATACAGTCATTTACATTGTTTTAATACTATTGTGTTTCATATATAAGGGGACAGAATATTAACTTTTAAGAAACTTATCTCGTTACTGGATGAATGTAACAAACTTGGACCCGGTTAGTGGTTTGAAATATTTTAAAGAAATTGAAGAAAAAAAAAGAAAAGAAAAATAAAAAAAAGAAATATATTAAACTAATTGTAAGTTATTATAATAGTGGTATAAAGTAACGTGAAAAATTAATTTTCAAATAAAAAAAACTTGTTCTCTCGTGTTAACGACAAATATAATTGTTTCTGCTAATTTTACGAGTATTTTAATCTATGTAGTTTATTACACGTGTGGTCGCTGTGCACTGGTTGTAAGTAGAGCTGTTTTGTGTAATTTTTAATTTAGAAGTATTCCTTTTATTACCTTATTTGTCCTTATCTGTAGTGAGTTAGTTCTTGTCACCGCTGTTATCATACCTATTCAGCTATTAATATAAATACATATATGTATAGATACGAATGAATGAAATTAAAGTCCCTTTGTTATAAGAATAACTGATTTATACTTACAAAAAATATAAAAGACATTCGTCAAGGAAACGGTTGCAGCCTACAGGCTATTGTAGCCTACCTATACGTACTGACTAGTGACAGGAAAAGTAGATTACATAAAATTAAAAAAATATAATAATTACCCTATTAATATATATGTTTAAAAGATTTATAGATTTTATTGCAAGTTTGATTCAATGTGAAAATAAAATCGAGATAGTATATGGCAGTACGCGAATATTATGCTGAATTACATATATATCACCTAAAGCAATGAACCCTTCAAGTAATTTTGTAAATGCAATTCAAATCAACGTCCTGCATCTTCCTCCAGGTTTAGCAATCACCTGTTACCAATGCAACAGTCACAACGACTCCAGATGTTTGATGGACAAGCTGCCCGACTCCATGAGGCTGCCCTGCGGCCCCAAAGACACCATGTGCAGGAAGATATCCCAAGTTGTGGAGTTCGAGTCGAACGGGATGCCCCCAGACAACCGCATAATCAGAGGCTGCGGCTGGGACGACAGCAGTTATAAGGTCTGGATTACATAACACCTGGAAAGTTCATAATATAATGGCAAACGTGTTGTCCTCTCTTAGGTGTATATATTAATAAAGTTATTAGGTATATTGTCTGAACTCTGGAAAATAAGTAGAAAAAAATGTTAACAAATTTAAATATTAAGGATATAGACATAGATTTATAACAATATATTGATCAGTTACGTAACGAATTGGTGTAATTTTATATGAACGTGGCCCCACAGGGACAATGCTACCAGCGCTCAGGGTTTGGAGGTAGACAGGAGGTGTGCTCGTGTTTGGAAGACGGCTGTAATTCCGCCAGCCTGCCAGCGATTGGAACCGCTCTCATGCTGATCACCTTCGCGTTACTTAGGTTCTAGACCTCACTTAGCTGTTTCCAGGACGTATCGAGCTAGGTACCAAAGATATCGTAGAATTGTACAAAAAATATAGAAAAAAAACATTAGTTCTAATTGAATTAGCCGAATCTAGGCCATGAGTTATTGGAACCAGGTCCAATTAGCATGCACATGACGATGTTCGTGTTAGAAACAATGTGTTAGTTCTCTGTGTTAAATGTTAAATACGAGCAGTCTATTTATAGCGGAGTCACACTGCCTTAATTAAGTAGAGAACGTAGAGCTTTATATTAATCTGACAGATTTGTATTACAAAACTAATGTAACATATAAGAGTAAACGTGTATTGTTGTGTTTGTTTAATTTCGATATTTATTAAATGTTTTTTGATGAAAATGCCCCTATTTTTATTTCGTTGTTACGTAATATCCAAATTTATGAGTAAGAAATTCAATTATATTCTCAATGGAGTCTTCCTTTCGTGATTGAACGAGGCACATCCGTTGCGTTATTCAATTCGTTGGAACAGCATGGAGTAAGCTGAATCTAAGCCAGTCTTGGTCAGGGAAGTGCAAGCATGAGATCTCTCGTTGTTGTTATACTGTTGGCGGCCCTTGAGTACGGTACGGATTTTATTTATGTTATTCTAATCTCACTTAAATAACAATTTTTGGGATATTCCATCTTAAATCTAAGCCTGTACAAAAATAGCAGCTTTAATGTTTATTTTTTAATACATCTTAAGATTTAAATTATTTAAGGTTTCCGACCGTTAATGTAGCTAACAGAAAAAAAAACCATTTACATCGCCACAGTCACGTGTGTTTTGGTAAAACACTTAAGACTTTTAATAATTAGTATATATTTAGGGTTAACTTATAAAATAAAAGCCAAAATTTTTATTAAGATAACCGTGATAAAATCTTCCGATACATTCTTAGCTTCGATTTTTTTAATATAAATGTAACAACAGTAAAATTTTAATGTCTAATGAATGGTGATATTGTAAAAGCGGGTGTGTCGGGCGCTGGGAGCGCCAGGCGTCTGTTATTTGTTGACGTAAGCTTGTGATGACATTAATATAAGTGTTTGATACTACCAATCACTAGGTCTCCGCAATCGATTTCTTACGTAGAACTAGCAAAAACATATGAAAACATTTAAAAAGAATAAAAAGTTTTCAAAGGAAATTCACGGTAGGCGAAGAAATGTTTGTTTTTTGTAAACTGAATTTAATGCTGAATATATTTTAACATAATACCATTTATTGTTATTAGATTTAAAGAACATACGAAGTTACAAACAAGATAATAATCAATTCAATATATAGATCATATATTCTATATTGAAATATTAAAATTATATTTAAGATCTTAAGGGTTAAGGAAATTTTGAGATGGGAGCTATCAAAAGAAGCTTCCTTGTAATGGACAGAATAGAAAGAGTTTTAGAAGAAGGCGTTTCAAATGTACCCTCAGAAACAAAAGTTATTAGTCTGTGATTTGTCAACAGAGAGATCTGGTCTCAAAGTCTCCAAAATTTACCTCAACTACCGAGGAATACCGCATTGGAATTTTGGTTGGTATACCCACCATTCTGACGGATTATAAAAAATATATAAAAGTGTTGTCCATCTTGTAGGACTAGATATTTAAGGAAATACCAAAACCAGTATGCATCTCTCGTTTCAGGATCCGCATTAATCTGCTATGAGTGCAACAGCGCGATCAACTCCATGTGCTCGGAGGCGGTGCTGCCCGACAGTTTGAAACGGAACTGCAGCGATCACGATCGAGGAGTTACACACACGCTCTGCAGGAAAATCGTACAGCATGTGGACCACGACATCAACGGACATCAGGTAGCCAGCAGGGTCATCAGGAGCTGTGGCTGGGATGAGACCAAGTATAAAGTTAGTATAATTCTTAACCCTCCTCGTCTCTTTCTCAAAGTTCAACCTATCACACTCCACCCAATAACCCTGGACATCGACCATTGCTGATTTTTGAAAGACTATGGCTCTTCCCAAAAACTGTAACCAGTCTTTAATATATACATATATATATTTTACTATTATGTTGTTTTATGTGTGTATTTTTAGCTAGCTTAGCTCAAAACAGGGGATGTAATTATTTGTAGTTTTTTGAATTAGGCGGATCATATAAGTTTATCTCTGTTTAGAATTTGAATTTATTTAGTTTATTTGAAAAAATTATCATAAAAACTTCCTTTTCTAAAAATTTATCACTTGTCACAAAGAATAGTTTACCAGAGTAATAAATACACATAAAGAAATGAAAAATAATTACTTTACTGAGAATTAAATGAGCGATCCAGCCCGGAAATAGAATTTTAATAGACGCGTTATAAAAAATATAATTATAGGGATATAGAAATTGGTATATGTATACATGTTATAAAATGATAATAATGTAACATAAGAACATATATTTTTGTATATCCATATTTAATATCATAAATGCAGAAGGAACTCTGTCTGTCTGTCTGTTACTCAATCACTCCTAAACTACTGAAACAATTTGCACGAAATTTGGTATGGAGATATTTTGATACCCGAGAAAGGACATAGGCTACTTTTTAGCCCGGGAAAATGACGCATTCCCATGGGAAAATTCAAGTGGGCCGATCACTTTTACGCCTAAACTACTGAACAGATTTAAATGAAATTTGGTAAGGAGATAGTTTGAGATTTAAGAAAGGACATGAGTTACTTTTGACCGCGGAAAAACAACGCATTCCCATAGGAAAAATAACTTTTATGGCCAAGGAAGAAAAAATAAAAAACATCGTATATAATAATGTATTGCAGTAACCTATCTTCTTCTTAAAATGTATTAACCTAACCTAACCTATGACAATCACACTTAGTATGGCCTCATCCCATCTCGGCACAATTCAAACATACGTACAAAAAAGTACAGCTCAGGTTTTGTCATACTACTATACAAAAAAACTATCGAATGCGGACGAAGTCAAGGGTAAAAGCTATATATTACTAATTCTGAAATTTACGCGGAAGAAGTCGTGGGCATAAACTAGTAAATAAATAATTTTAAGTCACTTAAATAATAATTATCAAACATTGTTTAACATTAAATATTAATTTTAATTAGCTGTGATATACATATACAATATATTTTATAATTGTATCATGTTTTTTTTAACATTTGTTTCAGGGAATGTGCTATCACAGATCTGGTTATGGCGGGCGTCAGGAAGTGTGCTCTTGCACAAAAAATCTCTGCAACCACTCCGGCAGATTTGAATTTTCCTATTATCTTGCCGGCTTGGTATTTGTCCTCCTGTTTGACACGGCCAACAGTTTTAAATACTAGCAAAATTTTATTTTTAATGCCAATAAAATATTAAATTTCCTCAGCCGATTATATTGTGAAATGTATATAAAGTGAATAAAGTTAAATGAAGCTTTTGGGCCTTTTTGTTGAAATTTTCTACCTCTTTAAATATGATACCTCTTTGGATTAAAAAAAAATGCTGAAAAATCAAGACTCATGTCAGGAAACAATTGAACTAAATCATATGGTTGATTTCAATTTATTGGCAAGTCGCACATTGTGCATTGAACAACGGGCACAGAATACCAACATGAACATCAGCTTATTAAAAAAAATAACTTAGGAAATAAGAAATATCCAAAAGTGCTCTTACAAGTTTTATTACAAGTATTATCTATATTTTAAACTTAGATTTTTGAGTTTGGACTTTGACAGTACATAAGTAGATGTTTGTTACTACACTCGCTATGTTCTGATATAAAGAAAACCTATAGTATCAGAAAAGGGACAGGATTTTCAAAGGTGAGTGGTAAAAAATCTCATTCCTGACTATTTAGGACGAGTAGGAAATCCTATAATATTCTTTATTAGACATGTAGTTTAGAATTGGAAGGTATCTTGGTCTTAGTATGCCATTCTTACTTATCTATTTTATACGAATTCCAAAGGAAATTGGTAATTACATTGTTCATTACGTCATTTTCATTGCTACCAACTAGATTGGTCCTATTTGACAAGTCAAGAAAAAATTATCACTTATCTTTTATCCATTTAGAGGGAGTTTTCGAAATGATTTCGAGAATCAGCATAAAAGAAAAATCAACATCGGCAATCTCCTATGAAGGAATATATTAAAATTAATGAAAAATATAACATTGCACTTCATATGGCGAACAATAAGAGTAGAGGACTAATTCGGATGTCTACAGTTTTTGGAGCTTTTTAATGTATAATTAAGAAAAATAATGTTTCAGCTGACCGCAAGCCAAATGCAAGAGTATGGTAGCGGCATTGCAAATAAGTCGGGAGAAAGTCGCGATGCCACGGACGGCCACTGTCAGGACGGCTTTCATATACAACACCACTACCCTGTGATACAGAAGGGCTATGGTAATATCAGCAGGAAGCCAATGAAATCATAACAGACATATCATTTTTTTAATAACCTTTACTCTTTAAAGGTGTTCCAAACAAAGAATTATCAGATCAGAAAGTAACGACGTATAGTAGAGGTATAACGAGTTACTGTGAAGCGTCAACGAGTCAACAGTATCATAATTCTAGGTAAGGTGTACAAACGATCAAAATGATAGCTAAAAAGTGGTTAAAAAAGACAAAATAATTAAAAATACTTGAATCTTCTTCTTCTTAATAATCATTTAAATATATTATATTTAAACATATTTTCAGATATACCAATCCCTTGGCCCCTACTTTTAGTTCACCTCCAAATTCACCACTAGTTGGACTAGTATTTGATCCAACGTCTTCCAACTACTCTAGTACTGGAATGATGGCTGAACGCCTTAATTCGGATCGGCGTACCCAAAATACTTGGTCCTTGTCACACCAGGAACCAATCGGTACGGGGGCAAAGAAAAAAATTGTCAAAAGTCACGACAAAAGGAACGCATATAACGCAGATCCTCGTTACCAAGAAAGATTCAAAGATAACAGTACAGAAACGGATCGCCACAGAAATGTAGATAGGAACTTAGCTTCGGATTCTACTTCTAGTTTAGATTTTTTTGCTGAAGGAGAAAAAATGGTCTCAGAACTTTGTAATATACCTGACTCTAATTATAGAAATGAAGGGAATAGTTTAAAACCAAATCAAAAAGGATCTATTAAAGACGACGATAAAAACAAAGCCTCTGGATCTTCAGACATGTTGCTTACTGCTTTGGATAAAATAGTTATTCACGATCAGATTCCTAATCAAATTGTACAATTGGCAATAGAAGCTTGCACTGACGCAGAAAATATAGCAATCGCGCATCATAACAGACCATGTTTTAAAAATATCCATTCAATTTGTGCTAAGACGAGATCCAACGTGCAGAAACCAGACAGCGCTGTTGCCAATTTGCATTCCCAAGGAATTCCTTGGGTGATAAAGAATTTCATATTTTCCTTTGTCAGAATTCTCGATGGGTGGAAGGGTGTCAAGGAATTGTTAAGTGAAAAACATGAGACTTTTTCAAGAATCGAAAACAAATATTACAGCCAAAACATAAGAGAGTGTTTTGTTCAATGGCAAGCAGTTACAAAAGAAATGTTAACTCACATTTATAAAACATTTAAATGCCTCGATCACGGCTTTACAATGGAACAAAAAAGTTTTACACATAATTATTACGCTACGAATTCAGCCGCGCCTAGACACCAAAACCAGAACAAATTTCAAACCACAAAGGCTCATGTTAGTACCCCACGACCTGTCAGCGCATCACCCCAAGCTTACAATGTAATGCAACCACCATGGGCTCAAAGTCAAACACCAGCGGGACAACAAACCTACAATGACAATTCGTGGCCATCTCGATCTAATGTGACATACAAAAAATTTCCTATAGTCCACCCTCCAAATCAACAGAACTTTTATCCTCTCAATGATCAAGTCGATATGGATAATTACCAAAAATCTCAATACAAATGCGATCCATGCCTCCGTGAAACAAAACCCCGGCAATCCTGGACCATTACGAATGTGCCAGATTTTCGCACATTGGAACGAATGTGCCTGGCCGATCAAAAAGACTTGTATACACAATTAAAACATAAAATGGACGCAGAACTTGGAAAATCACCTGAACAGCCAATTTTAAGTAGTATACCTTCTGAAATATTACAAAGAAGAGAAATGGAGCTGAAAGCTAAAATGATTCCTTTAAGTCACGTTGAAAAAAGTTTGATACCGAGCATGTCATCATCGACTGAACTAAGAAGCTGCTATGTACCAAAGAATAACAGCTGTGGCGATACCAAGGAAGAGGCAGATTTTTTTGCGGCGTGGGGTCAGATGGTCCAAAAAGAACCTAGTGAATTTTTGACTCATCACACTCATAACATTCAAGTTCCTTCTAATGTTATGACGATCTCGAATAATATTTCTGGCCCCGTGCAATTTATTGATCCTGAAAATGATGAGTTTAATGAAATATCCAAAGTATATATGAAACCTGGCAGCTATAAAGTGCCAATAAAACCTTCAGAACCAACGTCATCTCCTTTCTTGCAAAGTTCAACGCAGGATATAATTTACGAAAATCCGGTTGAGGAGATTTCTAATATGAAGATGAAAGTGCCATTTTCACAAGTTACATTGGCACCGCAACCAAAATATAATTTAGAATCGTGGCCCTGCTTGATACAAAGACGCGCAGACGACGCTTTCCATGACGATCAAAAGGTTTGTTCTCGACCGACGTTAAATTGTTTAGATATGCGTTCTGTTGAGTCTTTGGACATTTTAAGTTCTATGATGTCGGATCGAGCTTGGGAAGCTGCAAAACAGTCTGCTCCAAAATTAATGGATTTCATATATGAAGGTGTTAAATCCGATACAGCTCGCCTTTATGACGCGTTGAGTTTTTGCGCAAACGTAGAATACTCTAGTGATGTTAGAAATTCACCTTCAGAAAAAAATGATGTTTGGAACCGAGAGACAATTTACAATAGTTTTAATAACCTTAATAGTGAAGAATGCCCTCAAAACAAATCATTAGATAACATTAACACAATAGATGCTACCACTGATGTAACGAGTAATGATCAAAGACAATCACCAGTCCAAGAACCAATTGAAAATATCGATTTTAGATCGGAGGAATCCGAAAAAAGTAACCGTTGTCCCAATTACGATCAGACGGGACATTATATAAGGAATGAAAAACAAAAGTCAAAAGTTGCTGTATCAGGGATGTGGTACCATCCAAAAAAGAAAAAACCCCTGTCTGCCTCGATCGTTAAGAGATTTGAAGATATATTAACCCAATTATCTCATTTCAACGAAGCTAATTTTATACAGCTTGATATGGACATAAAAGTGGTAGGTTGGTTATTATCATAAAGAAAAATTTGTTGTGCCATAGACAATATTTTGAGATAGACTGAAATATAAACCTGCAAATATGTCGCTAATATGTTCTGGTCGCTATAAAGTATAGATATAAACGCCGGAGGTTACAGGTTCGAATCTTACTCTTGGAAACAAATCTTTAATTTTATACTAAATAACATAAAATTAAGGCATCCAAAGTTACATTTGCCGTATAGGTGTTTTTAAGAGCTGCCATTTAATGCAATTGAATGGCATAAGAGACAAACAGACTAAAGAGGTTAGTAACTATTTTATTTTTAATTTCCAGGCTCCGAGATTTTATGAGGTCGTAAAGTATCCTATGTGTCTTAACGATATTTCAACAAAGCTCAAAAATTCATCCTACACCGAATACGAACAGGTTGTTCAAGATTTTAGACGCATTTTTAACAATGTAAGACTTTACCTCAAGGTAAGTGTCCGAATCCTAAAATGAATTTAAAAAAAAAACTATCCACCCAAAAAACTTGCATTAATAAAACGCACTAATCTCAGAACTATCCGGATACTACAATGAAAAAGAACCTCAACAAGGTGTCGTCGGAATTCGAAAAGATTTTAAACGAAGCGTTTCAAAACAATAAAGACGGGGGAAGAAATAAATCCATAGATAACGCAGAAAATAAAGATTTGAATAGTAAGAGCAATGAAAAGGAAAATGAGAAACATAAAGCTGATTCCAAGAAGGGGGAGATCGTTGCAGACTATAAGACGAGCGAGGACGGGAGTGGCTAGGACTGGGCTGCGACGTGACGTTGATCCGTTTACAAATTGATAGTACGTTTCATCTGCATTCCGCACGGGTGATGATTATATTGTAATGGAACTGATCATCGGTTCCTTTTGGAATATTATTGATTTTTTTATGTAATCCTCTTTGTTTTGTTAATATTTATTTATTTTCAATTTCTTTAAAATGTAATCGACAAATCTAAACTTGTAAAAAGCTAAAGTTGTTCGTTAGGTTAATTGAGAGCTCTAGTCAATTCGAACGAAATGATTTTTAGCAAATGTCAGTGACGTCACCAGAACTAGTAATACATAAGATTATCAAGTTAATTTGTAAGTGCCTGCCAACTTTTTGAACCGACTTTTGAGGCTCGATGTATGGGTTGCTTTTTTTTCTCTTGTCTTGTTTTATCTATTTAGTTAGTAATTACTCGTTTACTTTAATTGTTCCTAGTTATTTCATTAACTCTATTGATAATTATGATCCGTGTCTGAATGGAGAATAACAAATTTATGTTCTGAAAGGAAAACTCGTGCATTACATAACCGATAGTCACCTGTCGCACGCTGTATTGGAAATTATTTATTTTTATATCTCGATCTGTGATGTATAATAGTTAGGTAAAAGTTAATTATCTGAATCGTTCCTCCCTATTGTTAGTTTAATTAGATGTAAATAGTCGAAATAAATAACCAATGTCGCTCGGAAAGTTATTTAAGTATTATATTTTCCTTTGAGAAAATTATAATGAGCAACTATTGAAAGCATGGAAACTTACTCTTATAATGTTGCTTTGGAGTTGACACGAGATACGCTATCCTCGTTGCAGGAAGCTCTTGGTTCGTTGGCTACCCCCACTATTATTAATATTACTTTATATGAGTATAATGTTATTTTTTTTTATCAAATTTGACCCTTTGCTGTTACTCGTTCGTATGTAATTATTTTTTAAAATGATTTTTGACTACGTTTTACCTGCCATAGACATTAAGTGAATTGCCGACGTCTTTTAGACATTGTTTTGGTAGAAATATTGATTCGTGAATGTTTGGTTTCAAAATTTAAAAAAAAAATAAATTTAAAATATATATATTGACGTTGAAGTTAATTTTAAGTATTCATTAAGTTGTGATTTTATTAATTAACTTATTTACCTAAAATTATGGCCAGGAACTTCTAATGATAATACAAAAGTTGTTTCTTAAAGCGAGTTTTATTCGACACGTAGGTACTAGCCCTACCTTGGATAAAAATTAAATGACTTGGGAATAAAGCTTCTACAAAGAAGATGAATATTGTTATCGCTGTAATGCAAATGTTACTTATTCAATCTGTTCTGGATGAGGCTTTGTAGGCCTTTATTCGGTTTTCAGAGCGACTGGTCGTTGTACCGATGATTAAATTCCTTGGAAGTCGTTACTGTTTACGCCGTTTGTTTGGATAGTTCTTGAGCTGCCGGTCCTTGAACTATGTAGGCTACTGATTCGGTAGTAGATACACTAAAAATGGAAGATACATAGAAGACTAGCGCGGCCCCTAGACTAGGATGATCCAAAAAATTGTGATGCTTAAATACGCAAAAAAAATCTGAAACAAGTATGTATTTACTCGTGAAAATCTTAGATTACCTGTTGTAAACTTTAACTATGGCTCCGTTATAGGATTTCGAAAACTGATCAGAGATAATTCCTCTGTTTTGACTAGAGGTTCAGAAGTTAATAGTTATAATGTGCATAGTCATCTAAATTGGCTTTTTAGTGATTATAATCAGGTCGCTTTACCTATCTCTTTTCAATAACATTTGTTACACAAATGTATCACAAATTTCATAAATGGAGTGCAATTAAATCTCATGATATTTTTCGCTGTCACCCCTTTTTCTGGCTACCGAGGTAGTGAGTGTGACCAGTTGCCTCGCTTGATAATAATTTTATTCATACCGTGTTCCATACAAAAGTAGAGCAGAGAGGTTGTCACTAAAGTTCTGTATCCTTTTAATATCTTTGCTTTAAAATTAAAACTACGTGTTTAATAAAAAGGATGGAAGAGCGTTGAGCCTCAATAAGGATGCGCACTATCATTTGGTTCACTAAAAAACGTGGGCTTGACTCCTCCCCAACCTTTTGTCAAGCAAACTCTTGTTATATCATATATAGTCTATCCTCCCCGTTATAAGACTCACTTCAGCAGTGTTTAGAAAACCAAATTCGAACACGTAGCTGGGGAAGCTATTTAATGCTATTTAAGAGCTGTGGATACCCTTGCAGCCAGTTTCCCTTTGTCTGATGTACTCTTTGAACGGATAGAAGGGAAGAAAATACTTTACCTACCTTTTGGAAACTAAGTTTTTATTAGAAATTTAGAAACGGTATATAAGTTGGTAGATTGTGTTGGTACGCACAGCCTTCCATTATTAATGCCTTAATATCCTATCGTAATAATCCAATCCTTAAGTCGGAGATTCTCTGATTCAAAATGGACAAATTGGAAAATTATCGAACAACCATTATAAAAATATTTAAGCCCGAATCAGCTTTATATTCAACTAAATAAACTCGTCATTTAATGTCAATAAACTGGAATGACAGCAATAAAGATGGACGATAATTTTCGAACCGGAAATAACAAATAAATATAACGTTAAAATATAAAACGTAAATACGATTGTTCGTTCCATTTCGCATCGTGACTCCGACTGTTAATAATTAATTTTCTTTTCTTTAACAGAATTACCTCTGTTGTCACGTTTTGGGTTCTCATAATTTGATACATAGATTATATATGTAGGTAATACGATTGGGGTTAAAAGACATTATTACAAACCCGCCATTTTGACATCACTAAAACGAATTTAACTAACACCAATCTGTCACAAACGGTTGATCCATTTTTTAACTAGACACGAACATATAAAGAAATAGAATTGCCTAAATGTTACTTTGTTAGTAACACTAACTACTACGCATTAAATTCGAGTCCATTTATAATTTATATAACGAAGAGGAAGTCTTCAGGTCGAGCTACATAATTTTCATTATACTCGTTTAAATTAAATAGCGCATTCACCCTATTTGTAACACCTATTGATTTTCTTTCTGGACCTCACAAATTGTTCATAAATAAGGCGATTTTGTTGGAGTTTAATAAAATTCTATAAGACTGTGCGAAAATAAAAGGAAAGTAAGTATTTTCAATCATTGTTCTAAATGCGAGAATATCTCACGAACCCTTGTACTTTTATAATACAACAAAAATAATTTCAACCAAAGAAACTTAAAAAAGACAAATCTTATCTTATCTTATGACGTTGGAAAAGAGCGGTGTGCTTACCAGAGTTAGCATCGTTTTCCGCACGTTACCGTATTAACGTAGGTAATTAAATAAGAAACAGGGAACGCCTCGTGCGTAGTGTAACTATGAAAACTAAGCCTAAGCATATAGATAAATTGTATACAATTTATTTCATTTAATTTCAAACAGAGATAATTTTAATTTCGCGGCTGTTGAGTTAATAATTTAGGATTAGAACGCGTACGTAATTTA
Organism: Danaus plexippus; assembly: GCF_018135715.1. Lineage (NCBI taxonomy): Eukaryota > Metazoa > Arthropoda > Insecta > Lepidoptera > Nymphalidae > Danaus > Danaus plexippus. The sequence continues at coordinate 1,012,246 of NC_083548.1, read as the reverse complement.
AGTATATAATAATAAATAAAATCCTTATTACTAATAATAAATCCCAATAGTTTTCCTAAATGCCAGTTTTTGGGGCTCTGTAAAATACAATTTTCCTCTTATCATATAAAATAAAAATGATTAGTGACAATTCTTTGAACTCTATAGCTGAGGAAATCTAATATAAAAGGATTTCGTCAAAAGTACTAGAAAAAAACAATTACTTTTATATATGTCGGAGTAGGAAACACTTTGTCGTATTTGAAAAGAGTGACGTCAGCATAACTTTATTCTTGAATGTCGTCAGGATCTCAGACCCTAGATGGTAGCCTCGTAGACGGTTTGACGAACCTCTTCCTTCGAAGAGGTCCGATCTTTGCAACGGCTCGAGCGAGCCTATCTGTATTCTGTAATCTCATAACCTTTACTCTCGCCTCTATGTATACCAACACTGTTGTGACTACACTTGCACAGGTGGCCCCGCAGGAGGTTATGCGGCTGACACCTGATAACTTCAACTAGGTACTCTCAATTATTAGTTATTCCAATAATAAGAATTACGCCGATATATATTATATTTCTTTTCGTCAACGAACCGCTTTCACGATAATTTTGGAAAATGGTTAAATTGAAAAATACATATTAGTGAATATAAAGGCTTGTTAAAAATCAAGAATTTTGTTCGTTGTCGTTCTGACTATAGCGTTGCTAACGCTAACCGACATCAAGCAAATATATTTGTTATGATTCAAAGAAAACATTCGATAAAGCTATTTGATATCACAAAAACATTTGATGACGTGTCGAGTCGTCGGAAATGTTGGAAATAAAGACGGTTTTATTGTAACCGAATAAAACGATAAATTATAAATAGAAAAAAAAGCGGGAAACTTCATCATATAGATAACGTATCTGTTTAATAAAAAAAATATTAACACAGAGTTTTTAATTTTCTTTCTACATCGATCGAGAGAATCGGCAAATACCTTAAGTCTTTATTCTTTTATCTGTTATAGTACAAATTAAATAATCCTTTATTATACATGTAATTCTGAGTGTACTGATATCTATAGATAATGTTTTACAACGAATTGAAATTCCTAATATAAATGGCGAGAGCCTGATTTGTTAACAGTTACTCTGCTTGTGTGACATAGACAAAAATATTGTTTTTAAAGAGCACAATGAAGGTATGTCTGTTTTTGTCATCTTTCTTACACTGTATCACCAACGAAGGTCCCTGCTTCCAGTAAGTATGGATTTTCAGTGAATGAGTAACAAAGTAAAAATAGGTATTTACTTTCATCGTCACATCCCGGGAGCAGTCATTGAAAACAATGGAGACAATAATATTAAGACGTCTTTATCATTTAGCACAGGAATTCTTATGCTTACTTTTAGTTATATACTTGAAAATTATAGAAATGATAATGTTTTTCCCTATTTGCAGCCTACTTCATATATGTATCATATTTGTTGTTACAATGCTTTCATTTTTCGACGAATGTTAACATAGTTTTTCTCCTGCCGCAGGTGATCTTCCAAGCTGTGGCGCTGGCTGTTCTAGTGGTATACGTTTCCGGTCACGGGAGGGTTTTGCACCCACCTTCCCGAGCCTCAATGTGGCGTTACGGGTACAAAACACCCGCTAACTACGACGACTCCGGCGTCAACTGCGGCGGTTACGGACATCAATATGACATCAATGGGGGAAAGTAAGTTTTGTTTACATTCATTGATTTAAACGGTACCCAAACAGCTTATACATGAGATTTTTACCAGGTGTCATCTGTATTCTAGAATATGTCAAGTGAATGTAAAGTATAACCTTGAGAGGAAGTCAATCAAAAAGTTTTAAAAATTATGTGCAACTTATTATTTTCCTACTCTGTTCCCCAGGTTATAAAACATCAACTACATAGTGCTCGAAAGAAATGTATAAAATGAAAAAAATGTATTTAGGTTATTACTAAATATAAATTTGAAAAGCTATCTTTATCAAAATTTCAAATAAAAATATATAATTATAATTTTAATAAGTGAAAGCGAAAACTATCCTTTTTCTGAAACTTTAAAAAGTAGAATTAAAGACGGGGAAAGATTAAAAGTACATATGTGGAAAAGAAAATTACAAAGCTCCTTATTTAAGCAAAATGAATGTCATTATATTAGCTTTAACTACTCACCCGCTCCAGATGTGCCTGCACCCCAAACAGATGTAGCTTTCCGTTAAATCGGGGCAGAAATTTTGGAGATCTTTGCGAACAGACAGACGGACTAATTGACAGTAGCGGAAAGGACTTTGTTTTGTAACTATATGTAGTATGAACTATGATCGGTATTAATAGAGTATTTATTTATTTTACAATATGCGACTGCACTACCGACGCTTTCGGACTCAATAGAAGAAATAATCTAAATGTTATAAAGAATACTTGAAAATTTTAAACGATATAATTCAACAGGGTCTAGTGTCCGGCATTCCAATCACCTTATTATAATTTTCCAATCTTTTAAGTATTTAAAATAAATACAGGGGATACCCTTCCGAACTGTTCCGTAGCCCTCAGAGATACCAATACAGCGCACATTTTTTTGTTATATCTGTAAGGGTTCAACCAGCTTATGGTATGCGACCCGGAGAAATGGGTTTGTTTAACACATCATATTAAAAACCACTAAAACTATATAACTATATCTATTTTGTATGCATTATACATATAGGCCTTTCCCTAAAATAACTCTATCTATTTAAAAAAATCACATCAAAATTAATTACAAAGTCTTAAAAATCCAAAAATATACAGACTTTATTTTGTAGGTACTACATTTTTTTTTATTAATGCCATGGCTTCTTTCGCACTGAAGTCATGGATAATTTTGACGTTTTTATTTGTAGGACGAATAATATTCTTAATCACTGTGTGGTTCATACTCGTTGTGACAAACATTATAAACTTCACCATGACTTTGACATGCGTCTGTCACCGAATGCCCAAGATAATGACATTTCCATTCTACTATTGAACTTGAAATCATCAATGAATTATGGTAGAGCGTCGACCGGCGATATCTTATTGTCACTAAATTATTGTATATTTTTATGCTTAAATATAGATGTGGAATATGCGGTGATGCTTACGATGAACCAGTACCAAGAAGTCACGAGCTAGGAGGGAGGTATGGATTGGGGATCATCGTGGCGGAGTACGAGGCTGGTGAGGTGTTCACAGCTACAGTCGAGATTACGGCCTACCACAAGGGTTACTGGTACTTCAAGATATGCCCAGACCCCTCCAGCAACGAACAATCTTGCTTCGACCAATACCCGGTAGAATTAGAAGAGGGCGGCACCGACTACTATCCCCCCAGTTCGGGAATCTTTCAAGTGAACTACCGCATCCCTGAGAACGTAACCTGTGACCACTGCGTGCTTCAGTGGTGGTACAGAGCCGGAAACAGCTGGGGAACATGCAGGGACGGCTCGGGCGCCATCGGTTGCGGAAACCAGGAATATTTTGGAGCCTGCACGGACATCACAATTAAAGCCAAAACCCCCATAATACCAGAAGGTATACCCATAGAGTTAAACTAGTGAATAACGCAAAAGAAAAGACATCTTTACTTGAAAAGTATTTTGGAATCTGAAGCAAAATTTTCGCAGGATAGTCGTAACTCAATTTCTATATCTGTCAATATAAAACTTTCCCAGTATTCGTTAAACGTATATTTATTTATTATTAGCAATAAACAGTTTTATAAAACCGCTGTCTTTGATTTCTCTTAAACCTTATCCGTTTACAACAGCGGAAAGAGATTGAAAACGCTTTTGCATGGAGTTATCGTTAATCCGCGATAACATTGAATATTATGATACATATAAGTCATTTTTTTAACATTTCCTATCTTCATATTAAACGACAAACGTTTGAAATATAAGAATTCAAATAAGACGATAAAATTTTGCGTATTGATAAATTAAATAATCCCAAATAAACCTTTGGGTAGAAAAAACTAGAGATGTTTTGTCTAACTTTAAGCTGAATAAACAGTAAAAATAGTAAATTATTAGATCAAATGTTATAAATTGCGGTTGTTATAAAATGGCGCCGCTGTAACGAGTGGTAACTGTATTAAGCGGTGACGAGCAGAATTAAGATATTTACACGGTGTAGTTAGGGTACCGTCGCGGAAACAAAACTCTACGAAATCTTACTGTTTCATATTAACTACGACTTATTCATATTTATTAAATCAAAATATTAGTTCATAAAACTTGTGAAATATTTGTATGTTTCAGAACTGTAAATAATAATTACAATTAAAGAAAAAACTTGTATAAAACCGAACACAATTAAAAAAGCAAAATAAAAAAAAATTGTTGTTATCATAACATTTAGTTCCTTTAATAAATTGAACTAATTAAAAAATAATCAGTAATATTTGAGGCACGCAGGCTTCCAGATCGATTTTAGGAGAAAGCGATGTATTTTAGATTGATCGGATTAGAAAGGCTGAGAAAAAATCATTACCTCGCGCTGCACTTAACAGACGGTCGTCGTCCATACAGCCGCCAGAACCGAGACAGTTAATAACATAAAAAATATATTTATATCACAAATAAATTATCAGCGACTAACAAAGGAGAGAAAAAAATATTAACAATTTATGTGTTTTTTTTTTTTGGAAATATCGTCTTTTAAAGATGAAAGATTTGTGTAAAGTTTTAGGACGATGTTACAGTGAAATGTGAAAAAAAGTTGTGATTTATTAAAATAAAAGTTAATTGATATAAAATATTAAGATGAATATGTGAAGATAACAAGGGCATTGTAAGTATTTGTTGTTTATTCTTTGTAGTGTATTAATTTATTGTTGACAATGTTATTTAAAGATGACTGAAAAATATTTTTAAAATGATAAGTGTTTTTTAAATCATTACTATGTTTAATGTAAATATTTTTATAAGGGATCAAAATTTAAAAGTAAGTTAATTTTAAATACATTATATTAAGAACTTAAATTAACAAAAATTTTATAAATATCATTCAATCAAACCTTAAAAACTATTAATATTATTATTAGTCAATGAGTATAGTTTTAATATTTTTAGAGTGTGTGCACTGTAAAGTTTGCGCACTAAAACCTTTTTGGCAACATTTAGGAAATTTAAATGACAGGTATGAAGTTACAACAAATTTACTCACTAACTATTTTGGAATATAAAAAAGAAATTAAATATTGTTTACGTTACAATATTATAAACTTTTTATTTGTACCAGTTAATTATCGATGTCTGTTGTTGTGACTGACATACCATGTGTACAATTAAATAGGACAACTGATAGAACGCTGCTGACACGGAGATGTTATCATATATAATAACATTATAATAAAAATGACAATCAGCAAGTCGAAGAATCTAACTAATTTTAATTATCTGTGTAATTCAAAGTTTTATTTTTTTATAAATTAATATCAAACGGCCGTCACTGTAACTTTCTGTATAAGATAAAAGTTCGTTCACTCTGACAAATCGTTTTCAACTTGTTATCTTTATGGTCCTCGCGAGTGTTCAAATTTCTCCGTTACTTTGTGTTATTTTTTTTTTTATATACGAACATTTTTATTTGTGACATCGATTTTAGTGCAGATAGTTACAATGTTTGCTTGATACCATCATAGCTGTCAGACGAGTGATATAATCTGTCGTTATAAAATTACTCACAGGCCACAGCTATCGAGTTTTAGGGAAAACGGGTGTGACTCTCGCAATTATCATAAATAGTTACAGAGATAGCTATGGCTATGGCTTTCTCTCGCAGATTATACCCACAGAATTACATCATTAAATGACTAACTTTTCACCAACGTGTCTGTATATTTAGTGAATGCCATTAATTATTCATTGCTCAAACTTACTTTCCTCGGCGCCGATCCGCAGCGCACGCGCCTTATTACCATAACAGTTTAATTCACTATGAATTATGTATTTTATTTAAATGTTTTGTATTTTGGGAAGTAATTAAACTCCAAAACTATGCAAATGAACTTTATATCGTCCGCCTTGAATATTCTATGCACATGCTTTGTAGTATACTATACGTATTATTGCCTTTTAATTGTCTCTTTGGGAGGTATTCTTAAAATTCTAAGCTTACAGGTTATAATAATATTTTTGGTTAAAAAAATTTATTTGCATAGTATTTAAATTAAACTAACTTATATGAACTTAAATTCGTTAAGACAGTTAGGGAAGATGAAAAATTTGTAATAAGGAAACAGATAATATTAAGTCTTACGATTTGTTTCGTTTATCTCCCTTCCTTTCAACTGACAGCCATTTAAAATTTTGCAGGGCAATAGTTTCTCCACAAAAATATATATGTTTAACATTAATAAGAAATCTTAAGACTAATCGAAGATCATTTTAAGGACGGCGAATAAGACGCTTTCTTTTTAAAATCTCTTTTAACCGCATCGTGTCCAGCTACAGATATTTCAGGTTTCGATAATGGTGAACGGACATCTGGTAAATCAATGGTTATTACCGCTTTACTTGGCGGACGTCGACCTGGTCACGGACTGAGAGCACTCACTGACTGACTCTCGAATATTAGTTATTATTATTGAACATGCAACTAGTGCTGATTATTGTTGAACTAACGGAACATGCAACTTGTAGAAGCTACTCGCGATAAATAAAAATAAAACTTTTAAAATTCAAGAGATCTTTAAATATAAAATTCGTGTAATTTATAATCCTTGACAGCGTGGGTGGATTTTAAATAATTACAAAACTAGCCCATTTATACGAAAATGATCGAGATTTCCTAAAGGTAAAATTTTATACATATAGCCGCTGTCACGACACTTGGTTCTTAAGAGATTAATTTGAATATTGCAAGTTTATTTTGCGTCGGATTCCTCAGACACTCGCGATTTCGCGACGTCTAGCCACGAATACCTTGTATCGGGTTCAATCACGGATTTTTTTCTGTTTTTGGCGCATCAGAAAACGTGCAGTAGTCAGACTCACCAAATTTATAGCAACGATTGACGTTCCTCAATTTTTTTTTAATTAATGAAGCAATTATTACAAATACACAAGATTAAATACATAATGAGATGTAAGACTTCTGAAGTATTCATTTAAATGAAACTAATATTTTCGGATTACTACGCGTATTTTATTATTTTTAAAACTACATACTCCCGAAGTTTCGTTTACTTTGTGACCGTGATCATATCTCGTCTGCCCATGATCACGGTTCCTTCAAACTAACCGAAACGTCGGAAGTATGTTGTTTTTAAAAATAATAAAAGACGCGTAGTAATCCGAAAATATTGGTTTCATTCAAGATTAAATACATTATAAAAATCCCGAGCTTAACATCTAACTTAAAGAACAATTTAACTCTTTGTTTCAGATGCTAAATATTTTATTAACGTTTTCCTTGATGGTCGTATCTGTTGTCGGCCACGGTCGTGTGCTCCAACCCCCATCCCGCGCCTCCATGTGGCGGAGTGGGTTCCCAACCCCTCACAACTATGATGACGATGGACTTAACTGCGGTGGCTTCTATAGACAGTATGCCATAAACAAGGGAAAGTGAGACTAAATTCTTCCACTAATTTAGTTTATATTATATTGCAAAAATAAAAAAAACTGTTCTTTTGTACTCTTTACAGGTGTGGAATCTGCGGAGACGCCTACGATATGAAGCCCCCAAAAAGCCATGAACTCGGTGGCAAATATGGCCAAGGAATTATTGTTTCAAATTTCGAGCCAGAGCAAATTTTTACAGTCACAGTAGAAATAACGGCCTATCATAGAGGCTACTGGTATTTTAAAATATGCCCAAATCCGAAGACTAACAGGCAATCCTGCTTCGACAAATATCCAGTGGAACTGGCGACGGGTGGCACAAATTTCTATCCTTCAAAAGGTGGTGTATATAAAGTGAAGTATCGTCTTCCTAAAGGTTTAGTTTGCGACCACTGCGTGCTACAGTGGAGGTATGTAGCTGGAAATAACTGGGGTTTCTGTGGGAACGGGACCTCGGGGCTGGGATGTGGCAACCAAGAAACTTTTGGCGCCTGTTCTGATATTTCTATTAGCGAGAATTCTATCGATACCGATGCTCGTCCAGTGAAGTTTGCTACTGCTTCAAACGATATAAGTGAAGGTAAAATATCTTTACTAATTTCTTACTTGCATGTTAAATTACCTAGTATTTACCTGACTAATTTTATTATATCTACAATTATTGCACAATCAAAATGGTGTAAATACGCCGCTTGTGACAATTCGCGAATAAAATTTATACCTTTACAGCCCCAATATAACACTGTAATGAATATTGTCTTTGATTGCACTATAATAATAGAAAAGATTAGATTATGTGACGCTAACTCTTTATTGTTTATCTTGAATTATAAAACATCGTTGACAGCAACTAACTACCTGCCTGACAGATAACAAATAGTCTAAACAAAATGTTTCAATTTAATGTTAATCGTATTAATGAAATTTTAAACGAAATTGTTATGACGTCTTGGAATTTTTTTTTTATTTTTTTATAAAATACGAGAATTTACGTCAAATAAGAAAAATATTTACTTATTTTCGATTTGTTTAACGACCTCAAGACTAAACTGTCAACAACAACTGCAAACGTTGAATTGACGACATAGATATTGAAATCCTCAATCCTCCATTCTACACTACACTAGCAGTGTATACTGTTCGCGTCTTAGCAAGGATGAAGGCCATATTTAAAACAATCAACCAATAGACACTAGAAAAATTATTATATCAAATAAATACATATAATTAAATGTCACCACACGCTTTTTTGCACTTATAAAAATTACAGTATACACGAATTAGTTTTATTTCACAGATCTCAATAGAATCTTGAATTTACTACGAAAGGTAACCGCGAAACCAAAATATAAGAAGACGAAACCAAAACCGAACCAAAAGAAAAATAGGAATCATCGGAAACCGAGGCACGATACGCGACCCTCGAAAAGAAAAAAGGTTTTAATTTAACAAAATATAATAAGTTTTTTTTTTAATTTTATTAATTATTCGATCATTTACAGGATTGGCACTTTATATAATGTTAAGTGAAATAAATATATATAAATTAACTAAATTGATCCTTAAGTTGATGAAAGAAGCTACCTCCATTCAGACATATTTATAATGGTTGGAGAATATAATAGGAAATATATTTAAATAAACGAAAAGAAAACACTTGAAACTTTTAAATTATTTATTCCGTCTATTTACATATGAATATCTAATATACTACAGTGTGGATTTTATAAGCCTTTTAAAAATCTTTTGACAACTTGTATATTTATTAACATTTTATTGGATGTTTTAATCTGTGCCATCATTACACAACACATGTGACATCGGACAAGATTTAAAAGCAGTACAGTAGTTGGTTGATATTAATTATCAAACTACCCGCATTCAAATGATAAGACACTCTTTAATTAAAAAAAAGGTATTTATTGCTGTGCACAACCTAGGCTTTGGAAGAAGCATCGCATATCGCATATGCATCACACACACAGACAATCAAACAGCTCGTACTGTAACACACAATAATAACTTTCACAACAACGCTTCTTTGGAAGCTTGAGATAATATCTAAGCATCTTTCCGGCTATAGTTGGACTTCGAAATTAAAATAGTTTTCAATATCAATGACATAAAGAATCAACGCAAACAATATAACAAAATTATAGCTTTAAGATTTAATTGATGGGTCAGTAGCAATTATAGCCGGCAAGATATAAAACACAGCCGACCCAATTCTAACAATTAGTACTACAAAGTGACGCATAGTTCAAAATGTAAATAGAATTTTGATATATAAAGTTTTCTATGAAGAATTACGATATAACAATTAAAAAATTAATTATTTTTGACAAATATATACAGAAATTTCAACATTTGTAAACGTAAACTCTGCAATACAATATACACAGAACAATAAGTATAACGGAACACCCTCACCACGTGTACGGTAAGTGAGTAACTCTTGAATGTTATTTAAATGACAAATTTCAAATTCATTATAGAAAAATATCTTAAATTTTGCGGTTCAATACATATTTTTGTTGCTACGGTCACAATTCAGCTGAATGTCCCATAGATGTGATAAATATACTTTATTTCAATAATTTAATCAATCAAAAATATCTTTGAAACTCTTTATTTATATTACTTTTGTTTAAAAATTTTAATATCTTGATAGAGCATTCAATTTGAATATAGATTTTAAAACAAAAATCTGCAATGCATTATAGATCGTGATAAAATATATTTAAAACAAATAAAAGAGTAAGTACCACTATTTTTTTGATATTATTATATCATTCAGTATATAACAGGTTTTATTGAATAGCAATATTTTTTGTTATTTTCATAAATAGCAAAATAAAAAACACTAACAAAAACAAATTTATATATGAATCAACGGTCAAGTTCAACAGTGAGCAGATACGGTAGGTTTAACCCAACAGTTAACCTGGTTAACCGTCAAAACTTAATTAGTATATTCATTACAGCTCTAGTCGAGTTCAATTCTCATCCCGGGAGCCAGTGATCCGCACTGTATCTTGGATTCCTTGAGCTTGCTAAGCGACATCCTTAAATCCTCCATTGTGATGGGTCTGACAGCATCACAGTACTCCTCGTCAGAATCTGAGTTTGTGTTGTTGGTTTTTGACTGAAAAATAACACATGCCAATGTAATAATAGCATTAATAATTAATAACAAATTTATTTAGTTGCGTTTTTTATTAAGTCACTGTATACACTACAGATGGCGCTGCCAATAGATAAACACACGTATTAAGTATATTTTTTTTTGTGAATCTATTTCCGAAATATAATCGCTGGCATAAATTGGCTCTTTAATTTTAAACTCTGAAAATTTATGTTTTTTTATATAAAATCTCAGTTTCTAGACCTGTTCCCTCTGTAACTCCTCCCTGGCCAGATCTCTAACTCTGTAGACGGCCGCCTGGCGACAGAGCTCGTGAAGATCGGAGCCTGAGAATCCATCTGTGCTCGAGGCTAGACGGGCGTAGTCGATCTGAGGGTAGTTTGAATCATTACAGAATATACATCTTAAAATACCAATAATATTATTATAATTTTTTATGTATGTCTCTATTGACATATCTTAATTATATAATACATATTTATATATATATGTATATATATTCGATAGCCGAGCTATAGCTTAGTATTAATCATACATCATCAGCTGTGGGTTCTGATTTGAGTATCAGCTGGAGGATGTGCTCTCTCTGCTGGAGATTCGGCATCGGCACATGGAAGGTGGCCGGCATACGACGCTGGATCGCCTTGTCCAAGTCCTGGGGACGGTTCGTAGCGCCTGGAAAAATAAACATGAATAAAACTCATATTTTCATTACGATTTTTAAAAACTACATACTCCTTACGATTCTGTTACTCGCGAAGGTCTTAGATTTCATTAACTAATATTTTATTATATACTATGCGTTTTTTATTATATTAAAAACTACATACTAATGCTGAAGTAATAAAATAAGGAGGAGGAAGAAGAAGACAGCAATGTGATAAAATGATCACCGAGTAAAGTGGATAGACGAAAATATAGTAGAATAATATGGGTAAGTAATAAGAATAAATAGTCCTTTATGGGGTTTAAATTAGCAACACCATGGGTTTTTGTAATTAAAGAAGATTCCATAGTACACAGACATCTACTCTATACTACAATGTTATGAAGTTTCTGATATAATATGTATAAGACATACATACCCATGATAATAACGTTACACGTGTTGTCGGTGATCAGGCCGTCCCACAGCGACATGAACTGTGTCTTCATCATGGCTGTGGCCTCATGGTCATGAGCCGTGCGGGTCCGGAGAAAGGATTCAATCTCATCTGAAATATATTATAATACAGCTATCAGCTGATCGATTTAACAGTCATTACATCACACACAAACACCAGGAAACAGGTGGTATAAATCAGCTGATTTAATTAACAACTATCAGCTGATTCATACAAAATGATCTCAATATATATATATTGTATTTCAGTTATACTGAGTTGTTATTGTTAAATAATATAATGTAAGTATATTATATTAGCTTCTGTCGATTGACGTAAGTAATTAACCTAAGTAAGACTAATTAGTCTTACTTAACACAATGCATATTTTGATATAGTTATTTTTAATACTACAATGTTATAAGTGAATTAAATTAGCAGCATTATTACTCCTTGCAATATTGTACAATATATTGTGATATGTTAAATTAATGGCATATTAATGATGAATAAAAAAATCAATCTCACCTATGAAAACTATGCAAGGTTGTAATTTAACGGCCAAGCTGAACACAGCGGCGGCCAGCTTCTGTGTTTCTCCGTACCATTTGTCAGTCAACAGTGACACGTCCAGGTTTATGAAGCTCATGTTGGCTTCCTTGGCCGTAGCTTTGGCTATCAGAGTTTTACCGCAACCTGGGAATATGATCATTTTTACTATTAATGAAATGTAAGCCTTTTTAAAAAAGCTACATACTCCCTACGATCACGGGCAGACGAGATGAGATCACGGTTGCTGCCAATAACCGAAACGTGGGAGGTATGTGGCCTTTTAAAAATAATAAAATACGCGTAGTAATCCGAATATATTAATTTCATTAAACATTTTATTATCATTGTATGTATTGTGAATTATCAATCACGTAGGTATTATAGAAGTCGATTTGAGCGTCATTCGTTTACTGTTTTATATAAAATGAAATCATTTGTGAAGTTAGTCAAAAATAGAGTTAATTTAATAAAGGTTAAGTTCAATTGATCTTAGTTGAATAAAATAATTTTAGATAGTTTTTGTAACACAAAGCTTGAAATAAGTCATGAAAGTAGGCTTTATATTGGGGTACGATTTTTAATTTTAGTCCATGGGTCCATTTTCAATGGCATTATTAAAGTATGTCATGAGAAAAAAAAAACCAATTTGTTTATGGTACAGCAATACATTTCTTGTTGCGCATTCTTTTAGATTCATGCAACCCCCTGTACACTGTCTACTGCCAAACCCCCTGTATACTGCCAAATATACTTGAATAACTGTGCATATATAAAACTTCCAATTATTATCTGTGGTCTATCACATGACATCCTAAGAACCATAACAGTGGTAGAAGATTGCAAGGATTTGTACATTATAAGATTAAATAACTCAGTTTTATTCAAATAAGACCTCTATGCAGTCAATATTAAGATATCTTGTAAACATTTTCTCTGTGCCATATAATTATTTCATATCACTCAGATCACTAACAATTTCTCTAAACGGAACGCTCTATCTGTTGTTCCCTGCTAAAAATATTATATAATCAAAAATTTATAATGTTGAATGACTTCTCAGGTAAGCCTAATGGATGGATTTTGATCAAACTTTCCTGTGCCATAGCTCAGACATCGGAATAACAAAGGTTATAACTTTTTCTAAGATTATTCTGCCCTTTAATTATAATGGCATGTAAATCACAAGTCCTAGTCTATAGATGTTTGTACGTATTGATATCTATTTTATTAAAGTGCACATTAACAAGTCCATGCAAGCAGTCATGGGTATGAACTAGTATGTTGTGTATGATATGGAATTTCTCTCACCGGGTGGCCCATGCAACAATACACCTTTAGGTGGCTGTGTGAGTCGACTGTCGGCAAACAGCTCCCGTTTCTGTATCGGCAGAATAACAGTCTCACGGAGTTCATTGATGAGATGATCTAGTCCCGCTATATCCTTCCAATTAACCTGTAAGTAAAAAACAATTAAATAATATTATGTTTTATAAAAAAAAAATCTGGTGATGTAATTGATGGTACCGACATTGTATACAAAAAAAAAAAAATTTCAATCCTACAATTCTTTTTTAATAAGACCTTGTTATTGATATTAGTTTAAAAATCATTTCAATATTATTTTTAGTATTAACTTGTAATTAATATTAAATATTGCATAATAGTTACAAGTATCTGGATAAGGTTAAAGTTCCAAATATTTCCAAGATACTCACATTAATCTCTTCAGGTACCACAAGTTGTGAGGCGATGATCATTTCATGATCGGTGAGCTTGTCCAGAGCCAAGGCCTGCTTCCCGACCAATCCGGCTCTGCAAGATATTCTAATATAGAATAAATTAAACTAGTCACATATTATGGTATGATTTTCGAAACTATATACATAATAACTTAGGTTTGTATGTTAATATGATATTATTATTTTCATAATGAAAATCTATATTATATTGCACTAAATTGATGCAAGTGAGTTAATATATATAATAAGTAAGTGTTATGCTGTGTACTTAAATAGATTCACTAAAGCGATGCTGGTAAAGGAACACCTGTTAGGTCCAGTTATGTATTCTTAGTTGTTAATAATGTCGTATTGAAAATCGATACTTACTTGCGTAACTGTTCCCGCGCTCTTTCTTCAGCTTTCTTTCGACTCTTAGAAGTCGGATCTATTTGATTGACGAGCCATTTTATAGAAAAATAAGTAACCGCAGATACAAAAGCAACACGAATAGCCATTTGGAACACATCGTTCCGCGTAAATGCTGAACCTTCCACCATCATGCCTCCAATATTTTTTTTATTATTAGAAAGTAAATAATTATTCTCGCTAACTAAACGATAAAGATTTTTTCTTTAAGTCTAATAAGATAAAATAATATCAATTTTCATATTGTTTCCCATCAGCTCCGAAAAATTATCTGTCAAAGACAAGGCTGAAGGCATGAAGACAATTGTCAATTACAAATTACCATTCTTATTGTCAATTGGATGTGTTGCTAGCAATAAAATTTAACCATAATTATAAGTATAATTGTTTTTTTTTCTTGATGTTCATTTTTTTTTATAATTTATAAATGCTTGGTATGATTGAACCATTCTTGATATGACATGATATTTTGTGAATAAAAAGTTTAAAATTAGATTTTCATTAAATTATTTATTTGAAATTAATTATATACAACTTTATTTATATCAAAATCGTATTCAATACTTTGAAGGTTTAATTTCTTATTATTTTCTATATAAGTAATCGATATTAAGTAATAAACATAAAATGCTGATAAATATGTGGATTAAGTTTGCTTAAAAGAAACGGCACAAAAACATTAAAAATTGTCATTATGACACAATTGATGATTTAAGTAGATTGATATATTAACTATTCACACTGTCACACATTGTTATGATTGAAATAATATTGTCAACATATAACCTAAAAGGAATTAGAAAAACACACTAAACAGTTTAATAATATAAAAAAATATATCTCACCTATTAATCGGACTACAATGAAAAAACCAAATAATAAGCCAAAATTTACAAATACACGTAAAGTGCTTCGAAAACAAAAGAGACAAGAAAAAAAAGTAAAACGGAAAGAACATTATTTAAAAAAGAATATTGATTCTAATGAGCTTCACCGGTCCACCTCACCGGGAAAGTTTGTAAAAATAAGACCCGAAACATCTGAACCTGATAATGTGGTTAAGGTAAATCGTAATTGTTTATTTTTCAGTTTATGATACTCATTAACTTTTCGAAGGGAATATACTCTCTCTCTCCTAATGTTTCTTGACAAAATACCATAATATTAATGCTTTTAGAAAAATAAAAAACCAAAGAATCCGCCTACTGTTCAAGAATTATTAAAATTGGAGCAAGAAAAAGAGAAGAGAGCCACTGATAAATTAAAATCGATGATGAATGAACAAAGAAGGAAGATGTTATTGGAAGCTAATGATGCGGAGGATAAGATTATTAAGAAGCTAGAGAAACAGCTCGGCTTGAACAAGACTCGAAACAAAAATAACTTTTTTGCTGACGATGGGCTGGATTGTATCCTTTTAACCAAATATCTTTACACAGAAATATAATTGTAATATATGAATTAAATATTATCATTCATATCATCTACATGACATTATATTTTAATACAACCGGAGACGTTATTGCTAATATATATATATTTTTTATTGCAATAAAAATTTTTCCAATACTTTAATCACATTTCATATCCAAAGACTTGTTTACGATTATACTTTGCAGCCATGTGGAACACAATAAGTGCCAGAGCAAAAGATAAAAAAGAGTAAAAATATACTGTTGTTTACTGTTGTTTATCACTGTAAAAGCCTTTTGATTAGAAATTTGTGAAGACATTTTATTGGACATAAATAACGTAAACATTTATAAAATAGTCATGTGTTTTCATGTAACAACAATAATTCGAATTTTATTTCATATTTCACATTTATATTTATATATGTATCGGCTACAAATGTATTCTACAGTTATCTAGTATAAATCCAATATTATGAGATATATTTTGTTATTTTCCTTAACGAAACTCTAGATTTACTAGAGGTGTGTGATAGAACGACGTCAGAACAAATTGTGGCAGCGGAAAAACATTTGGCTGAAGTTGAAAGAGATTCCGACTTTGAAGATGATTTGGCTGCAGTTACAGGAAAAGAGCCACAACGTAAAAAGGAAAAGGGGATAGAGATAACAGAAGACGGACATGATTCAGTTGATGATATGGATGAAGATGATGAGTTAGGAAGTGATGACGATATGCTGGGTGAAGACAGTGAAATGAGTGAAGATGGAACCGATTTTAAAGATAATGGTGAGTCTGATGATGATGGAGAAACTGGTGATGATGGAGAAGATGACAGTGAAGTTGATGGTGACGAAGAACCAGAACGAAAAAAAAGATCAAATAACAAGAACAATAACAAGACAAAGGAAAAGATAATTGCAGAAGAAGATTTGAGTAAAATATTTAGTGACGATGAAGTGTCACATTTATCCGATGATGAAGAGTTGAGCGGAGGTGAAGAGAATTCAGAAATAGAACCTAAAGAGAAGCCGGATGTATGGGAGGACATTTATGGAAGGAAGAGAGATAAAGAAGGGAACATCATTAAGGTGGATAGCATTAATAAATTATTTTCGGTTATTATACATCAGATTATTTATAGATTTGTGTTTTAGGAGGAAAAAGGCATTTACATCCCACCACATTTGAGGAACAAGGACTCAACATCTGAGAAGGAGATGGCACAACTGAAACGGCAAGTTAAAAGTAAGATTTTATTAAAATAACAAGATAGCTGGTACATAAAATGTTTGAGCCTACGTTATATATTATAACACAAGGACGATGTAGGTATGTATAATTTTTAAGCGACTAAGTAAAGAAAAAATATTTCATAAACAAGATGTAGCATTTTTAAATTTCCTACATATGACATATAACTATATTTTCTTGGTTATATTATTATAACTACTAGCAACTATTATTTATAAGCTAGTAGACTATATGAGGTCAGTATATCACTGACTGACAATGGTTTTCATATTCCAGGTGTTCTGAACAAGTTGGCTGGTACAAACCTTCACTGGGCTTGCACCAGTATAGAGAATCTGTACACCAGCAACAGCAGACACTCGATGAATACAGTATTGACATCGCTGTATATGGAGGGAGTCGTTGGAAGGTCTATGACTCCGGAGAGAATGCTGGCAGAACATGCGGCTATGATAGCTGTGTTGCATGCCAATGTTGGCTCCGAAATTGGTGAGTGATGGTAGGTGGTACATGTTGGTATGAGAATTGGCCCAACCCATAGGATAGCCAATGTTTTGCATTTAATATTTTTGTATAAAAAAACATACATGCTGTATGAATTTATTAGTTTCTTTATATATATTTTTTTTTTATTATTGTCTGTATTATTCAACCAATCATTATTATTTTTAGTAATTCATAATTTAAGTTTTAATAGTGGACTAATAAAGGGTTTACTTTTAGACCGAAATTACTGATAAATCATATTTAGGGAGAACCATTGAGCCAATGTTAGTTAATTGCTTTGTGTTTCCTTAGGAATGTTAAACTTAGTAATGATACAAAAAATGTTGTAAGATTCATTTCTAGATAATTTGATAACTTTATTTCCAGGAGCACATTTTTTGGAGGAGTTGTGTAAGAGGTTTGACGCAATGATGGACACATCACAACCAGTCGAGGACAAGACCTTAGACAATCTAGTTGCTTGCTTGGCACATTTGTTTTGTTTCAAGGTAACTGATACTAGATGGCGTCGCCAACAAGAGTATATTACCAATACATAGCTATAACAAAATATATTAAACATTAATTAACGTTTAACGAATATCAGAATATAATTTTAAGTTGAAAAAAAAATACATTTTTAATAATTTTAATAAATTGTTCTTATTAATTTCCACAGTTATACCAATCTACGTTACTATTCGATATTCTGTCGCGACTGACGCACACGTTGTCCGAGAAGTGTATAGACGTGTTGTTAGTGTGCGTGAGGTGCGCCGGCGCAGCTCTGAGGAAGGAAGCGCCTCTCGAACTTAAGACTTTCATACATGACACACAGGCTCGAAGTACCAAGATAGGGGCTGGTGTGACAGACGGGTGAATATAAATACATTACACACACATACACACTAAATGAGATACAGATATAAACACACATGTCGTGTATTATCAACATCCTATATTTTATGCAAACTAGAGCAACATGTATATATTAATATAATCTTAATGTTATTTGTTAATAATAATGATAGTTTGTGTTATATTTTATTGTAACTATTCGTTTTTCAGGTCCCGTATAAAGTTTCTGCTGGAAGTGCTGCTGGCTATAAAGAATAATAATTTAAACAAAATACCCAACTACGATCCGAGCTACGTGGAGCACCTGAAGAAGATGACTCGGAGTATTGTCAGGAAAGGAAATTATATAACACCCTTGAACATACGGCTGGAGGATCTATTGAAAGGTGACATACATGCTTATATGAGACTACTGAATTGGATTTAAGACGTTGGTCAACTGGAACATAATGTAGATTGAGAGAAAAAGTCCCCATTAATTGGCTTAATATATGTATATATCTATATATATACTTTCTCTCTCATATATATATATATATATATATAAACATTTGCTTAACTTAAGACTTCAAAAAAATATCCCTGCTAACAGCAAACGCCATGTATTTGAACTATTCAAATCCATATACATTATAATCTATACACCATGTGTATATTCCAGCCCAGGAACGCGGCAAGTGGTGGGTGGTCGGGTCGGCCTGGGAGGGGCAGGCTGAGGTCGGAGACAAACAGATAGACAAGCAGACAACGCACGCTGACCAGAGAATGATGGAACTGGCGAGGAAACAGAGAATGAATACTGATGTCAGGCGGAGCATCTTCTGTGTTATTATGTCTGCTGAGGTCAGGATCATGGAGATATATATATATATATAACTTGAAATGAATGAACTAGTTGACCCAGGGCTAGCATAGGAAGTTTTTTTTTTTGAGAGTGACTATTGATTATATTGAAATAAATTAAAAATCCATATTATTTGAATGTAGCTCAATATGATTGCCATGTTTATTGCCTTTTGTATCCCAGCAGTCAGGTTCATATCATTGTGTCGCTGTAAACAAAATTATTGAGCTTTTGTAGATAATTAAATAAAAGTTAGGTTTTATAATAACACAAAATTCGTTTTTTGTCTCTAAATTATATATTAAATGTTCCGTTTAGGACTACATGGACGCCTTTTCTAAGTTGGAACAGCTCTCCCTGAAGGGACAACAGCAGCGTGAGATATCGCATGTGTTGTTGTCTTGCTCTCTCCACGAGAAGGCTTACAACCCCTACTACAGTGTGCTGGCTGACAAACTGTGCAGTGTAGATAGGAAATATCAGGTACGAGACTCCAAATGAGGCCCCTACAACTAAATTTATATTATAAAATAAAGTCAAGTGTGTTATGGGTAGTCAAGTGTGTTATAGGTAGTCAAGTGTGTTATGGGTAATAACAAATATAAGATAAAATACTCATATGTCAGAAGAAAAAAAAACTAAGAATTTCCTTAAGGTTAACTTGGTGACTTAAGTCTGTCTTAAACACAACTCCTAAACATGATTCAATATTCTCACCCCTCCAACCATGTTTATGATAAGTAAAAATGAATCTTATTACTATAACTAATAATCCCATTGTTGCGTGTTCACAGCTATCAATACAGTACTCTGTGTGGGACAAAATAAAGGAAATTGAAACTCTATCCAAACAGTCAACGACCAACTTGGCACAGTTTCTCATCCATCTGTTTATATCCAAAGCACTGCCGCTGTCCATTCTCAAGGTAAACTAAATAATACATAACATACATTAAAAAATATAATAGTTATATTATGTCACTACCGTTACAAGTGTTTTGAAGTCTTAGCTCGGTACATAGATTTAATTATTTACAGATAATACAATTCTCCGATTTAAACAAGAAGACCGTCCGGTTCATGAGACAGATACTCCTGGCTGTCATAATGAATGATAACATGCAGGCGTCGCTGGAAGTGTTCCACAGGATAGCCAAACCCCCGAAGCTGCACATGTTTAGGGAGAGTCTGAGGTTATTCATACAGCACTTCCTAATAAAGAACGCCGGCAAGCAGAGCGCGGTGTTGAGTGAAGAGGAGATGAGAACCTTGAAGGAACGGGCACAGGAAGTTGATAAGATACTCACCATGCACGAAACTAAATTGAGATTTTGATTAAAATAGTATACATTTATGTTTTTTTATTTGTTTTTATCATTCCTCATACACTATAGCTACATAATGTGATAGAAATACATAATAGCCAAGAATTGGCATATTATGTGTATTTATTTATTGTTGAAGTGAAAGCTCTTCTGCGACTCCCAGCAGGGTTGCGTTAATCGTATAACGCTCCTTGTATAAAGAGAGGGCGAGAGGGAATGTGTGGCGCTAGAACGCGTGCGGGCAATCGAAAGTAATATTAATAAAGTTTGTCTTAAAGAAACACTAAAAAATTACCCCTTCCTGTTTTCTTTTCAACATTACCAGACTAAACGCACAATTAATATTTTTTTATATGCTTGTTTATATTTGAACTATGTATTAGTATTTATAATCGATGTATGTATGTTTGGTAGGGAAATATTCCACAGATACAAAAGCCACCCCACAGGCCGCAGCCGTCAGTTTATCTTATCTGTGTCTGCTGGAGCTGTTATCTATTATCGAAATATTGATAATGGTTTCGTTCACATAGCAACAGCTCGGTTATTTTATTACTTAAAAATATAACACATATTAGATTTACAATAAAATCTCAATCTTATTAACTCGATTTAATACCAAAATCTAAAATAAACCATGCTTATCATACACAATTGAATTTTTTATATATATATATATATATTTTCCGAAGATTTCACATGTTAATCGTACTATAACTTAATTATCTGAACATAACTCACGCTTGACGGGACAGGAACTGCGTGTTTCGCTATTTTTTATCTGTTTCAAAAGATACAATTTATTGTACGCACAGATACAACATATCTGATAAAGGCACTGTTATGTAAATTTCTAATTGAATTAATTGGTTGCGCAAATGGTGTGAAGGAGCAGCCGACTATGAAATATGATTTCCATAATGATTTCTATCTATTTGGGTAAGGTACATACAACGACCATTAACATATACCTAGCCTTATCGTATACAAAAGAAACCAATTACTTGTTGAACTACAGATAAGTAGTATTATAAAATTATATTCCATTCGGACAATTTGCATTACGATGTTAAACAAGGTAATGCTATTAATGATTATTATGATTTAAATCAGTTTTAAAGAAAAGGTACTCAAAATACAAAGCTATTACAATGATTACTCGTTGAAAAAATGTACTTATTCTCGTTCACGGGTTTCTTCGCATAAACTGTGCCTTTATTAGTATTACGTATTTGTTAAAAATAACTGTTAATTTATATTATAAAAAAAAAATCGAAGTTATATCGATTTCTTAAAATGTCGCTTAAAACTTTCTTGTATTTTTGCTTTAACGTTACATAATTATTATAAATACTCTGTGAAATATTTATAAATAATTGATGTGACGGTTTCTAATTTTTGGTAAATGCTCAAGTACGAAAACAGACTGAATAATATTTAGATTTATGAGTTAGCTTTACCAAATTGATAAAAATGTGTCATATTTAAATTTTATTCATTCGAAATCGTTTTTATCATAAGCATATTTAGAATATTTTTAAAATTAATTTATATTTATATAAAATGTATTTCAAGAATCAATATTGTCGAAATGAATAAAAAAAACATCAAAATTGGGTTTTGAATCACATATACACAATGTACTAAAATCAACCATTATCATATATTTATAATTTATAAGATTTTCACCCCAAAGAAATCATTATTTCTCATTTAATTTGGCTATTTTCGGTTTGTTCAACTTCATTACAAGTTGTCCGCTTTAGTTAAGTTTTAAATTTTATGAAAAATTATCTTTGTTCATTTCTATGTTGAGATCTATCTCTGTACTAATAATTCACAAATGATTTATGAGTTAATTAATCCGGACGAATTCATTGTCTTTTTTGATTTAATTATACAGTCGTATTCAACGCGCTTCAATAAGCATGTTGTTCTACATACATGAATTTTCTTATCGGCCTGTCAAAAAGATATTTTATTAATAAAGTTATTCCGAAAATGTTACAAAAAAATTTACATATTTTACATAAATTATTATAAAAGTAGAACCAACAATATGATTTTAAAATACAGGAATCACGTATTATATACCTTGCTTGAATTATTTATCTCAGTGAGCCTGTGACCACGGTCAGTGCAATCTGGCCGAAATGTCAAATCAAGGTAAATAATACAAGATTGTGTTAATAGCCACGGTTTAGAGTTAAAAAACAGTATTAGTTTTACATAAGTGTTCTTAATGAACAAACTCAATAATTAAGATTCGGATATCCAAAAAGTTTCTAGGGGGTCTTTTAACTCGTTCAAAGTTTTAGTTATACATCATTTAATCATAGCTTACAAATTGCTTTTTATAAAAAGCATATAGAAGAACATTACGACATAAGAAACATTGTAAATTTGTTATCAGAATTAAATTAATAAGTCCTCCGTAGAAATATAAAAGGAAACCCAAATAATAATAATATTAATAACAATATTTTAAAATATTTTTGTCATTTGATAAAGTCAAGTCGCAATGTTTTATATTTAACAATATCTATTTTGATCGCATCCATAACAGCATTCAGTAATTGAAAGTAACGCCATCTATTCTTACGATTATCCAACTTACCATATTAAATATATCTTTTTATTTAAAAATTAAATGAAAAGATTAAGTTTATCAATGAATTTTGAGTGGTATTACACAAATATAATAAATAAGAACACATTTATTATTTTTGTTTCACCATTTACAAATGGTTTCTATTTTTTTATTACAAATTTAAAAAGAGGCGCTAAATTCTGCGATCGTCGCGACATCTTACGTATAAAATTGGTATTACAAAAACAAAGAGAGCTAGCTAGCCACTACTAGAAATTAAGGTTGTGTTTTATCTCTGTCCGTCGGGGCTGTGCATTTTAAGTGTGAGTAAGACGGAGTTTACACTCTCGGCCATCAATTCATAACCATCTTTCTTTCTTGTGCAACTGTTTCTCGTCGGTCGTGTTCTAGCCTCTAGGATCTAGTGCGAACGCAGGATGGACGCCATTCGTGCGAGATAAATTGTGGCTTCGCTCACGTAGCGACAGTGCGTGCATCAGTGGCGGGCGTGGAGTATGCTATATGTGTGACTGGTCCGGTCGGGTGGCCTCGGAGTGTGGAGTGTGTGGAGAGTGCAGAGAGTACGGAGAGTGTACGGCAGCTTCGGCTGAGCAGGCAGGGCGGAGAGGCATGGCGGGCGCGAGGTGATCGGGCGGCCGCGGCGTCCGCTCGCGCTCCGCCGGCCCCATGCGAGCGCCGGAGGTTTTATGGGTGTTTGCGTGAGTTGCCGGCGCCGCGAGCGAAAGGCACCCGAGAAGCACTGGGTGCCCATCGCGGGCGGGCCCGCTAAGGGCGCGGTGGCAGAGTTGCTTCCGCGGCGTGTCGACCTGCAAGCCATGGCAAACTCTATCTCCAATATCAAAATGACCAACCCTATCAAGGGCATCGTGAGCAAACGCCGAAAACGATACGTGAAGGACGGCTTTAATTTAGACTTAGCATGTATCCTTTTGTGAGTGATTTGTGAAATGGTTTATTTAGTTGTGGAGCTAACTGCTGCAGCTCTGAAAAGTAGCGTTCCCTATTCTAGCATTTTGGAAACCCATGGTTCATGGTGTTTAAAAAAATATCTTAATCACATCGAAAGAACATGTAAGTTGCGTTAGTATATTTAAAGTTTAGCATTTTAAATTTTCCTCACGTCATAGGTTAGAGAAAACTCTGCTTTTATATTTAGAGGTAAACATAGAACTAAATCTATCTGAGATATAATTTGAGTACATTGTTCAAGAAATTAAAGTTATTATCTGTGAAGTAGACTGTACCTCTCAAAAAGTCAACAGTTTACATGTGAGGCTAGCTACATGTAGCTTGATATCTTGCATAGCAACACATAACCTATATCTACAAGTGTGTATAATTAGATGTTATCTGATGTAGAAACCTAAATAGGCAGAGATGAGTGGCCTGTGTGCACCCCAGGCAGGCTTTGATAGCCATCAATATTGGGAGGTGGAATTAGCAAGAGTTTTGATTTAGAAAATCTCACTTTCTCTGTTTCATCATTCTTAAGAATAATTACATGAAATTAACTTAAGCATATTTGATATAAATTTGATTTTAAAAAAGGTCACAACCGTTTCCTACCAACTTTAATACTGAATGCAACAGTCACATACAATTTTATTTTAAACAAATTATAACACATTTTAATTATAACCAATCCTATTTTATCCTGTAATGTATTTCTGTGCTACACTTCATGAAAGCTAAAATTTAGTTACTTGTTACACAAATGTCACATTAATTGACTATCTTACACAGTTTATATAGTTATATTTATAACTAAGTAGAGAATAATAAATTTGTTAAATACACATTTTCATTAGAAGAAATAAACCTCAGGATCTTGTTAGTCCATTGATAGATTTGAATTTTCCCTGAGTTATAGATTATTATAAATTTTAGATAACAATCCAGGCACAGCCATAAACCGTTCTCAATATTTATAGCTGTATAAAAATGAGCACATAATATGTCTCCTGATTAGATTGATATGATTTTGCATTGAAATATATACCAAAAACAAAATGAATTTGTTCAGCAAAATATATGTAGATTTTAATATATGGTTAGTTGTAGTTTTCTTTATTAGGAATTGTATGTAACTGTCTTTCCTCTCAAAAATTAAATTTATTAAGGAATAGAAGTTTAATTCGGTTCTGTACATGAATCCCTGCTTGTCACTAACAAGAAACCATTGTGGGAAATATATGGAGATGTTGTGTTGGCAGCGATTCTGCTGTGTCACTGGCCGCTACATTAAAACCCAAATTATATTTTATTTTTAATTGGTTATATTTAGTCCAGGTTCAATGTTTCAACTGATGCTTAAATGTCCATCGTCACAATAAGATTCCAATATGTAATAGTCAAATGAATTGTATTAAAACTATTTTTATAACATATAATAGTACCTTAAAAGAAAATTTTACATATTAATTTGAATTTAACACTCTTTACTTAACATGCCAAACACATTTTATACACTTATAACTAGAGCACTTACAGTAATCGGTCCATAGTAAAAAATTAATCTTTTTTTATCTTGTTCATGTATTTATGCTTTCTATAAAGGGGGAATTAAATGTTCCTGATATGTTCAAATCATTCTACTCTCATTGCCATCATTGAACTATAAATTCAATTCAAGTTACTGACCAGTTCCTTATTGAAGGTTTCAAAAGTAATCTATGTATAGTGTAATAACAAAAAAAAATATATCCTTATGAAGGTCTAAAATAAGAGCTTCAATTTATTCATATAGTATTGTATCTGGAAGCATTTCTTATATACAAATTGTATGTAAGTAATTCCATATACAGAAACATTATTAAAATAACATGTTTTAAGTTCTAAGATTGTAAAAATGTTAAATTAATTATCACAAGACTTGTCTTACGCTATATACCTCAGTAGCTCCGTCCTCTGCCTTGATTTCTAATCAATCATAATCCTTAGAGTCCATGCATATTTAATGTAGTTGTTTGAGGTCTTTATATCTGTCAAAGGATCACTACTTACAGACTGTTGAATATCAGTAGTATATAAACAAATAATTTAATTATTGTTGTATACAAATCAGTGGTGTAATGATGTCTGTGTGGTTCTGGTTAGATATGGGGCAACAAATGCACTGGCCGCTATCAGTTCAGGTCATTCATCCCGACCAATCAAGTTATTGCTAAATTAACAATTTATGTCAAATTATCCTTATCAATGTGATTGGCATTTTACTGATCCTTATAATAAATAAGGAGTGTTCTGTTATTAAGATGAATTTTTAATTTATTCTGAGTCCATCATCTCTAGATGATTTTGTATACATGAGACCAAGTGAAATATGTTGATAGTGGAATTACTGATAGCATATTATTATAATATAACTGGTTAGAATTGTCTAGTCAAGTCATTTGTCAAGACCTTACTAAGCACTCGTCGGTCACTACATATTAGAGATCTGAATGTCACCATTGTTATAAAATACAACATTATATGTGATGTCTGTGTGTTGAAGATTGATTTGTTTTGCTTTCAGTGTAATGCGTGTCTCGTAACATAAGGTTCTCTTCTAAAATGTTCTTTGTTTTCACTTTTTCCGTGTGGACAATTTCATATTATATTTGCGAACTGTTGTCGTACATTAAAATTATCTGAAATATTAATTTTTTTTTAGGATTCTGTAAATTCGTTTCGTTTACGGAAAACAAAACTTTGTAAGATTTATTTATCCTTAAAGATGTTCGAATACTAAGTGTTCTTAATTTTCGTATTTCAAAAACGTCATATGATAAGTGTTCGGTCCCCCTTATGTATTAAATTGCATACGTAATACAGTAATGAGATATATTAAAATTATAATCAGCTGTTTATTACCCACGTTAACACTATAAAGTGGTAATTGTCCGAAGGGTCTCAGCGTTCAGACATTTGCTAACGTATTGTTTAACATTGGCCTCAATCGATACAGATATGGACTCGGGCGTTAATTAAATATTAAACGACTGTCTTACTTTTCAAGTTATAGTCTTCATACGAATTACAATCACAGTTCATTAACCAAATTATATTTTATTTCGTAATAGCGTAGATTATTTCATATTTTTCATCGCTCTATGTTGTATTTATATACTTCATCTTTATGGTTTTAATTACATATATAGGTAATTCTAATTCTATAATTCATTTACATATACTCTGGGAAATTGTAATTATTAAAAAAAAATGCCCAAAACTCTTAACATCTAAACGTTATTGTCACCAAAAAATATTAACAAATCTATTTATATATACGTACGTATGTACTCATACAACCTCTTTATTGGAACGTCTATAACGGTTCGTTATTTATATGTAATGTTGCCATTATAAAAAATCCTTTGTCACTTTGGTCTAGCGTCGGCATAGCAACAGTAGAATTGCAGTGAGGCGTGAACGTATTCTTATTAGTTGGTGAAGTCAATCATACTATACAATATACATCGCTAGACTGCACGTCGCCAGCCTCAGGCCTCACCTTACCTCAACTTAGTTATTGTCAACATTTACGACCATAGTTTTAAATTACCGTCTCTTTAAAACGGACACATTGTAATATAGCTTGATCCGACCGAATTGCGTGTTTATTTTTTTTTTAATATTCATATAGTTTAGAAACGAGACTAAAGTAAGTTTTATCTAAAATGCTGTATAAATTATGCCGGGTGTTTGTACCTAAATCCTGTTTTTAGAAGAGAAAGCTTTTGCCCTGCTTTACTTTATGGCTAAAAATGCTAACATGCTCATTAGGGTCCATTAATAGCTGCTAGGAGAAACTGGATACAATATTCTAGAAAATTTTAATTCGTACATTAAATTATACACAACATGTATATTAGTAATTAATTATTATACACTTGAAAGTCAAACTAAACGGCTAGGTAGAAGACTACGCGAATACTACAACAGTTCTTCAAAATATGTACTTGTATTTTAAATGATGTTTTAATGCAAATATCTTTATAAAAATATTAAATCGTTGATATAATACGTAGTGGTTGGATAGGGATAGGGATGGTTCAGTGAAAGGATAGTAACATTAAATATGTGTACGTTAAGTCTGAAATAACTATAACAAACAAACGAATTAACAGTTTACATGTTTTGTCTTTTGTTTATATTTCAAACATATAGACCATTAGTGTACTGACGGTAGGTTGCCTTATCTGACTCCGTGTTAGGTTAAATTTATTTTTTTTCGATTAAACTCAAAGTTACATAATATTATTTGTTAATACTAGGTACGCATTTCATCGGGTAACGTACTTTAAACTGCTTAAAGCTTCGGTCACGCCCGAAGCCAGGGTCGCTGATACAATTACTATGAGAAAATTCAATATATATTTAACATGCTCCTCATATTTGATCTCATATAATCTAGTTCTGTTAGGCATTTCTTTTTTTTTTTTAACAGGAAAACAGATTACAACATTTTGGAACTGAGAATCAAATTTACGAAAGACAGAAATAGATTTAAAAAAAACTGCCGATCTGCCGATACCCGTGCCATATGCATGCATGCGAAAATATAGCTTAACGTTATTTAATATAGATGTCACAATAGCCGTTGTACATTTGACAGATGTTTTCTGCTCTAAGTTGCGCGGCTGTACGGGCATCGCTCTCGGTAATAAAAGCTACACTTAACGATCTCAAGGTCGCCGTTCAATAGTGAAATTGAAGCCGCCTAGCAACACACGCTGTTCAACATTACTCGCCCCTGTTACTTGAACCTTAAGCTCCATATTCGGTTGTCGTTTTGCCAGTTGTACATATATAATATCACCTCGGTATAAGGCTAGTCTTGTACGTTGCATAAATCAAACAATATGCTTAGAAATGAAAACTTACTTACTCTATTGTAAAATTCCATAATGTTTATTCGGTAGCTTTCGTGCTGTTGCGTAACGAGCATCCACACTCATTTCCATACTCTATTCATTACAAACTTATCGCACTATTAACCGACTCCGACAAACGAGGTAATGTTCTCAGCGTAAAGCGGTTTTCTTGTGAACCATAGATGTGTCTGAATTTGATAGAGTTTCTATTATCTAAAGCAAATTTTTGATTAAAATGTTTGACTTCTATAAATATACATATGTATTATGCACATAAATCATTTTTATTTTTATTATATTGGCTGTATATCGATATTCAAGATATTTTCGGTGACGTTATGATATTATTATTTTTATCAATTTTCGTAAGGCCGTTGTTTATATGTCACGAGACGATAATGCATTTTATTGTTTATTTTTGTACAACACAGTATAAATAAAATATGACAGAGAATTCCAAAACAGGATTAAATAATATGAAGCTCGTAATGAAAACAGGTCTACACTGGACCAGGGAGGGGATTTATTTAACACTTACAACAATGAAGTAATATTATCTTGTATACGGTAAAACTGCATTTTTATATGAGAATTTCAGTTTTAGCTGAAGTTTACATTGCACTAGAAACGAACCGTTTCCCGTCTCTCATCTAATTATCTACTTCAATACTATAATGTGGGATGATTTATGAATGGGAAATTAAAAACGCTCTTTGTACAGTCTGGCTATGTAACGTATGTTTGTTGTGAGCGTAATAATAATAAAGATTTACTTCATTCCACAATTATCAGACTGATATCTGGTGCTAACAACATAATTCCACAATAATGATATTTATATAAATGTATTAATAATGCATTTGTTCAAAATAAAAATAAATAACATACATGCAGGGTGTTCTCAGCTAATGTGGACCTCCTCAGCTAAAAAGTTGTAAACAGTCCGTACTATACATACTATTTACAGTCGGAGTCTTAATAGATTCACTTCATACGTTTAATGATTTTTATTTATTAAATATTTCTGTCAGGAAAGTCAAATACGTATTGTAAAATGATTTAAGTTTTATACACCTAACATCTACAGTATATAATGAGATCCAAGACTTTAGCGAGTTTTGTTCATTTGAATGAAACTAATATTTTTCGGGTATACTACGCTTGCTTTATTTTTGTAAAAAACTACATACTCCCGACGTTTCGGTTACTCTCAGCAATCGTGATCACGGACATTCACATCTCGTCTGCCCGTGATCACGGTTGCTCAAAAGTAACCGAAACGTCGGGAGTACGTAGTTTTTTTTTTACAAAAATAAAGCAAGCGTAATTTATCCGACAAATATTAGTCTCATTTAAATCTATAGTATATTTTAAATATGAAAATGATTTCATTATAATGTAGCTCGTATGTAGGTCGTGTTGTTGGTCGCTATATTTTGTAAGCGACGTATCGTTTATTGACTTACAAAACAACATCATTATATATGAAAGTGATTTATTCAAGATATTCGTCAGCGATCTTTTCTTTGATCGTATTCTGCGATTTATAATTTCTGTCTGCGCAATATTCACCATTTTCTTTATTTGTTAAAAGCATTGAAGTTTTATTTTTTTTTTTATTTAAATGTAGGTTTTGTATCGGGACGTAATTCTTTTATCGTTGAGATATCATATGTGGGTTAACGCTTAACAGCATCTTTGAGATTTGATAAAATAATTTCTTTGTTTTTGTGGTAATATAGGTGAAAGTATCGCTTGTTCGACAACTATATGTTTTTTTAGTTTTTTTAAATATTTTGTTAAAGATAAACAAGTAGTATATAAGGGTATGTGCGTCCGTGGTCTTCACTATTCTACTCGGAGAGTGGAAAAATACCGAAATTTTAATATCGAAGGCGAAGCAATATATTATTTTAATTAACAGTTGAATTCAGTAGTTTCTTTATATGCAAATATATTATACAAGACTCCGCCCGCGACTGTTCCCGCGTGGATTCTGTAGCTGTGCTCGGACAGCAGTGAAATAATGTATTCTTAAATAATTTCTGATGTATAAAAAAATCATCATTGACATTTATCGCCTGCCTTAAGTCACTTCACGCAAAACAATTCCTTGATTTACTGTGTAGCATTCAAATTCACAGTTATGTGCTGGAAACTAATAATATAAGTTTATTGGATCTCCGAAACCGTTCCCACCGTCGTTCTGCGGTTACAAATCCCAACTTAGTGCTCCAAACTGCTTAATTGTAATCGCGCCACATTGGAGAAGTGCTTGTTGCGAAACATATGATTGTTATTCAAATGACTTAACACTACACCGAGCAGGGACGGCACTGCCTAGATCAGGTGATACGAACTGTATTTGACTGGATATACTGTATAATATTGTTCCGATGTTAATCTCGTAAGTTGTAACTGACGATCTAAAAAAAAAGCGGTAATGGATATTTTTTTTATCTCGTATTCCACTTGATATGCTTCTTTATACGTTTTCCACATATGTTAGTAAAATTTTTGGATGCGTAGTCTTTTTGTTCCATCGTATTTCGTACGTACGTCGCATTCCGTAGAGTGGAGGCCTTACGTAATATATAACAATTTCTATGCTAACATCGTCTGTTGTGAAATTGAATATCTCTAATAAAAATTATTCAAATCAGCCGCGGACACACGTCTCGGGTGATCTGTGACTAGTTCAATGTAATTCTATGCTTTCCTTTATGTTAGTTGATTTTAAATTATTATTTTTTTGTCAATTTAATTAGATATACACGCGAGGACTCTCTCGCGATATTCGTTATATTTTTTTTGTATGCATCTATTAGCATTTTTATTTTATAAATGTCCATTTTCACCGCGACTTATGTTAAGAAGTCTAAAGTCTAAGAAAAGAATTTAAAAAAATAATTGTGATGACCAAACCTCATTCGGTTATTGAAACGGTACAGCTCGTGTAGTAATCTGACTTCTAATCTACATTATATATAAAGTATCATCGAAATCTGTTAAGCAATTTTTGAGTAAAAGTTTAACAAACATTCATATATACTAAACAAAAGGCTGGCAGGTATAATGAAGTCATATGGTAAAGTTAGTAGGAGAGAAATAAACATATGTTAAGAGAAATACATTGACAATTTTACTTTGTTTAAGAATTTATAATGTTTACTGAGATGAAATCACCAAATGCCATGGCTCCTTACGCACTGAATAAAAAAAAAATTGACAAGCAATTAATAAGTCGTAACGTCAGTATTGTTTTATAATTTCATAACAAATTAACTGAATTAAATGTTACATTTTAGTCTGTAGACTTAATGGCATAAACAACATCCCCTTCCAGCTTAATAAAACAATTCATCCTCCCACCGACCGTGACGTCACACGCGCCGTCTGATGTTACTTCCTGTGTATGTGATCATACACATAGAAACAACTCCAAATAAAGTTACATTTCAAAATACAAATATATATAAATATATATATATAAATTATTCTTCACAGTGTAATGCAAAGACAGACATATATATTGTATCCATAGTTGAATACTTTATATTTATTAAACGATTCTGTTTCTCACATAGAATAACTGTAAATATAAAAATCATTTTGATATCATTTTTTGTATAAAACCATTAATAAATATATCCGTTTCTAATTAAATTAAATTTATTCAAGTTATTATCTCAAATATATTAAAAGTTTTGAATAATTTTTTATCATATATAAATCATGTCATATTCATTGATCTCACACACACACACATACACATATGCGTGTGTGTGTGTCTTTAGATTTTATAAATAATACCTTTGTGGTTTATAAAAATCTAAGTCCTCATCAATAAACAAATTAGATTTTAATGTTATATACATTATTAAGAAATAATTTATTCATAGTTTAGTCACTTATATATTAATATAGTATTTTACTGATATATAAGGCATATATTATTATTTTACACAACACTAATATGTTACTATAGCTATAAATAATATTACTGCATATTACATTTGAGATTTAAAATATTAAAATTCATTTAGATACATGAAGATTTAAAATGATTTAAATTTTTTTGTTACAAGAGGTATTAAGATTTCTCCCATCATTGTGTGTGTTTATTATTAAAATCAAATTACGGTAATTGTACAAAAAATATATATTGGTTTTTAGATATTTTCTCCCAAGAAATATATAATAAAATTAATGTAATTAAATAAAGTATGGCTTACCTTAATATGCTAAGGTAATAATGAAGTTTTTTTTTGTTGGATTCGCTTTAGTTGTGTATATATGTGAAAATAGTATTTGCACTGTTTAATTATTGACGGAAACGAGATTGACTTGAGACTAGTTCATTTCGTTGTTTCATGTATTACGTGTAAAGAGTATTTGATGTCTTTGTGATGACGCCAAGCGATAATTGTCAGAGTATTTGATGGCTAGACCAGAAAACGGTTCAAGGAGATTAACCTTCATATAAGGTCAATTAGATGTACAATTTTAATGTGGGACTTGAAAGAAATTATTTTTCCAGCACTATAGAATTCCTTTTTTTTTTCTCACAAACAAATATACTGACGCAACAGAACCTTTTTATTATATATCTGTTTATGTATTATATATGTGTTCATAAATTTCCTGAGCCGCAGCATCAGATATAACGGACAGGTTAATAGCTATGGGCTTCCCCGCCGAGAAGCTGGAGGGTGTGTACAGGAACCACATAGATGAAGTGTACCGCTTCCTGGAACAGAAGCACAAGGACCACTACATGATATACAACCTGTGCGCCGAGAGAGAGTACGACTACACCAAGTTCAACAAGAGGGTGAGTGACTGAGTGACTGGCTTGTAGCTGTTCTAACAGTGCGAACCACGCAAATAACTACGTTAAAAGTGTTATTATTACACGATTCGTTTAGTTCTCTTCGTTAAAATCGTTTCCGTTACGATATGATATTTCGAATTAAATTTACACCATCCCTGCTGTGACTCCGTCAGTTCGGAATATATTTTTTTGTTGGTTTTTCGTATTAAGTAATAGAAAAATATTAGCGAGAAAGTAGCCAACGTTACACCTCATTACATGGGTGGGCTGTCTGCCAGTGAATATCTCGTCAGTCCGTCCAGCGATTTCACAGATTAGTCCATACAAACAGACAGATAGACAAATTGTAAACAACAATGTCTTGGTATGTTTGTAATTCTGTATGCATCTAGTACAAAAATTTAAAAAGCAAGTTATTTTTTGGTATATAAAGATTGAATTTTTTTTTTAAATTATTTTCTTTAATCTTCTAGTTAGCGTATCAGTCGTAACTTCGACATATAAGTCATCGGCTATACGTAGTGTATCTCAATGTAATAAAATACCTTGTAACTGTCCGTGTATAATTTAATTATGTAAGATCGTACTAAGGTATACGTTTTAGTAGTTATTCAAATGTGTGATTGTTTATGAATGTCCAAGTAAATTCTGTGTAGATAATATAAAATATATATATAGTAATAATAATTAACACATTGTTTTTATTCTTTATGGCCATTGTAAATTTTTTATAACGATTGGCTTTCGTGTTAACTGCCGAGCAAAGTCGCGGGTGAACATTATTATATGAAAACGATAATAATGTTTATGTTTAATTAAGTTAGTAATGTGTTGGTCTGTCGTCTGTGGACCGCCGGCCTCGTTCAGGGGCATCACACGAGGTCTGCCGGTTAAAGGATGGAATCCTTGGACGTATTAAACTATTAACTTTACACGCTTTGTATATATATCGATATTTGATATAATAAGTTTGGATTATCTGTGTCGGGCAGTTAGCGAGTTTTAATCGTAACTGTGTTTTAATCAGTACCGATATCCACACAGCCTCATCGTAGATCGATTTATATTTTATTACGGTCTATATGAATGTAATAGTATTTTATGTTGCGTCATCTCTGATTACTGTATAATATATGTATATTATTATATTTTTTCTCATTCTACGTCTTATAACGCCATGCGACAATGTTGTTATTGTAACGGTTTTAAATTAAATGCGTTCCAACTACACACGTGATTGTTATTGACTTTTATTTAATAGAAGGTTGTTTTTTTTTTTTTTTTCTTGCGCACGCTAGAAACATGTAGACTGGTTAGATGTAAGCTGATTTATACACACATATGTATAAGTAACTTTTATATACGCGACTTATCCATATGTGTATTTGGAGTCCTTATATATATAATATATGCATGGGTATTTATTGAGTACGTTCCTTGTTTATAAACAAAATTATGTAAGTTGGATGTTTAGATGATTTTCTGATGATTCTGAACCTTGCATAAGAAAACTAAGATATTATAAAGATAGAAATATATAAACAACTATATATATCATTATCAAATATTGTATGAAATTAATATTTTGGCAAAAAAAAAACATTTTGTTCCGCGTATAATTTTCGAAACGTGAGGGAAAAGTCGTCAGATCTGAATTAGATTACATAACATCGATGTAACGAGTGAGATTATCAGTCACCACTCACTACCGCCTGGAAAAATTTGAAAGAGATTTAAATGTTTGAAACAGCTTACAATGTCCTGTTCAAAACATTACAGATATAAACGGTCCCCGCCTGCCTCATACGTAGGGTCTGTATTAAATATGGTTATTGCAATGCTCATATAAATGTTATTGTGAAGAAAAGTTTCATCAAATCCGTCCCAGCCGTGTCTTTGCTAACGAGTCAGACGGACTCGCAGACGTCCGTTATACAGTGTTGTCTATATAAACATACATATCTATATATAAGTGGTATTAAACGTCCCACTAGCTTTGTTATTGATTACTAGAATAAGTTAAAAAATTGTATCCTCGTGTCGTGTCGCCTCCGAGCATTATGTGTTTATTATGCCAATATATAATAAAACAGGTTTTCCTTGTCTGTCTGTTAATTGTTTAATTTAAATGTATACAATGTATCTATCAAATTAAGTGTTACATTATGTCTGTGTGCCTGTTTGAGATGTCTTTGGTGGCTCGTGTTATTTTAAGAGGCTAGAGGTCGCTACTTTCGCATGATCAGTGATTACAATTCGTTGTGATATTCTAAGGGTATTTTTTATTTTCTAAGCGTGAAAAATGTTCCTGAAACGTAGATAAAATATTACTATAATACTAATACCTATACTCTATAGCATCGCTGTTGCATATTTATTATATATTACTGTGAGTTCAATCAATGCTATTTTTATTCGTTTGTTATTGTTCCGGTTAGATCGATTATTTTCGCTGGTTTTATTTTTGTATCATGTTACGGACGCGTGCTTGGACTGAACGTCGCTGATGGGAAAAACAAGGAGCCACTGATGACTGTACTCGGTCACGGTTCGCCCTGGCTGCTGGCCGCCCTTCGCTGATAAGGATGCCATGATAGCATCATACAGCGGGACTCGGGATTGGACTGGCTTATCACGCGAAAATTATATTCGTTGATAGCGATTTAGTTACATATGAATACAATGATGAAGTTATATATAATGTAATATATATACAGGTTTACTTTGTGACGTGTAAAGGAACCCCGATAGTATTCTGTTAAACGGCCGAGATGAAGTCGACCGCACTGTTATCAGACCCGCGGTGTTTTATGTGACTGCGATTACCGCTAACTGTGTCCACCGCAGGCGCGCACGGCCAGCGGTCACTCCGCACGGAGCACGCTACGGAGCACGTCTCTCATTCGTAAACCATAACACATTGCTGTATCAACGTAGGTTAAAAAATTATAAACTGGAAACGCTCCGTAACGAGTGTAACGACGCAGATTCATATTAAGCGCACATATATATGTATTGTAAATAGTAATTGAAATTCAATGATTTTCTAGTACAAATATATAGTATAGTAAAAGATCTATTGAATTAAATGATTCGCTCCACGTCTCAACGCAAAACTTCAACGATAAATATAAACAATGATGTGTATTAAATGTGGAGCAGAGTTTCAGGCTCACGTCCTGGAAAAACGTATGATGAGGAGATTCCAGGGTTTGGATAATTCCTGATATATGTGCGGTTATTAAAATATATTTAAATTTTGTTGTAATTTTATGGTTAAGATGTCTTATAAGTACGGTTTATATCACTTATATACGTTTGATATATTGTTATACGGACTATTCGATATCTTACTCTGTAGTGTCATTGAACACTGAACATTGAACAATGTATGCTTGGAATGTATTCTCGATATGTCGAGCGCTCGGTATTGATTCGTATAGAACACGTATACTTATATATAATAAATATTACATTAATATTTTATTTGATATAATTTCTTGTTATAATTAATTAACTTCATGCAGTTGTAGAAATTTTTTTTTTTTTAAATACTACCAGACCGATTTAATTATTTTCAAACATATGTTAAAATTAATATATCAAAAGTAGTAACGAGAATGCTTGAATAATCTAAATGAATATAAGGTCTGCAGCACACGTCTTCAAGATGTACACTATCCGGGACAAATGAACAGACAGATAATTGAACCATAGCATTATCGAGAACACTGGCTTTAGCTTTGTTTGTATGGACGCTTCATGTTTCCACGCGTATGGTGAAAACTAATTCCCTACGTTAAAACACGACTCACTCCCTTAAAAAAACATTCAGATATTTTTGTTAATACATACGTGTTAATACAGATAACATTTAATAGAAATAAAATAATGTTTGTAACGGTACATTTATACATAGCAAGTAATATGACACACGGGTGTATTAAGTGATTTTGTTTATATAATTTTAAAGTATATATAAGATAGTATTATTGTAATCATGTTGCACACTGAAAAGCTTAGCTCGATCAATCTCTGAAGCCGTACAGAGGCGGCGAGAGCAATTGATGCCGACCACAATGTATAAGTAACCATTGTGATGTTACCGACATTTTTTAATAAATAATTAGAACTTATATTATATAGATGTTATACGGTGTTATAGAAAGGAGAATAGCGGAGTATTATATGTAAAATTTTCCTTGTGTGTCGTATGTCGTGAAGCTGTCGTATGGCGATCGTGATCGTGTCGTCGCCTGTAAATTTCGTCATCAATTGACCGAGCCATGGAAATTATTATGAATCGTTCCGGTTTTATTTACAAGCAATTAGAAATTGAGTTGAGCACGAAATTTGTTTAAAATATTTACAATACCCACGACTGTGGGACGCCACTAGCAACTAGCCACAAGCCATAACCAGACCTATAACTATTTATTATTTGTTGAGGTTTAATGGAGACGCCCACGTATATAGCAGAGGTCACTGCACCCCACCTCGTATTTGGCTACCGGTATATTTGTGATTGTCAAATAACTCGCCAGGAGACGGGAGACATGATGCCTGTCTGTTTGTCTGTCATTCGTTAAATTGATTTTATTTCAATCATAAAATATATTACATCGGTGGCTACAATAAACTGCTATTGTTTCAATGTAAATTAAAAAACTTTTAATCAATGGTACTAACATCACTTGTAACGTGAGACATTTTTTTTTATCTAGAAATTACTTGAAGTGAAGTCGACATAAATAAATCTCTCCGATGGAATGTAAATACTTTGTTAGGGTTCAGTATTCAAAGAGTCAAACATTAGCTTAGTAACGACTCCGTCGATCTGTCTGTTTGTCACTAGGGTGTATCTCATGAATCATGATAGACTATCGGATTTTCTATGAATTATTTAGCCTAACGACGACAAAAGAAGTGGAGACATAATAGTAAAGGTGTTCCTTGCAACAGACATGGTTTCCATAGATGATGGTACAGTTATTCCGTCACAGAAATATAATAACTCAAGCCACTTAATACAGTAATGTGAGCATCAAAACCAGGCGTGACCTTATAAAAAAGATCTGGTGTACGCATTTCCAGGTGCAAGTGTTCGCGTTCAAGGACCACGAGCCGCCGAAGATCGGTCAGATCCAGCCGTTCTGTGAGGACGTTCACAACTGGCTCAGCAAGGACCCTCGGAACGTGGCCGCCGTGCACTGCAAGGCTGGCAAAGGAAGAACCGGTGAGCTTTTATCTGGTCTACTACACACACACACACACACATACACACACACATATATATATATATATATATATATATATATGTATATACATACATACACTCACTCGTTTCTGTCCTCGAGTTTCCCCTCGTAGATTTGAATTCCTAAAAAAAGTATATAGTAGATAATTAATCGGCAATACTAATATTTTTTTCGTATTTTTTCCCTAAAACAACATTAAATTTCGAAATAAATTAAAACTTACTAATCACTCCGTGTGATTTACTGTTGTGAATAGTGATCGAAATTATTAAAAATTTCATTAACACACAAGACAATATGTTGTTTTAAGCATAGCGTTCAGCACCAGTGTAACTCGGAATATTGGTGGGGGGTGGTGGGGGGTAATTACTTAACAAGCATGAATCTATAGGACATACATACGAGTTGGTTAAGTCTATTTTAATGGCGTTGATAAAAAACACGACGAAACGAGGAGTAATTTATATAATAGCAATATATTAACATATAATACAAGCGGGCGCATTCAAAGGTCACGCGGCGTGCGATTTACATGAATTCCTATAATATATATGGGCCGCGGCGGAGTGGGTTTCCACATTCCGTGTGGCAGTCTGCGGGGGAGCCCGGACAAAGGCAGCAGCCAGCAGATTACATACGTAGCTTATGACTTAAATTGTTCCTATTGTGATGCGAACACAACGCGACCCGGCCGGCTGTATTTTTCGGGTTGTGTAATTACGAGATTTCTTTACGACCTGTAATTGGTCGTATCGCTGGCGTCGGTTTTCGCGGGGCGTCGTAAATTTGCTTGGGATCCCTTTTTTTCTTTTTTTTTTTTGCGGTCACCCCAAAAAATTTGTATAAAAAAATTGCGGTAAAGTCCTAACATCGAGGTACGTTCCGATGAAGAGGGTTATTTTAGGGTATTTTTTTGCTACCGTTTTTTATTTGGGTCTTTGAAACATTTATTTTATATTTTTTTATATGTGACAATATATATCACGATATAAGTACCTAACTTAGAATACCGAAGAGATTCAATTACTTACATTATAAGTAATAAAAATTGTAGGATATTTTTATTTATTTTTTTACACTCGGAAATGGATTATTATTATTCATAGGTGATAAATTATTTTTGTTTGTAATTTTTTTAACACTAGTAATATTAAATATAAAAAACAATCATTTTATATTAATATATAAAACCCAACTAGTGCCCCCCCGTGTTGGTTCAGGAGATAAGCAACGCCGGTGTCAATGACATGTTAAATACTTTCAGGTACAATGGTGTGCTGCTACCTGCTGTACAGCGGACAGAAGACCACGGCGGATGAGGCTCTTAAATACTATGGCAACAAACGCACACACGACGAGAAAGGTAGCGAACGTTAACATACGCGTTGTGGTAGAGCTTTGTAGCAGTACAGGTAGCTTAGAGGCGGGTGAGATGCTGGGCGCGAGGATCGTTTGGTATGACTCATCGTACGCGGTAATAATTAGACTTAATATTCATGTAACCAGGAAAAGGACACTTGAAACTAACATTTAGATAGGTATTTCCCATTAACTCGTCGCTATGATCAGAGGTTGTATTCCATCTGTGCTGATAGTTTACTTGTCAAGTCTATATGGAAACAATAGTTAAATTAAAATCACTGTACATATATGATGTATGTATGTGTCCAGGTGTTACGATCCCGTCCCAGCGACGCTACGTGGAATACTACGCGGCGCTGGTCCGAGGAGGGCTCTCGTACCGCGCCACCAGGGTGCACGTCCGGGAGATCCTCATGTACCCTCCGCCGGCCTTCAACGGCTCGCAGTGTACCCTGCAGCTGACGGTCACGCAGGCTGACCCCTTCCACAAGGTCACTATCACGTAACGGCATACACACACATACACACGCTCACCAATCATAATATGAGAGGTATAACAGCCAAATCTCTCTACAACCTGCTAAAAGACTCGGGCCTGTCCAGAACTAACACCAGCCCATTCTTGGAACGTGCTTCCTAGTAGGTTCGTTGCAAATTCGATTATGTAGAGAGAGGAGCTTCTGTCTGATGTAGTTTATATCTGTACCCCGTTAATAATAAGGACCGATATCGTTTGGCCAGACGTCGCTGGGCAGCCACGAGGTGCGCCGCCACGAGTCGGTGGCGCGGGTGGTGGCGACGGCGTGCGCTCCGCTGGCCGGGGACGTGCGGGTGGACGTGTACTGCAAGCCCAAGATGAAGATGAGGAAGGAGAGGCTGTTCCACTTCTGGTTCAACACGTACTTCGTCACCGCCGGCGTCGGAGCCGCCAACGTGCCCGCGCCCATCGACAGTCAGTCACACAGACTACTAACAAATACTATAGTTTCATTGATAATAAAAAAAACATTTAAATGTATGTGACATGTGTGACGATAGACTGTCACCGGAAACTGACACTTTAATATTTATAATAGCTAAATGGAGTAAAAAACCATAGGGCCTACTCGTTCCCGTCGACGGCGAAATTATGAAGATGCAATTTCTGTTTCAGGTCAAAATCAAGAAACATTCAAGTTGACGCTGGACAAGTGGCAGCTGGACGACGCGCACAAAGACAAGCAACACAAAATGTACAGCGCCGACTTTAAGGTGAGCACTCGGCATTACGACGTCACGTAGACAGGGGACCGTAGGACTACTGGTAGGACCTCGCGCTGTTGGAGTGTATGCCGGGGTCCACTCGGGATCCAGGCCGGAGGTGCGGCTCACAGAACTCGTGTGACGGATAACAAATTCAAAAATCCTACATTCCGTAAATCGCCTTTATTTTGAACGAAGTGTCAGCAAACCCTGGGATAGTGATTCTATCATTGATCGCTTCATTGATTCTCCAGGTGGAGCTGATAGTTCACAAGCTGCCCGAGTCGTCGACGTTCAGCGTTCCCCGCGGGTCCTCTCCGGCCAGCTCCTCCTCGGACCCGGACACGGAACACGAGCAGGAGTGGGACTCCGGTGAGACAGACTACACTACGGACAAATATCTCCAGACAGATCCCGAGATAGATCCCGAGATAGACCGCGGGATATCCGACGCGGCCGACTCCGACAGGCAGCTTCACACCAGTCACCAGTACCATCGCCAGCGGGAATGCGACGCTCTACCGGGGTCGAACCCGTTCTATCCCCGGAGCGATCCGTTCGCTCCCTCCGACCTCCCTCCCCGGTTACGTCCCGGGCCCGACCCGCAGCACTCCCCTCCCTACCGCTATCTGTCAAACGTGCCCGAATATCCCGAACACTTCCCTCGAGACTGTACGAGGGTGGACCGCCCGCCCCCGACACACACTACCCACCCTCCCGAGACGAACACCAACGGTGACGAGGACCTCCTGTACACCGACACCGAGCCGGTCATGTTCGGCGGACACAAACTAGCAGACTATCGCTTAGAGAAATTGCCGGAGTACACTCACAGTGGCTACTACGACGACAGAAATAACTTCAACGTACCGATGGCGCGGTACGACGTGTGTCCCGGGGACGAGTACCCGGCGGGGGAGGACGCCGACACTATGGAGTACCGCGGGGACGACGCCAAACAATACGATAGGAATAAGAAGTGCAAGGACCCTCTCACCAAGCCGCGTCTGTCGCTGGGGGACATGAGGGCCTCGTGGAGAGAGTTCAGCGGCAAGTTCGGCGAGAGCAGGAAAAAGAAGAATAGGGACGACTGACAGAACCATAGGATACAGAATAGTTATCGATTAACACAGCGTGGGCGTTCCTGTCCAGTTATTGTGATGGTTGTGGTCACGTGAGCCCCGGGTGACCTCGGTCACGGCCCGAGCGACCGCTTCTCGGAGCAAACCTTAATTCCATCGATAGTCGGTAGCAGGTGTTAGTTTCGTTTGTTCTGTTAATATACCAAATCAGTTTGTGTAGTGATAGGGTAAGTGCCGCCTCTTCAGGTAGGTCTCGACTATGGGTCAGATATGTTCGTTTTATTACTGTAAGAAGTCTGGCGTATTTTGACACACGTTCATGGTTTTACTGTAAACTATTCCAAATTAAATGTGAAATCCAAACCTGGGTTAGCGCTAATAACGAAAAGGGTTGGCACAGCCCCATAAACAACGTTCAGTGTAAGGGTTGTCACATATGTCCCGTTTGGTAATAAAATTAGTATCATTACAAAACATGTACGTTATCATCCAGTAATGTAACGTGATTATAAATTTTTAATCACTATAATTATGTTATATAAAAAAACATTGTGACGACCCTAATACGTAACATTTGAAATACGTCTTAACAGAGAAATGTCGCGAGCGACAATCTATTTATTACAAAGTTATCATATGACATCACATTTGTTATTTTTTTTATTAATGACAACAAGCGACGCCTTCTTTAAAGTCAAAATTCTTTCAATAATAATTAATATTCAAATACAGAGACTATACTTTCCGAGGTGTGTCTGAGGAACTGCTCCATACAGTTATTACAAACCATCTATAGTAGAGTCACGGACTAACTAAAACAAAGAGATGGGCGCAGGAGATACATTTCCCGTTACATGTAGAGTAGCCTCGACCTCGGCAGGTTGACTATAAACAGTGTGTCCATGTGTCTCCTGTGTAGTGACTAGAGGTCGTGTCAGGTGTATATGTATGTATGTGGTTGTAGCGTCGTCGTGCGGGCGCGTGGGGCGCTACCGGCCGCTGTCGCCCGCTAGAGACCTCGACCACACGTAAATATAACCAGCCGAGCAGGAACGCTGCTTATATACCGCCCCCACCACGCACCCACCACATCCCCACCACCGACCATCACTAGAGAACATTCATAA
Organism: Danaus plexippus; assembly: GCF_018135715.1. Taxonomy (NCBI): domain Eukaryota; kingdom Metazoa; phylum Arthropoda; class Insecta; order Lepidoptera; family Nymphalidae; genus Danaus; species Danaus plexippus. The sequence continues at coordinate 968,157 of NC_083548.1, read as the reverse complement.
ATAGAGTACAGTGTATTCTGTAACAGTCAATCCATAAATAAAAATACATTTTGACACTAAGACATTTCTCCTTTGCCCGTGTGTGTTTGTGTGTGCGTGTGTGTGTGTGTGTGCGTGCCGCCTGCGCCGCAGGGCGGTAGTTCCATTTACCTATAACACTACCGCGGAGGCCGTCACCCGCTTGCAGTGAGAGCGTTTCTTATGTTGGTTTCTAGTTGCCCGGCACCGCTTGTTCTTATCACCACATTATTATTTTTTTTTAATATTCGATGCCTGCTCTATTTTTCTAATTTTTTGTGCTTTTTTCAGGTCTGTTTGTTTAATCCCACCCTCACGTGTTAAACAGATTATATTCCGCTTCTATTAATGTGCATGCCACAACACACGGGACGAACAGAAAACTACAATTTTAAAGATATTTTCTCTATACATGTTGCCTGTGACCGTGGTTTTCTGTCCGCTCCGCGTCCATCTTGTATATACCGTTGTCCTTGTGGGATGTGTCTTGTGTCCAGGTGCATATAATATTCATTTAACATGGCACCCACACATGTAAACAGTCGTGTTAATATTATTAATGATGACAGCCGTCTGTGTGCGTGTGTGTGTGTGTGTGTGACGTCACCGTAACCATCACCCCGCCTCACGCTTCGCTCTCCTGAACGCATCACACATGCCACGTTTTATTTTTTTATTGTTGAACGCCTTCATACGTCCTCTAGGGACCGCGCTCGCCGGTCCAGGTCGCCTGTAGAACGTGGCATCTGTAACGTTCCAGCGCTAAATGGGTTGTTTGAATTTTTTCCAGGTGAATCTACATACCTGTGAGTGTCGCTGTGTTGTGTGAGAGCTGGCCGGCTCGGAGCCGCCGGGGACGCGTAGTGCCGAGCAGTTAGTGTTCTGTGTGTGTTAACGTAGCCACGTGGTGTGTGTATATGTGCGGGTCGCGCCCGGACACGACCGGACCGAGCACACGCGATGTGTTCTGTAATTCCGGGAGACGTTTTCTTTGCATCTTTATAATTTTTTTTTGGATGAGGTTTTTGAAATATTTCGATTATTTAATCTCTCGAAATTCTGTACTGTATCCGATGACGTGTTTCCGGTGTTTATTAGACTGTTGATAGTTAATGGCCAGTGTCGGACAGATTCGCGTCGTCCTTTTTATTAACTGTAGGGTTTTTTTTTGTTTTCTGGGTTTATTTTTTCGATCGCCGACATCGAGGAGGCTTGGAACGTTTGGGAGTGTGTACATGATAAATACGAATGGTAATGATTAATGTGAAAAAATATGCGTCGATACAAGAAATAGTTTTAGTGTATTTTGTTTTTTTTTTCAATTTAATTTGTTATACGAATATAATTTAATGTCGCCGTCTTAAATTTGAATGTTTCTCATTTGAATGCGCATTAGCTCGGTCGGCGGTGCTTCCCTGTGTCTTGTGTTACCCCTCCCCTCCACGGCTAGGAGTCAGCGTCAAGACAGTACAAACGCTTCCTCACACATGGCTTGCTTCGTTCGCCGATTCTGTTGCTGCGCGATAACTTACTGGTTTCGATTAGTTTATAATTTTAATTAGAGGAATACATTGTCGTTTGGCGAGGCAGATCCCACCATAGGACCGATCACCTCAATACGAAATGAATCTTATTCATGTGCCACTAAGGTTTAGATTCGCTCGCCGCGCTCGGTGTGCCGGGCGAGTCTATACCTTACGGAGCCATATGGTTTCTTTTGTCCGGGGTGGTCGGGTCCGTAACTATTCGTTCGGTCCGCGGGGCCGCAGGTTTTCATAGATCTCATTAACTGCCATCTCTGTAGGCTATCATCGCGTTGTATGGGAATTTAGTTTTAGCTTATTTGGTATTGGAATTTCATAATTTGCGTTTTCGGAAACAAATTACCGGCGAAATTTTTAGAAACACCTACGTTTTGGCAAAAGCCCCATATGGCAGTCTCTCATTAAGAAAAATCACAAAACAGTTGACATCAACAATATGTTTATCTCGTTTGAATCCAAATAAACGCTATCCAAAGAAAGTGAATGTACCTACCTTACACGTGTTACGTTTAATGTTATAGCAGGGCGGATGACTTGCTCGAGTGTGGACACTTGGCGGTAGGAAACGGTTACGAACAATCTAGTATGTATATATTTTATTACGAAAAAAATTTTTTTTTTAAAGTGACGCGTGTTTTCATGCCTTAAGTTACGGTTAGGGAAGTTTAATTTGATAGGAAACAGACTTTGATTTAATATTTCTGGAAGGACAACATTAGGTCTCGTCTGTCACCGCCGCGCCGACACGGGACGCGAGTATCCTTCAGCGACAGATGTAACGACTTAGTCTACACGAAACGGGTTGAAAGTGCAAATTACTATACAATCTAATTATATTAAATCAATTATTTTGTAAATTCGGCAGTGAGACATATTTGGTTTTGTAAATATCGTTATTTTAGAGTTGTTCAGATCTGTGTTTTTATTTGTCTATATTGTAAGTTAGGCGATGTCTCGGCTCGGGTCGAGACGGCCGTCCGCAGTTATATTTTCTATGACGTTAGGGACTGTTCAGAAACAGGAAGAGGACTTCATCAGAAACGATGGAGGGTTATTGAAGGAATTTGGGACTATTTTGATTTTTGACTATTCTCTATGTAGAAAACTACATATTAACATTCACATATATCGGACAGGTGTTTGTCGTGATTCGTGAACGAAGGAAAGATTTCTTTCTTAATATTTATTACAAAACGTTACTAAGCGAATCCCTCCTCTTTTATCGGACCGTTTTGGAAGCGAGGGCGCGCGGTGTGTCGCGGGAGGCGGGTGGAGTGCTAGTATTAACAACATAGTGTAAGGTGTCGTAGGTTAGCTTAGGGACGTCATAGAAACAACGGAATTATTATTATTATATATATTTTTATTATAAATTTAACATTAAACGTGAAGGGTTGATGATTTTGAACAACAGAACGGAGCTAGACATTCATTATTGATTTTGTCAATTTTAAATTGTTCTTTTTACAAAATATATTTATGCTCTCTGTTGTTAGAAACAGCCTCGTTATTTTTAGGATATCGTAAAGGTATTAAAATTTTTTTAAAGGCTAAAGCTGTCACACGAATGCTTCCAAATGAAATAAATTGTTTTACTTTATTTTCTATAAGGTTCATGATTTTCTGTTTAACATGTTTCTCATTAATTAGTATGTAATTTAATTCTTTAATGTACGTCACTTTTGTTTTTTTTTCTTTATATCCGAATAAAATGTAAATATTGCTAGATCCCTAATTCGTCCGCTTGATCGATGTGTTTCGTCCGGGTATCTCCGACGCGTCTTTGTCGAAGACAAGTCCAACTGTTCCGATCCTTCCTTAGTCGGGCGTCGATTCATACGAAACGCTATGTAACTCAGCCGGCGATGTCCAACCCTCATTCCACGTTCTCGGGATACCTTCGTTATCTCTCTCCGACTACCCCCCGACTGTCCCAATCAACTGTTTAGCTTTAAAAGATTGTTGTTTGCCTTAAAAATGTGATCTTATGACGATTATACTTAAAGGGAGGACTCGTGTCGCGGCGGCGCCCGCAGCCCGCGGTGACCGTGAAGGGTTTTAATGATACGATTTATAACAGAGTCACCGCGCGTCTGTGACGGCGCGCCGCGGCGCAGAGGAATAATATGCCTTGTATAATGATAACAAAATGAATTATGTATTGTAAGACTTGACAATGTGCGGTTATGATAGGAACAGGAGTGTGTCAATTGAGTACAGATATATAGCGCGAGGGGCTTCGCTGACACGGGCGCTCACAGGCGGAGGCGCGGGAGGCAGGGGGAGCACAAGTGTGGGTAGACTGTATAATAGAACAATGTTTTGGATCAACCATTTTATTGGGAAAAAAGTGTTCAAAATTTTTTTATAGCAATCAATGATTCGTCACCGCGCCGGCGGAGCCCCCCGCGCAGAATTATTTAAAAAAAACTTTTTTATGAATCGTATGAAATTCTTAGTTCCACAATAATTAAAATAAAAATATGTAAATTTTTTCTTATCTTAGTAAGTAAAAGATCTCATATGACATATTTTTTGTTTTGTCTTTTTTATATTTTGATGAACTTCAGAATAGTCGAGTTGATTTAAAGACAACCTATGTAAAATAAAATATATTGATGTATATAAAACGCTTTTCATTTACCGCTCCCGGGACGGACCGGGGTGGTTCCGTGTAACGTGGCGGCTAAAGTTGTCCGAGGGATTTATATATTACGAAGCGACAAGTATATTATTTTCATAATTTTTTAATAAAATGTCATGATTTGATTAGAAAAATATCTTTATTGAGTGTGATCTTAATGATTAGACGAGTTCACTGACATGTGGCCGGCTCGACACAGATTACATGATTGCGATGAATGGTTTTTATATTATTTGACACGCGGGTGACAGGCGAAGTGGGTTGACAGCGAGGTGACAGTGACAGGGGAGTGACAGTGAATACATACTTAATGTGTAACGAGCCCAAGACACCGACGACTGAGGACAAGGAAATATATAAGAACTGTAAACAGATATTGCTTTACGATTACATATAATAGAACCCTGTCCGTAACGATGGAAAAATTAAAAAACGTTTTTAAAAAAGGAAAGAAAACTATTTACTTTAAAAGCGACGATATATTTATTAGTTGATTTCCTGCACTTTATCTTTCAGTAGCAACGAGTAAGACGATTCAAGTCCGTCACTCACATAAAAAGTTATAGTGAACATGGTACATGCAATAAAACTTGTATTATTTTATTTCGTCAATATTTTATTAAAAAATATAATGTAACTCATTATAACGAGTAGTGTCCGCGTTACAAAACACAACAATGTCATAAACTGACATCAATATTGGCTGTATACGTTATAACAAAGTCAGGCCTCGTCCACACTCGCGTGTTCATTGTAACATCAACATTGGCTGTATACGTTAGTCCCATCGACACTATCGCGCTTCTGTTGGGGTCGAGACTCCGCTAGAGGGCCCCCCGGCCCCGCCCGCGACCCCTGAAGCCCCCCCGGCCCCTGGGTCGTGTCTTGCTGGTGTTGGGAGGGCTCTTCGGTCGGAGGGCTTCTATCCGTTCAGTACAGCCAGTCGTGTCGCGACCTTCCGTGAAGTAGGACGCGTACAGCTCCGCGTTGAAGTTGGAGTTGGTGAGCTCGTGGCCGATGGTCACCCAGCCCGGACGGATCGTGGAATCTCGACCGAACAGATGGACTCTGGAATGTGAGATATAAAAAAATATGTAGTAAGCGGCCCTCGCAGTACATAACTCATGAGTCTTTATTTAAACTATCATTGAGTACCTTCTTCGTCCTAAACAGAAGTGTTCCATGATGTGGAATATTTCGATGGGCTTCTCCGTGCTGCCGAACTCGGGATCTTCAGATATGATGAGGTCTATATCGACGTTGGCGTGTATGAAGTCGCCGTCCACCGACCTCCTCACCGTCCCTTTGATTCCCATGAGACAGTGTTCCTTGGTCCTCTGGAACACCGCGTTGTGCTCCAGGTTCTTGGAGTGTCCTGGGTTTTTGATATTAGTCTTGATCCAGCATATGTCCTCACAACGACGAAATCCCCATTTCTTCAGACATTCCCTTCCCATATCTAAACCTTTAGAATTTGTGAGTAATATTTTGTATAAAACAGTTATGAAGTAATGAGCAAAATAATTATATATATATCACATGAGCAGGAAAACCTGATTTAAACATTGTTTCTCTGCAAATAGTTAACAATCTTTTTGTATGTTATTGTTAAAATAAAAAGAATTATAAAAACTTAAAACTTTTTCATATCATTGAGATGTATACCAACAGAGTTATCTCTCTTTTGTTTCCTGACCGGGGACCTGTAAGTGTACTACTCTAGGAACAACTGGCACGCTAACTCCACCTAGCTCAAACAATACTTATGACGAATCGATTTAAAATACACATACTGTGAAATTTAAATAAAGCTTTATATTTTAGGAACCACCCTGTACCACACGGAACTCACAATAATATGATATTAGTTGATAATTTACTACAAACGTGACACTCACCCTCCGAGCTTCCGCACCACAGGAACACAAAGGACCGGGGCTGAGCCAGGTGATGCAGCTCCAGGGCGAGGACATCCCTCCAGCGCCAGCCGGCTCCCAGAGGAGGTTCCACTAGCACCACGTCAAACTTGCTACCCATCGTCTTAAGATCAAATGTCTGGAATTTAATATCACATTATCTTCACCACAACTCATTTCTGTTATTTCCGCGCGAGTTTAAAATTGATCTGTTATAATAATGTACTGACTGAACAATATTTCTGAGTGTTCACTTTAATTATCAAATCATCCAACCGTGTTTGGGATCCTCTGACTAGTGTCTAGTTAAGTTTGTTCAGACATATCTTCCGCTCAATCACGAGTTTCACAATGTAACGGGAATGTGGCGGTACCAGACAGCAGATAGGATGAGTTGCGACATCTTTTTCGCAGGTTTGCTGCTCTACTTGAGATCCGTCGCGACGCGCGGACGCTATTCAGTAATATATTATATATATATTCACATCAGTGATACGTCAGTCTTCGAGGAGGGCGATGCCAATCTGGTGAAATTAACATCAACCAAAAGCGAGCGTGTGTTATTACCGTCAAGGAGTCCGTTCACCCTGACTCCACCCTTGCAAAATATAAAACGCTGACTTATCAGGTAATGAGGTATTCCCGTAACGTAATACAAAACTAAGTTCGCATCTTGGTATAGGATACGTTTTTCGTGTGCAGGCTGAGTACACTTTAATTCCTGCATAACCTTTTTATTATCACACAACAAGACATACAGAGGGCATGTTCTTACTTTCGACCTTCCTGGAATTGGTACTGAGTTTCTCAACAATTAAAATTTAGGTTTATTTAAGGCTTGAGTGAATAGGAGATTGCATTCACCAACTACACATCATCGAGTGACGGTCAAGAATTATCCAATCAATATAAAAAAAAAATCATTTACCAACCTTCAAATCACATTTTAAGTACATAGGCGGTGTTGCTGTCCGGGCGATGAGTTCATCCTTCAATTTGATCAGTTCTCTGAGTTTAGGATACTCTTCAAACCGATCAGCGAGTCCTACATCCCGAATATAGTTCTGTGGTCTTTGACCCGTGTCCACAAAATGTTGGCAGTAGTCATTGTGAGGATTTGAAGACTGTGTTCCCTATAATGAAATCAATATTTACACTTAGGAGATTTGGTCGTACTGAAACAATAGGAAACTATAACACATCCTAATATAAAAGGCGGTGATACCAGTAGATCCAGTAGATATCAGCTCCATATACTCTAGCTACTTATAAATTGAAATTAATTGATGAAATATTAATTTGTATCTAATTACGCATTTATTCGGGTCCAGTTTATTAGAAATTTCCAGAAAACAAACACTGGAACTGACTTAGTCTTCTTAGCTTTAAAACTATCAAAGGTATAACATTTTATAGGAAGCAGAATTAGGACACTGTTTTTTTTAATTGGCTTCTCAAATAGCTGACATGCAGAGCTTATATTTTCTTGATCTACTATTCTACAATATAACCAAAAGGTTATACAGCCTGCTAATGAGAGCAGTTTTGCAACTGAAATATGTCTAAACCAGGTCATTAAGTGTCTAAGCTAAGATTAGGAACTTTTAACTTGAATTATCACTTATAAGTTACTTGCTAGAGTTTGTCACAGAAACCATTTCGTCTTTATGTATGCATTACGTTGTAGTCATTGGTATAACTTACCTTCAAGAATGTGGATGAATCAGTGTACACGAGGCTGTCTGGTTCCTTGTGAACAGGTTTCTCATTGCCATCAGAGGTGTACTCTGAGGAGGCTTGTTTCTTAGGTGTTACGTCGAGGGTGGCGCCAAGAGCATTACGCAGCTCGCCCACACTTGAAACACCTAACTGCGAATTGATATTGAGTTCTATAGAAGTAAGGGTCGGTTAAGACATGAAAAGATAGATTAATTATATTTCTCATCGAGCTGTTATGAGATGTTTATAATATTTTTTATTTAAGAGTTGGTTACAGTAACTAGATAATAAGGAACAATTTCACTTAATATATATTCTACATCATAGACACGACAACGTAAATAATAAAATACCTCAACCGCTATTGAGATAAAACCCACAATCAAACAGGTTACATACTCTCAGATACAAAAAGTCACCGGACTGAGTATTTTTTTCATTAGTTGCACTAACCAGAACACATGTCATGATGTCTTTACCGTCTGTATTAGAAGTTTCTTCCGTTTTTGTGATCTTTCACGAATTTCTTTCAACTTCTCACTCATTGTTTGTAACGTCAATAGTTTTTAAGAACAGTGAAACTACAGTACTTTACGGATTGCCAAATTATGACGGGAAACTGATCACTGAAAGTGAAGTGATACTATGGCAGGAGGCTTGACACTACAGATAATAGTAGCGTCCTTAATAAGTATTGCCATGGTATTGACAAATTTCTCATATTCTATGCTAGAGCTCCTAAAATTTTTCATAGTTATATATATTTAAATATTTATTACATATTTAGAGAATAGTGGTTTTGATTTACGAACTTAATATTTTGCATAAAGTAATTTAAATTTTTTAAAGGACCAAACAATTTTGTTTCTAAATTTTGTAAACCTCTCATGATCTTCGGTAGTATAGTGGTCAGTATCCCCGCCTGTCACGCGGGAGACCGGGGTTCGATTCCCCGCCGGAGAGAAACCTTTTTTTTTACACTTTGTTTTTTTAAATCACATAATTGTGGTTTTATATAATGTATTTAGTATTATAAGAACTGTAAAACCAGTTACTTTAAGAAAATTATTCTTTTGACGTTCTAATTGCTTAAAGAAAGTCATAGTTGTAATTGAATATTTTATTATAAAATGAAATCATTCATGATCACATTGTTCAGGGTCGACACATTGTCCTCTGCTGTCCCTCAACATCCCTCGTCTACAGTGACATCCCAGACGACACCTGCTCTGTCTCTCACACGGAAAAGTCACACAGCGACCCTCACACCCGTGCCTGCACACGAACTCCTCGTTTGGTTGTGAACATTTGCCTGTAACATTCGTATGACAGTAAAATATTCACCAACATCTCGCAACACAAGTAATGAATTAAGTTTAAAAATATACAAAATTAAATCATTCCTCATTGACTGTCGTAGTTATTTTTTTCTAACGTTTCTTTTCAGATTTTTCTGATTTAATAAATAATATATTCGAATATCAACTTCTAATTGATTCTAAATGTAACATGTCAGAGTTTCCTTAATTTTATATAAATAAACTGTTACAATTCAAGACTTTTATTGACCTCTCACTGTAAGTGGGTTCAGCTGGAGAGTATTTACAGTTTACTGTTCAGCCTACAGTTCCCGAGGGACACTGTCGAACACTTTATTTTAGGAATTGGAGTACTATTAGTATTTCATTTACTTTTCAAATATTTATCATATGGCCTGGAATACTTTTAGAAGAAACTAATAATATCTAAATAAATAAGTTTTTACACTAACATATTTAAAAGACACCAGTAATGCTATTCACTTTATCTCACACTCACAATCATTGATCATTTACCGTATTTTTAGATTCCGTTTAAAGGATTTCCGTTTCTGGTTATTTGACAGATTTGAGGAAAATCTGTCAAATTGTTCTTCATATTTTACTTACATTTTGAATTTCATTTATTCTTATGAATTGGCTTATTTTCTGTAAAAACTACTATCACTTACTGTGGTTCTCGCGTGTACTCATTTAATTATGAAACTAAGTTTTTCGGATAGCTATCAACCGTGAGCATGAACACTGAATTGAAAAACTTAGTTTCATTTAAACTATATATGTATATAGAAGATTTCATCATTATGAAGTGATCGTTACTGTCGTACGAGCCGCTCGATGATATTATATTGTTATACACACGTGGAACACAGTCCTCCTTCTTGACACAATGTCCACTGTGGTGTCTTAGCAGCGGTGGGCGGCAGAGACAGCCTCTCGTGCAGGCCGAAGGGCAGCTCGGTGAGGGCTCGACACAGGACGGCTCACACCAGCCGCACGACGAGAACACCTCGTCAGGAGCGCAGTCCTCGATAGACGAGTGAGAAAACGGGGACACGCTCGAGAACATGCCCGAGTTGGGATTCACTTGACATGTGGACACATGGAGGGAGTTAACACGTCACCAGGAAATATGGACATAATAAAGATTAGTTTTAACAATTCGTTGTTAATTTATTGTATGACTTAGGTTACTAATGTCACTCCCTACTGGAAATCCTTGTTTTAAAATTTATATTTGCTATTCGTTTCTAAGTCAGTTCAATTTATAAAGCGATTGTGGTGTCGGAAACAGCTGACATCCGTGTTCACTTTTATTGATCAGTTTTGACACAGCCGACTTTTTGAGATGGTCCCATCATATCAAATCAATAACAAACCTGGCTAGTTTTTGTCACAAAATTTTATATTATTTTCTACAGTAAAGTTTATGTCAAGGACCGAATACTTTCACTTACCGTTGTTGTATATTGTAAGAGGCGGACATTTTTCATAATCAACACACTTCCCGTGTCCGTCCCTAAAGAGTTTGCAGACACATCCACTGCGGCAGGTCTCCTCACAGACCTTCAGACCGTCACAAGACACCTCACAAGACTTACATTTAACAAACACTTCGTTTTCTGAACAATTGTGATGGATGGCTGCACTACCTTCAGATATTTTACCCGCATCTTGTAAAATGTAAAGAGTTTCATTAACATTTTTTTTTCAAATATTTTATTAAATTCTAGACGCAGACCCTAAACATATGTAGATATCAAATGGTCAGAATGAAAAAGGAATAGTCCCTTTATATTATTACTAACAAGTGGGTAACTAGTTTTATAACAAATCACTTATATCATTTATAAACAAAATACTTTATTTTTGTACTCACAAGTATTATGAAATACAAATGACAATAATAAAATCAAAATGTTACTGTCCACGTTTGTTTCCATATTGATTGAACATTGAAGGAACAGTCAAGAACAACTCTTTGTCTTTTTATGTGCTTTCTTGTTAATGACAAGCTTTATGCAGAATTGAGTCATTTAAAAACGTTTTTCCCAAAGTAATAAACTATTTAAACCAGTATTCAAAACCTTTAAGTAATTTATAAACATAAATATTATATATATGTATATTTTTCGCAAATTATTTGCCAAATTGTATTTTACAATAAATTCCTAAGTAACTGTGAAATTTTAATGTTCAGTAATCACTCATTAATGAACTTTTGCCAAAATATTACTATGACAGTGTATATCCGTAAGAATGTTTCATCAAAATGTAATGTTTTATTTCCGCATCACGTCGTCCGCCATATTGTCATGATTGTTTAAATCTCTAAGAAACAGTCTGTAAATATAAAATGGCGTTCTCGGATTACCAAAACATTTCTAAACAAGTGTATTAGTATTATTTTTTCGTTTTGTTTCTGTTCAAATCCCTGTAATACATTTATATTATCTATTCACTGACATTATTGGCTTTCTAAGAACCATTGAACTGAGCTACAAATCATCCGATCACAATTTTCTTAATGCACCAGATAATCTCTCGTTACAAACCTCGCGTTTAATGTTTCTTATCAACTTTGACCAGATTTAAAAATAATCTATGGTGGGTTGCTTAAATATTTTATGAAATTTGTGAATAAAATGAATTTATCTCACTAATGTTATGTCGATTTAAATGTGTGTAAGCTTTTTCAAGTTATTTATCTTAACAATAATTATTTCTAAGCTCACAACATTACGGAATAGATCAATATCTCTATAAATTTATTTTCCAGTGACCCGTTCATAGCCCTAACACAAACAACCTTATATAATTTCACATTTGTAATCAAATGTCAGCTTTCAATTTATAAATTAAAATGAGTGTATTGTTATAACATTTCGATATGAACACTTGTAAGGAGCGCGGGGACCGATTGTTTGACCTTTAACATAAAGCATCTGCAAGCCCTTCAGGCTGTTCGTGATATATTCAAAGGTAAATGTAGTATGTTCAATGTTGATATCACCGTACAGTAACCTAACGAGCGATGTTAGACCTTAACGATACAAGGGGCCCGGAGAGGTGAGGTCAGGGGCTCGCTTACTTTGTCTTTTAATATGAATGTATACAACCCTATGATTAAATTCGGCATAGTAGGTATATGTATATTAGTTACTTCAAAACTTTTTTTTTATTTTATGAAATTTTTGTAACGAGGATTCAATGCATAGTAAAAGAATCGTAGCTTAAAAATATTCGGAACTTAGGTTATGGCTGTTACCTAAATTGTAATAAAGAAGGTAATTAATAATATACAGACTACTTTTTTCCCTTCAACATATGTATTTAAAAAACGTGACTGTTTCTTTTTTTAAAGCACGTAACTTAATCCAAACGTGTTTTATAAGGTGCACAATCTTAATAAAATAAAACACTCTGTGTAATTGAAACTCCTAAAGTTTGTTATTTGTCACACAGAACTCGTTTGTAGCGCCAGGGATTGCGGAAAGTAATTAACTTGTGCATTTAAACTGCAGGGATACGAACGGATCAGTAAGGAACTCAGATTACATTCAGCAATCAACAGGATACATGTAATTACGTTATCAAAGGGACTCCTATTAGATTTTCTTGCATTTAATTCATAAAGAACTCTGATCAACATATGGAGGTTCCAACCTCATAAAATTTTGTCTAAATATAAATGTGCGGATTATTTTGAATGATTTTATAAAATTTATTTTAAGATATTTGTTATAAAATAAAAAAAATATGTTTACATTTAGAAAATTGCTTAAGAAGAAATGAAATTCTAAAAAAGTATTTCTCTCCGGCGGGGAATCGAACCCCGGTCTCCCGCGTGACAGGCGGGGATACTGACCACTATACTACCGAAGATGATGATTAACATGGTGAAATTTTAGTACATATTTTAATATCACATCTATTTGATAAAATAACAAGTTTTCTACGAGAAAAATTTATGTTTAGAATTGTTTTTATCTACTGTAATTATTGTATACACTTCATCGAGACGTAAATAAGTAAATTGAATGAGAATAAAATCCTGTTTATAATTCATATCAGTTATGAAAACTAATATTAATATGTTAAAATTATTTGTAGGACTGGGACCGTTCCGACGGGCAGTGCATAATAAATTCTGCTAATGAGAGGGACCGGAATGACGTTCCCGCACCATGGAAATCATATACTACAATAACAGCTGCGGCGCGATGCTACTCACTACACCTGGAAACACACGGGAAACGAGCATGGGATCGGGTAAATGAGAATACGACTTGTCATTAAAAATATGGTCGGAATAAAAATGCATAAGTTTCTTTGTAATGCGCTGTATTTCTCTGAGTTGTAATAAACTACAATAAAATATAGTAGCGACGTATTGTAATACGAAAGTCATCACATGAACTAAGACACCAACCCGCGTGAGGCGGCCATGTTGTAACGAGCGCGGAACAAACGTAGGCAGCTGTAATTTTTATCACTGGCAACAAAATGACACTGGTGTTGATAGATTTATTATGAAAATCCTCTGTTGCGTAATAAATAATTTTGTTTTTGTAATTCATATTAATATTAAATATTTTCCAAATAAAAAAAAATATATAATTTTTTGTTGGAAATCTTTGTTGGCGAACATTACAATATGGCCGCCGGAACATTTTTGACTAGACAAAAATCCACCAAAACATTATTTCAGAGAAAAAATTGTAACCAGCAACTATAGTCGATTTGTTTTAAACAATTCACTCTCCAAAATTATAAGAAAAACCAAACTTAAGAACTAGTATATATATTTATCGTAATATAAAACACTTTAGCGTATTTAAAAATACCGGCAGGAGTCGAAGCTGGGTCGCTAATATCCAAAATGGCTGCGGTTCATATAAATTTTGTATTACAAGAATAGACTTTATTATGTTACTATTGCTTACGAGTTCACGGAGGCGACATATATATATATATATATATACCACTCGCCGGTGTTGACGAAGTTATATACCGGTCCACGGCTCGGCTGGCTCCGAGGGTAACACGCGAGACGATAACACTGTACGTGAAGGCACAAAGAGTTGAAGTCCCTAGCGTCGGTTACGACCTACACTACGGTAATAAAATATACGATACATTTACATCGAGTAATTGATCTGCGGCGGTCACTCGGCCCGTGACGATTTTAAATCGTTCCCGGCCGAGTGACGAGTTTCGTCCCGAATGAAACGTCTCATATGTCGTGCGACTTACATTTCATCTTATAATTTACATTTACACCGAGCCGTCAGCGTGAGCCACGTTCAGGCCGCACTCAGCTAAATTCGGTCTGCACTACGGCTAACTCACTTCGTAAAAATCATTCTCTAATTAAGTATATACATAGGAACGAGCGCCGGCGACTCGCGCGGGGACGCGGCGCTCCCGCTCGGGGTGGAACACGGTGCGGGGAACCTTCCGAGGTCAGCACAGAAACAGTTCGTTTATAGTGCACACGGCCTCCGCCGCCTCACACGGCGGGCCCGGCCAGCGCGCTCCGGTCGATGGTGGCGTACTCCTTGCCGGAGCGCGGGCGCGCCGCGTGCCGGTCGCAGGCGTCGCACGAGCTGAACGACGACACGGACAGCGACTCCATGTAGTCCGACGTGTCCGACGCGCCCGACGAGCTGCTCTTGGTCGCCTGGCTGTGGCGCGCGCCCTCCGCCTCGCCCGGCGACGCAGCTGCGCGGTAATGTAAATGAATTGAATGTATTATAGCAACAAACGAAGGTAAATGTAACATTACATATAATGTTTGTCTTTGTGAAGGAAGGTCATATCGATAGCAATGCATCGATTTTCCCGATAAGATTAGCGAGTGTTTTTATCGGGAAGTTATCAGTGCGGAACGCGGCCTTGATGAGATCGCTGTGATGAAATGGGTTTAGGTACTGGAGATTACTTGGTAGATGTGGTGGCTTGGACGGAGAGAGCGGCTCGGCTGGAGTGTAAGGGAATATTGATTGATGGGAGCGGCTTGGCCAGGAGGGGTCTTGGTTAGTTCTATGTTGTAGCGTGTGTGGGAACTCACCGCCCCGCTTCTTGGTCTTGGTGAGGGTGTCGTCGTCGCAGGGGCCGCACGTCGTGATGGCGGCGACTTCTTCGAACTGGAATGTCAAGTGTTTGAGAGGGTCCGAGGAGTTGCCGTTGAGCGGCGGCGCGCGCACCGGGGTCAGCGTGTTGCGGAACCTGTTCTTGCTCTTCTTGGCCGCTTTCCCGCTGGCGGCGTCGTACTCGAAGTCGCCCTTGTGATGCTTCAGCGAGCCGGTCGACACGCCGGAGTCGTTGGAGCTCGACGAATCCCTGTTCTTATCTGACTTGCTCGGAACGCTCGACGACCGCCTTATCTTCACGGCGTCCCTTAACTTGGTCACCAGCGTGACGCTCTCCGTCTTCGCTGGTGTCTTGTTGTCCTTGTCCTTGTCCGTGTCGCCGTTCTTGGCGGAGTCGTCGTTGATGCGATCCGTTCTGAAGCTCCTCCTCATGACGGTGGGGGTGTAGCACCCCCTGACCTGGAGCCTGTCGTCGTCGTACCTCTTGGTGAAGTCCGCTGAGCTGGACCTCCTGGTGCTGATGGTGTTGTCTGACTCCGACTGCTGCGTGGGATCCGACACGTGGCTGATCCTGCTGATGTTGTCCGAGTGCTTGCTGTTGCTGCAGCTGCTGTTCTCCAGAGGTTCCATGTGCATGTAGCTCGCGTGTCGGTTGCAGCACTCGGCCGGCGGATGCGCGGCGTCGTTGGGCGCCGCGGCCATGTCGCGGTCGTGTTCCGGTATGTCTTCCAGCGCGTCCAGTTCTTCCTGACTGAACCCGGCGCTGCGGAGTATCCTCAGGGAGCTCTCGAACTCATCCAGAGTGGCTTTGTCTATGTTGGCGTAGTTGCTCAGGTCTATATCCTGCTGGGGCGTCACGTTCACGTAGTTGGCGTTAGTGTCACCTGTCTCCGTGTATGCTGTGTGTGTTTGTTCCTCCTGGTTGTCGTTGTGTGAACACGCGCACTGTCCCGTCAGACATTTTAGTTTCTTTGGAGTGTCGTACAAGCTGGAGGCTTCCGCGGAGTCCGCGGGGTGTTCCTGAAACGACATTCAGTATTATAGATACGTATATTGTATGTTCAGTATAAGGTTTCATCGCTATGAATTGCTCAACATCACATAACCGATACTACTCGTTTTGATACCTTTATTAAGGGCATGGGTGTCTTTGGTACGTCGTAGTTCTCGTATGGTCCATTGAAGGTCTTCTTCTTGCAGCAGCAGGTCCTCGTCTGCTGCCAGCAGGTGCAGCCGGTCTTCACCGGCACGGTAGGGGTACACCCTGCGACGGGGCTTCCGCGCTTGGCCTCGAAGCTCTTGTCGAGCATGCAGGCGCTGCGCGGCACGGAGTACTCTGAGGCACTACCACTGGATCTCGAATAGATTGACGCCCGATCTGAATCTGATCTCTTCTCCATTATGTTGTCCATCGTCCATACAGGAGACATCATTGACCCGGGTGTGTTCATTGTAGATGATCTGGAAAAAAGGGGATCATGTTACGACGAACGGTAATTTTTCTGTCGATCATCAGATTCATTGCATTAACCGGTAAAGCTCCTGACCTGGTCAAGTGACTGATCTTCCCCACACAACTGGAACAGCGCGGCAGTGAGGTCGGTCGTCGGAACTTGTCGTCATTACTGTCCATACTGGAGTCCAAGTCTGAGAGACAGTGCATAGTGTGGCTGGTGGGGGCGGGCCAGGCGGGGGACACCGAGCGGAGGGACTGGTTGAAACAGTCCTCCATACACGAGTTGGTGTCCGAGAAACGCTTCTCCAGAACTAATGGCATTAAAGATGTAGCTTAGTTACTGTTTGATAACTTTATGTTTATAACGAGTTTACAAGGGTTTATAAGAGTGCTTATTTTGTTGACGTCCATGAAGCCAACACATAAAACAGTTTTAAAGTTCTTAACAACTAATCACTGTTATGCTATTTATTTCAGCTTAAAATCAGATCCGACAACCAAATATAATACGTCCAGCTATCACTAATATATTCGTCTTCACATTTGTTCTCACAACTATATATTTGTAATATGTCAATGTTCGCGTACCTGATCCACTCCTAGAGGCGATGCTGAGTCTGGAGTGAGCCTCATGAGTGTACACGTTCAGCAGCTCGGTCAACTCACGACCTCCTTCCGCCGCGAACACGAATAGGCCTTCGCCCCTCCCGCAACGAGAGCCCCCCTCCACACAGAACCGCTTATCGACCATACCGAATCTCCTGCGATAAAACAAATTTATGACTAACATACAGCTACGTGTATAAAGTTATGAAACATGGTACAGGACGGTAGGTGAGGTATCAAATAAGATAATTATTGAAAGTTATTTCATCAACTATATACAAATAAATAGGTTCTGTGATGAAGGTCAGGTTTGACGACAATCGGGCATCAAGAACTCACGGCTTGTTAAAAACTCGTTAGAGAAACAGAGAGTATCACAACCTCGACTCTCAACTTATTACCCAATTATACTCGCACGGATTACTATATATTATATTATCTGAACTACTGTAATCTACGTAGTTTTAATGTCTGCGTTCAATGTGATTGATGCAGTATTCACATTGCCTTACAAAATAACTAAATTTGACCAAGTCCGAAATAGTCTCCGAGCCAGTCGTTGTTAACCGTGTGTTGAATTAAACTCAACACCGTCGGTTTGTGCGTTTTCAGTTCGTAAATCACGTGCAAACGACTGTATAGCAAGTGTTTCGGGCGCGTATTCACCTTGTAAGGTATCGGCAATATAAATTATTTTGTGATAAATGGACATCGGATTGTAATGGCTTGCTATTAGGTTTTAAATTGAAACAACCGTGCGATATTGTTCATGTTTCTGAGTTTTTTGTTAGTACATTTCATGCTTAATTTTCTTTTTATTTTCTTATTAACATTTAACAAATTTATTAACATTTAACAAATTTAGTCGTTAACCGTCAAAGTGACCGGATACTGAATACACGAAAATAAACTGATAACAAAATAAAACATTAAAAATTTAATATCCTGCGAGTGGACTGATAACGACCTCGAGGGAATTTCATTTCCTTGGACATTCAACGTTTGAATTTCAAACGCTGCGATGTCTCGGGATGTAGAGGCGGAGTCGGGGTATAAAACTATGTGTAAAATGTAGATTAGAATTATTGTGCGCGAGGCTGGCATTATATTTGTGATCAATCAATTGAATATTGAATGTCATTTGATATCACGATATTTAGTTATGCAAGAACAATCAAAATCTGTTATAGTTATTACTTGTCTTAATCGGAGTCAAAAAAGGTGAATAACGTTCTACAATTTAGTAGGTTTTCTGTTGATATAAAATCATTTAAGGTTTTTCAAATCAACCTACCCGATAGAGTCCTATTAAAATCAATTTAATAGTTTGGAAAATTAGTTCAGAGGGAATTTTTTTTCATATTAATTTAATTGATTCAGCACCACAGACAGTTTGTATGTTGTCTGTGTGAGAAGTTTCTCTATATATATTTCTACGTCAATTGTCTCAGACACCGATTGCAACGAGAATCTAACTCACTACACTAAACAACACATTTTATGTACATTAATGTTTGTAATCGTCATCTGTGTTAGTTCCGTCGTTCATATTCAGAGCAGGTATCATCAATTTCTCACTATATGAACAGCGATTAACATGTCCTACACATAAATATTCTCGGTCCCAAACAGTTATAGAGTTAATTAAATTAAAAATATAGCATCATCTTAAATAGTTCAAACGCTGTATAGCTGTGAGATGCATCTCAACCGATCGATCTTACGGGATCAATAAATTTAACATCCGTTCAAAGCCAATCAACAGAACAATATCTCGGTGTGAAAAACCGTACAAGTATCGGGAGAGTTTTCAAACTCAATTACTTTGGGAACAAAGAGTCCATCATTACTCCTGGTTTTAGAACGCAATTAACGTCGATAATGAACTTTTATCGAGGTACAGGAATATACCGCTATTAGATATGATATATATTACTTTGTTTGTGTTGAATGTACAGCTAGTCATATAACGGCGAGTATTCAGAACATAAATACATATAATAAAATGTACGAAAGCACTTACGTTATATGTCTATACACGTATATTAATTTTGTTTATTTACTACAAAGATAACTAGTACTAAGTGCCCGCTGCTCCTCGAGAACCTCATTGTAGACCGTCGGGAGGCGCGCCACGTTCAACTTTAATGGCAGCCTTAATATTATAATGCCTCATAATTTAATTGATGTAACTACACGTCCTACGACTTAGCAGCTTCCGTCCGCCGAACTGTATTATGATGACTAATGTATTCTTTCCGTATTACCAGCCGAGACACAATAGTATGACTGTACTATCACTCGTATCAATACCTGTTGTCGCATCACCCAACACCCCG
This sequence comes from Danaus plexippus, assembly GCF_018135715.1. NCBI lineage: Eukaryota > Metazoa > Arthropoda > Insecta > Lepidoptera > Nymphalidae > Danaus > Danaus plexippus. Next base: position 948,501 of record NC_083548.1, on the reverse strand, counting down.
TTTTAGTTTTAAACGCGACTCCCAACGTAACTTACACTCGACTATAATCTGTGGGCATGTTTGATCAATGTTTCTCAACTCGGGGGATAAATCATCACGAAGCTGCACGGCGTGAGTTAACTGACTCGCTGATAACAGCTTAATCTATTGACACAACGTAAGTTGCGCCTCCGACCACCTACCGCCATCTTGGTTATCAAGATTCACTTGGTTTCCGAGGAAAGGTAAAGTCGGCGAATAGTGCTTAACGAGGTGCGTGTGTGCGGAACCTGTGACGTCACCGGGAATACCGCTACCTGTCTGAACGATCCAAACACAATTGAAATATAAAAACCTAATAAAATGACTGTATTATATAGAAGGGATTTCCACCGGTTGTTTCAGTTTTGTTATAAATTCAAATTTTGTAAGCGGATTCCTAAAGGTTCGTTCCGAAACGCGCTCGCTGTAAACCTTTAATAATAAAAGTTACTATCGAAAAAGTTATAAGCAAATAAATAAAGCGACTATAAACAGACCATCTTAATTGTAAGCTTTGGCTGGAGAGACATAAAATATTTAAATCCGAGCCACTCCGCTGGCGGAATGATTGCGACAGTTTACGACACCCCGATGTCGCTGTTTTTATTACGCGACACGACAGACACTAAATAAATAATACAATCCCGTTGTAGATCCTCGTTATGGCGGCCGGAGTTTGTATTGTTCGTGTGATTAGTGGCAGCACAGAGGAAGTCGCTGATGCGGGACGTTAAACAAAATATATAACATCTTAACCTCTTCCTAATGTTTGAATTGAGAAGTAACAGTAACCACGTCCATCATCATTTGTAAATATGTTTTTGTTTGTCCGCAGTTAAGACAGGAATTATATGTGTTTTAACTTGTGTAGTAAAACTCAGATCAAGTGATAAATGGAACGCGCTTTAAGGTACCACTATT